>NW_027176927.1:18469769-18502269 GCF_023349555.1 Cebidichthys violaceus | reverse complement strand
AATACATAGGTAAAGTACATATTTCATAACCCTAACCACACCGCAATCCGGATCACAGCTCCGGCTGTGTTTTATTTTGAAAAATGACCGGATGCTATATCCCTTATCGGTGTATGACTTCCTGTCTGGGTCGATCTGCTCTGTGCAGCTTGACGCGATAAACCCGCCCCGTGGGCTCTCGCACGCCCCCTTCAGTGAGTCAGAGGTACTGTTTGCCTGCCCTCTGTGCTTTTTCACTGCGGTTTCTGTCAGATCAACAAGACTAAATGTGTTTTACACAGACGTGATATACAATACCTATTATATGTAAAGAAAGGACATATAATAAAAGTGTCTACAACTATTACAGTGTGTGCAGGAATGAGACAGCAAAAGGCACGCGCTCAACTAATTTAGTGAGGGATTCACAATGAGGTGAGGAACAGCTCGTCGCTGCATCACCTTGCATCCATATTCACACAGCGGTATTGGTAACTACCCACAATTCCAAGGGGCAGCCTCAGCCATATCAATAACTTCAAAATGAAAGCAAATTAAAATATGAAAACAGTCTCTGTAATGTGAGGATGAGCCGGAGACTTTGTCAGACATGAAAATGGTCATAGAAAAAAAAAAAATGGCACCGTCAGTGAGAAGGGTTGACAGTTAGAGTGCTATAAATTGCTCTGGAATTCTATATTGAATTAAGTAGCGAGTGGTCTATCTGCTGTCTTAAAAAATGATTGATGGGAAAACTGTAGACAGAGCAAATGCAGGTGAGTACAGAGAGAGAGACAACGGAAGACGGAGGAAATGAGAGAGATATGTGACAAGACACCCTTATAGAGGAAGTAAGAAGAAGAAAAGGAAAATGGTGAGTTAAATAATATGGGCACAGTATTTACATATTCAAATAATTAGTAATTAATACAATGAGAGAGAGAAACAAATTATTATAAGAGAGAAAGAAAGTTAGAAAATATTTTATAGTATACTCAGAGGGGAGAATAAGTCAGATGTATTCACACCTATTGTCTGTATGACTGAGGACAGGTGATATTTATGATGTCATCACACCTACCGAGGTCATGAGTAACATTAACGTTAAATCCATTTCTGGCCAATTCTGCCGCAATTGTAACCACATCCTTCCACGCCAGTCTAGGGAATTCAAAAGTCACGAGAGATTGTTTCACTCTGAAACTCATCGCTTCTCAAATAGACAGAAAACTAATGTGCACAACAAGGAGTGACACAAACGATATCAAAAGGGTCCGTTGAACCAGAAGACAGCTTTTGTAAAATGTCGTTGGTATGAGGAAAGACCTGGTGGATTAAAAATACAATTTACATAATAGTTATTAGCGTATGCCTGCCATAGAGCGGGTGTGCCTGATGCATCCCACTGAGCATGCCCGGTACTCCCACCAGCAGGCCAGGATGAAACACAACAGCAGGAACAAAAAGGTTGCACACATTAAAGATAGATGTCGAGTACAGGTGAGTACAGGTGAGTAGTGTCTAGTGTAGATAGTGTGTGGTCGCGCTGAACAGTTACCGCGACAGCACACAGTGTAAACCATAAAGCGCATGCGCAGATGTCGGAGGCTCGACACCCGTGAGAACCTTTAAGTGTGAAAGTCTCACCAGGTTCTAAGAAAGACAAAACATTTCCTTTTTCTTCTTGTATCAATTAATGAAAGCGACAACTCGGGTCCTGTTCTGACTTCATATCATACAATACACTCAAATATATGGAGCCACAAAAGATAGATAGATAGATAGATAGATAGATAGATAGATAGATAGATAGATAGATAGATAGATAGAAACTTTATTGAGCCTGTGAGGGGAAATTATTTTCTGGAAAGCAGCAATAGGTTACAGGTAAGAAGAGGTAAAAATAACAGGGTAATATTCTTAATATAATATAAAAAATGCTTATGTCAATACACAATATATAAAATTATAATAACAGAGTAAAGATATTAGATAAAGAATGCACACTATATACAACTACAAAATTCCGCAAGAAATTTTGACAGTGTGGCTTCTACTGCCCAAAGACGTCGCAATATATATATATAAATATATATATATATTTTTATATTTATTTATTTATTTATTTATTTATTTATTTATTAATTAATTAATTAATTAATTAATTAATTAATTTATTTATATATGTATGTATGTATGTATTAATGGGACTTAACAGCCCATAAACTTTGGCTTTGTATCAACAAGAAAATATTCATCACGTATGAATAGCATCACACATTAGGCCTATGTATACTATAAAAGCAAAATATAGAATTAAAACCAGTTGTACACAGGTAAAGAGTCTAAATAAGTTACTGTACTGAGACATGTTGTCCACCTGGCCAACAGTAGAATGTATGAAATAATAAAACTAGCAATACTTTCATAATATGCCTTATAAATAAAATAAATTGGATATTTAATGTTTTTGTTTTTTGTTTTTTTAATAAATGGACATCCACTGTCATAGCCTGGCTAACTGTGAACTATATGATCTGCCAGTAATTGATGACATTCACATTGAGAAGATCCAGCATCACTTGTAATACAGTGAGGTTAGATGGTCAGATGTCTCTTGATAAGGTTATCGTGAACATACAAGCTACCAGTCTCCCTCTTCCTACAGCTAGCTACTCCACTGATAAGTTAACTTGCTAAACACTGGCTATGCACACTAGCCTAGACAGCATTCTAGTGTCATTAGTATGTTAGCATCAATCGCTAGCTTGATGATATAACATCACCATGTTTATACAGTAGGCTATGTAGCCAGACCCAGACATAAATTCTACATCAATCTATTGACATCTGTCACAGTCAGATAACATATTTATCTTGACAGACAATCCGTTGAACTTGAAGATCTGAAGACTGAACTCGTGAACTGTTTTTTGATTCGTGGAGAAAGTATTTTGAGTATTTTAAATACAAAATGACTCCACTCTTAAATATTCTGTCACAAATTACCTTAGATTTTTTATCGGCCCTATCAAATACAAATTACAAAATACTCAAAAGTAATTGAAATACTTATTTCAAATAGAAGTAATAGAAATACTGCCCATCTCTGCATGTGGCCTCGTCACAGCACGCAGAGCAACATGTCTTTTTCTGCAGTTTCCTGCAGGTGGCAGCAAAGATCAACAACATGATTCAATGGTGTTGTTGCTTTGAATCGATGCTTTGTTGTCTCCATAACGTGAGACAGGCAGCTCTGAGTTATGTTACTGTTAGACATTACTCACACAGAGGACTATATTCTAGACTCTATCTACTCATTTGAGCTCAATGCTCTGCCAGTGAGGTGACTAGTGCATCTTAAAGTTTTGTGATAAATGGTAATGGACTGTACTTGTATTTCTCTTTTCTAGTATTCCAACCACTCAAAGTGCTTTAACACTACATGTCATCATTCACCCATGCATACCCATTCATACACTGATGACAGCAGCTACCCTGCAAGGAGCCACCTGCCCATCAGGACTAATATATCCGATCCTCTGACTGAAGGACTCCTCTGCTCTACCACTGAGCCACAGTCGCCCCCAATAGTACTGTATTTTACCAATACCCTCCTCCTGTCTTGTCTTGTATTCTACCTCTTTTTCTCCCTCTCTTTTGTCACTCTACCCACTTCTTCCTCTCTTTGTGCAGATCCAGCACAGGGGCTGATAATTATTATTTCAAAACCATTTGCCAGATCATTACCAGCTAATCCCATGTTTGGTCTGATGAGTCACGCGCCTCATTTGCCACGGTGCGGGGCAGCTTGGGGCCCTTTCACAAACACTGGCCAAGGACCACCGGCCTGCCCTGTGGGGCCACCAGACTGGTGGGGGTGGGGTGTTCCTCTGGGACAGGCAGGGGTCATAAGACCCAGCAGAGTGGGGACTAGAGTGATAAAGTGTGAATCTACAGAAGATTTTGAATCATTTAGACTTGTGTTTTCCTGAAAAGACTGTATCCACTAATTGTCATCATTATCTTGTCTAAAGTGTTGTACTTAAGCAGTTCTGCAGTAGTGATAAAAGCCCTTTTATCCTTTCTTCATAGAAATCAGTTCACACTATCTACCAGACAAACACCATACAACTGCCAATTTCCCCTTCACTAAGTCCTTGTTGAAGAATAAGAAGGGACAGGTTTCATAGTAGTAAAGTGTATCGCAGCATGAAAAAAAATCAATGAAATGAATAACTCCTTATTTTCTTATTCACAACATTTATGTCATATACAAATATGCAATGATGATTACTGGGTAAAATGTATGGAGATGTTGTCCAATGTCAAGTTTATGTTTGATCGTGTGGTGAGCCGATTCGATCTGTGTTTATGCTTCATTATAGTGCACATAGGGCCCGTCGTAGTGTGCACTGGGGCCCATCATAACTACCTTATGCCACTGTTAAAAAACTGATACCAGAGGAACGGCATATGGGGTTGCATTCCTGCTCCTCGCATACCACCCTGAGTTATAGATGTGTGTATGCATATACATGACAAGTGGACGTAGAAGCCGTAACGTCCCCCATTGGTTTGTGGACTACCGTTTTGAAGCCTTGAATTTAGCCTTTTAGCCGTCACCATCTTGATTTTTTGGAACCACAAGTGACACGTGTGAGTACAACTGATCGCTGAACAAGACATTTTTAGGAGGCCAAAATGTTACATTCATAAACTGAAAAAACTTTGGAAAAAAATGTAAGTTGGAAGGTGAAAACAACACAAACAACTCCCATTGCTGTCCATTGATTCTGTCACAAGGTCAACTTGAATCTAGTTCCACTTTTCCCTCTCTCCTCCCTGCCATACACTAACTCTCCTGTCATTTTGTAATTTTTAGGCAGCCTTCGAACATCTGGCCGGGGACAGCAGATGAAAACTAGCCTCTCTGGCTAACTCTGGCTCACCTACAGTTTCACTGTCGATTGGTGTGCATTGTCCCTGCAAAATAAATAAACAAATAAACAAATAAATAAATTCCAGATCATGCCACTCCGTCCTGTCCTGCAATAACTCCTGTGTAGACCTGCAGTAAATGTACCGGCCCGCCAAACCTAGTGAAATTGAGCCACATTCTGCAATCTGCAGTCCCCTCGCCACAGAGCCTTTTAGCATTGTTCAGCTCATAGTTTTAAATTTACTGCCAACTACTCGGCAGATGGATAAAGTTAGCTTCTAGCAGGTGAGCGGAGTGGAGCATTTAGCAACTAAAGAGCAAGTTGTTTCTACATTCATGACGTTTATGACCTCAAATTGTTCAGATAAGCTAAGAACTAAAACCCGGATTTGCTAATTTTAAAGCAAGTTTGAGGCAGCGGAAACAAGCTGTAGACACCGAGTTATCGACATGTCTGAAGTTTACATGGCAAACTTCTTATAGCAAACACTTTCTTATTTGCATATCAGATACAGAGCAACATTAGAATTTATTTGGAGTTGTGTTTCTATCCAACTGATCAATGAAAGTCCAATATTCACTGTCTTTTGGCTCCAGTTTGGGCTCCACCAAGTCCAGAGAACTGTCTCTCTTTAGCCTATAAATGTTCCACTGATCACCAACTAGTTACTAACTTTGTCTGTCTGATGCTCCAACAGTAAAGTTTACAGGACCGTGTGTGATGTGATCTATGCAGTGCAGTAGGTAAGCTCACCTGTGCTCAGCTTTTATTTCAGCAACAAGTTGCCAGAAATGTTTCAAAGTTGCAGCCGGTGCTCCAGTTGGATTAGTGTGTGCAGGTATACAGTATACAAGAGCATAATATAAGCTGCATTACTATACCAACAGTACATACATTGAGTATTTCTTCTCATATTCATTTACAATCAAAATGGTGTTTTTTGTCTATGAACTATGTTTTCCTCTGACTTCCATCTTGGCCTGGATGTTACATTGTAGCTGTGAAGACAGCAGCATGAGAAACACTTGGGTCTTACCAAAAGCAGCCCGTTAGACCTTAATGTCCATCTGTTTCCTCCTCTATGTGTTCAAGCCTTATTGCCAGTCTTCCCATAAACATTCACACTCAGTGGACTGTTTGCTGTTGTTGTTGACAGTGGCACACTGGTTGTCCACACGCGCGCGCACGCACGCACGCACGCACGCGCACACACACACACACACACACACACACACACACACACACACACACACACACAGAACAGTGCCATATGCTTGTCTGCGTGGCTTCGGCCCGTGTTTCCTTCAATGGGTCAGGTGACCAGACAGCTCGTGATACTGCAGCACACAGAGTTTCCATGGCAACGCGGGTGGATCAACAAATGGCTTTGGCAACTATTTTATTCAATGTGCGGCACACTTGCCGTCGCCACTCCAACACTGTCGATGTCCAACATTTGCCAAACCCATCGGTTGTTACGGTCTGTGAGTTTTAAATTCATCCGTCACGTCAGAGTCCTGATTACTGCCCGAGCCAAGATATCTTCATCTGTATGTGGCGTCCTGGTTTCAAACTACTTTCATAACTGTGGAAGCTAGTTTGCAACATTTAGCTGTGATTTACAACATTTAATAAAAATAGAAAGGACTGATTGCAATGATGCGCACTGATGCAGCTTGGTGTGATTGTGTCTACTTGGGACATTTTATGTTTGTGGGCTTTTCTTCTAGATATCTAATCTTTGCCCCTGTGCACTTATTTTATTTGCTTTCAAAGCTGCATTAATTGATTTTTTTTTTGTCCTCCTGGGGGCAGCAGAACAAGCTGTAAACAAAACATCTGCGCAATATCTCCTCATAAAGTTGTAATATGGCAAACATTCCTGGCTGCCTTGCTGACCCTTTACCTCTGACCCCAGCTCAGGGCCTCGCTCAAAACTGAACCAATCGATCCTGCCCCAAATGTTTGAAGTGATCCTGCTCAACCCGATTGGCTGTGTCTAATTCAGATCCATGTTCATAGCAGGTCAGCAACCAATAAATCACTCCAACCACTCAGAGCAGTTGTTTTTTTTCCCCATTCACTGTGAAATGTACTTCATCAAATTCATCATTTGATGAATGTTTTTGAGCCTGGAACTATCTCAGTAAAATGCTAAACAATGTTTTGCAGTGCTTCTTTAATGATTTTAGGCCAATCTTGCCAGGTGCTGCTTTATCCATGTGAAAACTTGCATTTTATACTTATCGAAAGTCCAAGAATGTGTCCACACAACCTAACTACCGTAGCTCTCACCATGGTGGGTCAGTAGGAATAGCTCTGTCAGTGTGAGGGCTATATGAGCGACCCTGTAGAGAATCTCTCAGCAGGACAAAACCAACTGACAGTCCATTAGACCCGTGGGACTGCAGTCTGTCTGTCAAAGCAGGCTTCCGTTTTAAAAAATTTCCTCAGGGTGAGAAGTGTAGTTGAAATAGTGTTCACTTCCAACAGAGCCGAAAAGTTGCAATAAAAAAAACGGATTCATACAGCGTTTCTGAAAACTTGATATTATTATGTACTATAAAAGCATTGAATAGCCATACGTACATATAAAACAGCAAGGGAACATCCTCTCCTCTGCTGTCTTTTCCTATGTTCTTAATTGTCATGTCTTGCTCTGAATATACAGTACATTAACTTTGTTTCAATCGTACGACACAAGAATGTCACGCTCTTGAGCAGATCAGTGTTTAGAAATTTGGATCATTGGAATCCATTGTAACTACCGTGAATGCAATCTGACCACCAACATTTTACAGACTATCTTCTATGTCTGTGCCATAGAGCTCCAAACATAACTAACCATCAATTAGCCACACTATTAAACATCGCTGACTCAATCCCACACACACATCCCTCTGCCACAAACAGCTACAGTGGTTTAGTTTAGAGTTTACTCTTGAAAATTAAACTATATGAGCTGCTGTTAAAGATTCAGGCCTTTTAGTAGCAACCAATGGGCTTGGAGCTGAGAGCCACAGACAGAGGAGGGAAGTCAGAAAGTATTGAGAGATGGACTAACACATAGAATCTCCTAAAAAACCAAACCAGCTATTTCACAATAAGGACAATCTAAAGGGATGCCAGCCTTATCCTCGGAGGATAATAATAACATGCTGTTACACTGATCTAAAGACAAGAGCGATAATAGTTTCAACACTACAACTGGGCTAGATATGCATGAATGAAATACATATTTATGCAAAAATTACTAGTGGAGTCTACAAAAAGTAGCTCCCGTTTCTGAGTGGCTCGCTAAAGGTTAAAAGAATGTGTACATACATTTGATAACGCCAAGGCACTTTGTAAACCTGTTAAAACTTCTATCCAATCAAATTGACAGACATCCCGCCCCTTTCTGACACAAAGTGATTATTCCCCAATCAGCTGTAAAGTAAGACAGAAATTAAGTCTGCCACTGCTGACGTACAACTTGGACAAAAAAGGTTAGAGACTCCTGACTTCAAATATTGAGATCAAAATATCCAGATTCATACACTGCATATTAGGTGAAAAAATATTTTTTTGTTATAGTATGTGCAAAACTTTCTTGTTTACATGCACAGCAGTCAGTGCTGTCTAACATGATTCAGTATTAAGTAAACTACGTAATATACATTTATACATATCATGTATTATATCATACACAGAATGCTGACAAAAACCTGAACGTTATTATAGTGCCACCATGAGGTCAGCTGATTTATGTCTGTTACCTGAGTAGTGGGTATGTTTACAGGGAAAGAAACTGGCATCAAATTAGCGCTCACCACTTCTCTGCATGCACCTATGTTTTATCTTGGAAAAGACTTTTTAAGGCTGTGAACTCAAGACTGTAAATTTACACACACGCACACACACATGCACACACACACACACACATGTAAAGAAGGAGAGAGTCATAATTCTGCAAAGTCCGGTTTAGGAACCTTAGAGTGTGCATCCTTCTGTGTCTCTCTACTGTCTGTTCACACACTATTGTGCTTTAAAAGTTGTTTAAAAACTTCTGGACCCGAGAGCCCCCACCGACGAGGGCACACGCGTTCATCCAAAAATTCACCCACTCATAATGCCAAACAAGTGCACTCATCAGTAACGAATATAATGATGTCGCATACCTGCTCTAACTGCAGCTCCTGCGCTACAAAGTCATCTCAGCTGTTTGTACACACTCCAAACACAACTCAGGTAAAGCTATATATAATACCAAATATCAAAATTCATATAGCGCCCCCTAGGCAGACGCACTCGCCACATTTATGCCAATAACCTTTTGAAAATGACTTCAATGCTAACACCCGTAAGCTTAAAAGATCGCTGGCAATCTGACGATCGCAGCCATGTTCATCATATTCATCTATAACACAGCATTGCAGAGTTAAAAAACAAAGCCATCATCACATTCCGCATTATCGATCACATCATAAACCAGCTCCTTACTTTGAGATGGCCGCAGCCAAAAAAAGTATTAATCCGTTCATTTGGACCGTCCGTGTGCTCACCGGACGCCCCTCTGTTTGAATAGAGAGGTCCGGGGTCATTTTGTGCTGGCTAGCTTCACTTATCAAAGTAAAAATTTGCCCAGAGACTGTCCATATATTGTGCTATGATCTGGGAGAGGTCTAAAGCTTGCAGCTACATCATTCTGTTTGTCCAAATAGTGTGCTTGGACTGCACGTATTACCCCTTGTGACTAAATCTGACCTTGCTTTTTTACCACGGGTACCCTGTTAGGTCCAGTTTCTATAAAAATAATCTGTGCTGACACAGCCCTGTCTCTTAAAAATGATGTTCACATGCAACAAAACTGCATCGTGATTTATGTTTCAAATGAAACATACTCTCTCCTGGATCACGTTTGTTTTTGACGAACCACAAATACGTCAAAAGTCCACAGAAGAGGTCAAACTAACACCAGACTTTCACCCAGGAGAACGCTGTTTGTGTCCCGTGTGAAACTAAAAGTCAATGTTGACTTATTTTAATTTACGTCTGTAACTTAAATAACGTATCAAACATACTTATTGCCAAACTCCGATTTTGACTAACCCTAACCAAGTTCTGTTACAATTTTGTTTTGTTTCAATTTACAACATTAACCACATGTTTCAAACTGCGACCATAATTTGAGAGAAAATATGTGTCCCTTGAAACGAAATTGAAGATACAGTTAAGTTGTATGGGAAAATTATTTTGTAATGGACAGGGTTGCCTGACAGAGTTCATTCGTCTTGAGCACCAACAATCAGCCGGAGACAATAGTGTCCTCTATAATGAGTCTGACCTTTGATAGCTTCTTAAATGTTCTACACGGCTGGTAATTAATGGAAGTAGCATGCTGCTACTAATTGCTCCGTGCCTTGTTGCTGACAGTCCTAATAAAGTAGAATAGGATTTATTAATTACTGCTTACTGGGTGCTAATGATATCACAAGCAGCCCTGGGAGGTCAGGTCAGACAGACTAATCACCGTTGGGCAGGTAAAGGTCTACTTTTGGATCAGTGGACTTTCTGCTTGGTTGAAGTACGGCCAAAGTTTCACGAGGATGTTGTGAGCTTTTTCTTTACAATTGTCCCTGAACTAATCAACTTACTTGTGGAACTTTATCACATGCTGAAATACCTAACATGGTCCGACTTTCGCATATCTTTGTTCTAGTATGTGGTAAACACATGATATAGTGAAGGTTTATAAATGACTATTATCATATAGGAGTTGTAGTTATTATTTTATATACTTATACCTCTTCTGAAATACTGAATAATTCCCAAATATTCCTCCAGATGTAGCACACTTCTTTATTTATTGATAGAGTCACCTCATCCCACAGTTTTTTGAGTTATAAATGGTATTACGCTCAGAGTTCAGTTGGCTTGTGTTTACCAACAAGTGACGGTGAAATTTCTCACCTCTGGAAAGGTAAATATGTACTCTCCCACACTTCACTATCACAGTGAGATAAAGAGACTGATGATGACTTAAAGAGAGAGAGAGAGAGAGAGAGAGAGAGAGAGAGAGAGACCAGTTAAGGGGTGTAAACAGTGGTTGAATAAGCTGACAGTGTGAGCACAGCTGATAGTGTTTAAGTCACAGTCTGTCTTCGTAGGTCCTGCAATGTTCTCTGCTGCCTCTGGCTGTATTTTACAGCATAATTAGAGCTTATTTCACGTGCTACACATTCCCATCTGCTTGGCTCTCAATTATCTAGGAGCTAGGAGACATGTGGTTGGTTTTCATGTAATATTATTTCCATGATGCCATTCTGTAAGGAGCTGTCTCTCTGTTAGTCGATACGACCAATCACACAAGCATAGTGGTGTTTTAACCTATAGCTGTTCCAATAAAGCTTTTATATAACTGCAGTTGTAAGGGTCCAGTGGCTGATTCAAGAGAAAACTCATCCAGCTCACACATTCAATTCACACATCTGGTTTGTCTGGAATAAATACAACCTTTAATGCGCACACACACACACACACACACACACACACACACACACACACACACACACACACTTCTACTCTTAGTTCTCTTACCTCTTACTCATCTCCCCCGTGTGTGTAAATCTCACTCGAGTCGGGAAACGTGTCAGAATACACACATTTGATTGGCTGAGCAGCATCACGTGATGTGATTTACAACACATGTAATTGGTCGGTGCGTTTCCTGCCTCGCTAAACGAGTGCCGTAAAGGCTGGAAAAGCTGCACCGGTTAAAAGAGAAGCGCTCCATCAAAATTGAACAATTCTCAATTATCCATCAGTTTTAGGTCCAGGGTCCAGATACAACAGCGTCCGGATCCGGACCGCGGTCTGCCTAGTAGTGACCCCTGGTTTAGACCATTCACATCTTTAAAAAAAAAAAAAAAATTCAGTTCAAGCCCCGTATTGGTCTCAGGAGATTGGTCAAATTTAAAAACATATTGCCAGTTTCAACTGCACATATACTGGGATTGGTACTAATGGAGCCATACCAGTTGATGCCTGTTTGATAAGCACCTGTGTCTGAGTGTTAAAGGCTGGTCTAGAAACATTGCTCCCATGTGGCAGAGTGCCAAAATGCCAAACGAACCATATGGCATCTTCAGAAAAAAGAGTTAATTTTCATCATCCAACATCCCTCTGGCTCCATCATCTTCCCTATTTCTCTATTATGTTCAATGCTGTAGATGTCAATATCAAGGAGGGTTGACAGATGATTTCACACACACACACACACACACACACACACACACACACACACACACACACACACACACACACACGTAAATAGCAAACCCATGCTTTACTAATCAGCTTAGCATTCTCCCGCTCTGCCTCTCACCCCACTTGTAGTGTAGGATTGATATCTGATTATGTCGTGTTACTCGTCCAGATAGAGCCACGTTCAGACACTCACCCGCCCCACCCTACACCACACCTGACCTCTGACCTCCTGTAGTGTTGCCTTGGAAACCTGCTTGGTGGAGATGAGGGCTGGGATGGAGAGGTTGGGATAACCCATGAGGAGGCGGCAGGGGGAGGGATCTGTGTTTGGTATTCCGGGCCAATCTCACGGCTGGTTAAGATCCATGAATAGAGAGTGAGCTGGCCGAACGTCTCGGACCCCCCTACCCCCTCATCCCTGGCTGTGTCTTCTCCGCCTCTCTCATACTCCTCTGTCTGTTCTCTTTCTCTCCCTCTTGTCTCTGCTCGGGTGCCAGACAGATGGTTCAACACACAAACATTTGTCTGAAGTTGGGAGAGCATCCCTTACCAGACTAATAAATAAACTGGAGGAAGCGAGACATTCTGTAAACATGTTCTTTGTGAGTACAGATGCACTTATCCATTGCATGTATACACCATGACACCGGCTCCTTGCCAGTTTTCAGACTGGTACACTCTCACACTCTTAGCAAAAAGGTTACATGCTTAGCATTATTGCAACATTAGAAACCATTTGGTGGAAAATTCTGGTTTATTACTACTCTGGTCTTATTTTTGTAGTTTTGGCCATCATTCCTTCTAATTGCAATAATAGTGAGCTCACCAAAGTACTTCAGATTCAGAAAACCAAGTTAGAGTGAAAACAAACAAGTTCATCCAGATTATCTAAACCACTTATTATCATGCAGGGATACGTGTGCCCCAGAGAATGTCGGAGGCAGCTACTTTAAAAAAGACATAGAGATTATGATTTGGTAGAGAGACAATTATATATCCACATATTTGTGTAAAATAAGATAAACACCAAGCCTCAACATTGACATTCAATGATCACTCTGTCTTCATGCTTTATAGCACTCATTCCTAAAAACATGAGATTGTTGCCAAATAACTTTGCTAAAATTCAATCTAATATGAAAGACTAGCATATATTGTGTTTGCTTTACTGATGAGAGGAAATGAGAGCCTAAATGCATTAAGTTGGTCTCATTTATAAAGTATTTCACATGTGTATATGCTTTTATCAAATGTATATCTCTTATAAATGGCTGGTTTACATATTCAAAATAATACAAGGTAATGTCGAGATGGCAGTAAAAATGGCCAAGAACGTAATTGTATTCACCAGTTCACTCTTCTCACGATTTAGAGAATGTTACAATATTGTGAACTGTGTCACAATACTTTGTCATTTGAAAAAATTGGATCCCAGGAAAACAGTTTGGGAAACACAAGACTACATCCAGTGGGGGCTTTGTTTAGGTGGTACTTTGAACTAAATGCTAACGTCAACATGCTAACAGACTCACAATGAAAATGCTAAGCATACAACAAGCATATTTACCATGTTCACCATCTTACTTTAGCATGCTAACATTTGCAGCTGAAGCTGATGGGAATGTCATTAGTTCTTCAGCTTTTTGGCCAAAGTAACAATTTGACCTGATGATGGAGCAAGAGGAGACGTGAAGGGAACACCAAAGTTATTATAATTCATTCTGAGGGGATCGTGAATGAGAAATGTGGACTTCATGGTGGCACGACATGAAAAGTCATGGGATCACCAAAGGATTCATGCGCTGGGCACCGAGAATATCAAGTTTCTGTTTCAACGATAGCCTCTGTGTTTCTCAAATATCCTGCATAATTTGTTTCTGAGAAATCACTAACATGGCAGTATGCTCTAAATACTTCCCATTAACCTCGGCCACTGTTGCTATGGTGAAGAATCACGTCAGAGGAAGAGATCAAAATACTTATTAAAAACACGAGACTATCCTTGTCGAATGCATCCAAAAATGAGCCGAAATACAAATGTGAAGTGATTTAAGCACTATTGTCAGGTTTGAAAAGGGCAATCAGTGCACATAACAGAATTGTAAGCTCAGTGTTTTGATCGAAATGCACATTGCAAGACTTCTCTCTCTATGTTTTTTAGTCTACAGGCTTGTGTTTTTTTTTTTTTTTTTATATATAACTGGATGTTGTCCTGCACAGTTGCTAAGGAGCCAACTGTTGCTTCCAAGCCTTGACGTGTTCCATGCACAACAGGAACGGGAACAAGCAATGTTTTGATGACTGAGGCCGTGTCCATACTACTCCGTTTCCATTTGAAAATGCATATCTTCTGCGACGTTTACACTGAGCGTCCACACGACGCCGGAGTTTCAGAGCATCGAAAACGGACAAGTTTGGAAACGCTCCTGAGGACGGATAAGTTTGAAAACTCTGGGGTTACCTCCTAGTGTGGACGAGCGTAAACGCATACGTTTGGAAACGATGACGTAGACACCCGCGTTCACTACTTGATTGGTTCTTCGCAGTCATGATGTGTCCTTCCCTGATTTGTCACGCCCCTATCGCATGAGTCTTTGCCAGTTGATCACAAAAAACAACAGCATTGATTATCGATCGACTACCAGGTTAATTTAACATGTAATTACAGGCGTTGCTGACCTTGTTGTCTTTACTAGCAGCTGTTGTGCAATTAAAGTCTGCATTTCTGCAGAGGAAGCAGCTGTTATTGGAGCAATTAGTGAGCGCCGTGTCCAGCCGCTCACTATCAGCCGCTATCAGACCTACGGAGCAGACGTCTGAAGACACGGTTAGCGGCTTTGAGGACTTGCCTTTCCTATTGACCCATAATCAAGGAAACGTTTACGTGTAAGCGTTCATTTTAAAATAAATTTGATGTGTGAGAGAGAGCAAGAACTGCAGCCTTGTAACTAAGTCTGAAAAATAAAACTTCTAAAACATTCCACGAAATGTGTCTGTTTGAGTTGATAGAGGAAGATTTTAGAGTAATATCTTAAGTATCAAGCACTACCTTTCATTATTAAAGACTACTGTATTACTCGTATTTTTAACTAAGCAGCCCCTCTGCTTCCTGTTTACACTGGCACCCGCCTGCCCAGTGTACGTAATTAGTCATGTGATCATTTTTTTCAGGCATTAGTATGAACGGAGATCATTTCGAAAACACCGTGTGGACAGAGAATGTTTTGTTTTTAAAACTCTGATTAGTATCAGTGTAAATGTAGCCTAAAACTACCAAAACTAGACCCAAGATGTATGAAACCAAAATGCCTCATTAAGAGCCATTTAACAAAAGTTGAATCCAAAGTAATTGATCGAGTGATTTATCTAAATTAGTCATATTAAAACATTTAGCGAACCACAGCGGCTCCTTCATTGTGATTTCCTGGTGTTGTTTTGTAAACATGCCGTTGCACTAACCGAGGCACCCTTGAAGAACCCTCCTCTCTCTATGTGTAATCTAGGTACAGTAGATGAAAGATGACTTTCAGATGTGTGGGCGATCTATTCCCAAACTCTCTGAAACTAATGAGGTTTACTCACAAATCATTTGGGATACAGAAACACAGTCAAGTATTGAAGCCTGGAACCGCTTATCATATGTAATCAATTACACCCCCATTTCACTGGCCCACCCCCCCCCACCACACCCACACACACACACACACACACACACACACACACACTCCTCCAAATTGAAATACTTTCCCAACATGTGGTGTCATCATAGCTACAGAATGAAGTCTTTATAAAGATGAAGAGTATTCCGTAAACTCAACTGTGAATCCAAAATGAACTTAAAACTAAGGAAATCAGGCATTTTAAATGTACTCAGAAACACCCAATATATACAACATTTCAAGCCAAGATCCTCCTCAGATAAGCCCTCTATCTTGTCCCATGCAGTGCGCACACGGAGGCTAACAGTAACAGAGAGCCGTGTTGACAGCAGCCTCCTTGGTAAATATTTAGCTGAGCAGGCTCAGTCTAATCTCCCAGCATGCACTGGGCTGATGCTCAGGTATCCAGATGGACAGCTTTGCTGGGAGTTATTCGGTAAACAGCTCTCATATGTTCTGCTGTGTTGCAATCACATGAATCACTCAGCCAACAAGTTTAGCCAACAACTCCCTTTCATCAAGTCCTATGGAAAGTATCTTGGTTGTAACAATACAGAATAGTTAAAGACAGTACAGTTATAATGGACATTTTCAGATGATGACTGCTCGTCATGGTTTGGTATCACTACACCTACATACTGTACATGTATTTAGGGACTGCATCAGACTGATAACTACACTCAGCTACCTACACACAGACAACTCCCAGACCAGACAACACCGGCGACAGGTATCGACCTGTTAATTACCAAATCATCCCCTGCTTCATGGTCTGTTTGACTCTAAATTGACCATAATTTACTAAATGAACATCATGCTGTATTGAAGAAGACTTGAAACTAGAGATGAGACCATAAATTCATGTTTACAATGTTTACTGAGGGAATAAATCAAGAGAGAAGTAGAGTCATTTTAGACTAGACTTCTATACAACCAGAGGAGTCGCCCCCTGGTGGACACTAGAGAGAATGCAGCTTTAACACTCACAGGTTTAAAACCCACAGGTTTAAGGTCCACAGGTTTAAGGTCCACAGGTTGGCGCCTGGTTACATGTTGACATTTGTATCTTAATATAGCACAATGTTGTCTTTTTAGTATATATTATTTCATCAACATCATTATTCCATTCATCATGCTTAGGAGTGCTGTGTGCTTCTAGTAGCATAATGGTGTCAGGTATGATGAGTAGATAATATATTCACTTATCATGATTGGACTGCGAGCTTTTTAAAATACTTCAATAACTGTTTTAATTTGAATCTGATGTTTTTTTTAGGAGGATGATGCGACATGTGTCTAGGTGAAAAACTTGTTGAATGTTATGGTTATGAGTCATATTTTTCGAAATGATTGCCTCTACTTCAATGCAAATTTCATCGGTGGAGCTCACAACAAAAAATATTAACTGCAACATATCTTTCCAAGTAACAAGACACTGTGAAAGAGATATTGCTCTTGAAATTATTTAAATGAAAAAACTTATCTGCATGGGGTAAAGTATGAATATTAGGTTCCAATTTAGGTGAAGACTGCAGTGAGTCTGTGTCCCATCAGGATCTATTTTACTGTTTTATAATATCCGGTCACAATTTATATGAAGCTGGTAGCAAACGTTTCTCCTGGAAAGAATAAAAAACAGCTTCTTTATAATCCAAGTTATTGTAATTTAATAAAGCTTCTTGTTTGTTTCTAAACTTTTAGTCTGTAATAAATACATTTGTGAAAGCGGTTTGAAATGTCTCACATTGAGCATTTATTTAAGTATCACTAACATTAAAAGTATATTTGTGCAACCACTTTTGCTCACAGCATTTCAACACTGAGCTATATCAGCTATATCTCTGTCCTATCTTCTCTTTAAGTAACCTGAGGAAAGAGACGTTAACTGGGTGAGTGAGAGAAGCAACATTCTGGATTAAGCCGAACAGTAATTATGGTTGAGTTTCTCTCACGTCGTCTTTCACTGCTTGCTCAGAGTAAAGAGAAAAGCAGATTTGTGCAGCAGCATTATGTACTGCTTCAGTCCTGCCAAGGTTGAAATTTCCATTGCTAATATGAACTTTGCATAAGTGCTTATAATGGTAGCGTCAATTCAGCCTGGTTATTGTTTTTCCACTAAAGTAAAGCAAAGCTGAGAAGATTCCTGGGTAAATATAAACTTTGCTTAAGTACTTATATGGCTGTTTTCTCTCTCCCATATGGCGGCCAAAGGCACAAAGCCTCGGGGGGAATACCAAGCAGCTCAGCTAAGCCCCCGTCCCCATCCACTAGACAAAGAGACAGCTCTTCAAAGCAGCGGCGGCCCTTTAAACAGTTAGCAGCAGCGAGCGCTTCTAAACGTGACAGTGTTTGAGAATACTTTGCACCACTAAAGCCTTGAAGATCTCCCACACTGCTCACTGTCGGCCATCATCTTCTGTCCTCCTTGCTCTCTCTTTGTCTAATTAGTATTCTTCTCTCTAATCTGATGATCCATACTTCTTCTTCTCCATTCTTGACCTTGGCTTTTTGCTCAAAAACATTCATGCTATGTATACCATTCAAATATCAATATGTGTGTATCAATATGGAATATCATGCATTTTAATACATTTCCCAAATGTGTCCGCACTTAATGAGCTCATCCTAAAAAGATTAGCATCATTCTTTGACGATGAGGCTATGATTTATCTTATTCATGACTGTTCATGAGTCATTGAGGGTTTAAAAACAATACACATCTATTTTATTAATATCTCAGTACAAACTCATTTTCAAATTCAAAATGTAATCTGAATAATTCTGATCTGAATTTGACAATGTATATTTAGCATTGATATGGGTCTGTGGATGTTGTTTGTGACTATTGAAAAAGTTCTGTATCTATGGCTATACACACACACACACACATATATATATATACATACACACACATATATATACACACAAATGTATACATACACACATATATACACATATATACACACACACACACACATATATATATATATATACATATATACATATATATATATATATATATATATATATATATACACACATATATACATATATATATATATATACATATATACATACATACATACATATACATATATATATATATATATATATATATATATATATATTCGAGCCACCTCTGCATATTCATAAAGTGATCTTGCAGTTATAAATAAGATAATATGGACAATGAGATTTTGTAAATAGTATTTTGGAAGAAAAAGATGACTATAATGTTTTGTATACATGGTATCTTTGGTGATATATCGTTCATAACAGATCAATGTGTTGTACATATGGAAACCATGCAGAGTGGAGAGACCGCCTCGGGCAATGAAGGCAACCTAGCGGAGAAGGTTTGGTAAATAAATCACGATGTACAAGAGAGGAATTGTGCGATGTGTTTACATTGTGACGAGGTTTCAAAATGATGACAGCAGCTGGATTTGATGTAAATGGAGAACTGCCCGGCTGTGTGTAAAATGTGTGTATGTGTGTGAACAGTGGAGAAACCCGGGCTCAGCCAGGCATCAGACATTGCTGTTTATGTGTAAGAATAATTGCTTTGAGCTGCAGGGAGATTTAAGAGTCCGGGCCCTGCTGTTGCACGACTTTATGGCAGGAGTGTGAAGTGTTATCATTAGTAATGTGATTAACACCTTCTCCACAGGGGCAGCGCTTTTGTGTGTGTGTGTGTGTGTGTGTGTGTGTGTGTGTGTGTGTAAGACAGAAAAGAGACAATTATGTGGTGGGTTAGGAGGGGGGATGTGTCTTTTGTCACTCTCACTCAAAGCCTGTAATATCTAAGAATGATGGTGTGTAGTATTTGTTGCAGCGGGGCCGCCTCCTCCACAGCGCTATAATTACCTTGTTAATATATTAGCGACCAGCATTGATTACCTGGCTAATCCGATCACAGAGCCTCCAATTGATCCTTCTGCAAGCAGCCCGACAATAAGCACTTTGAGCAAAGAGACGCTCAATAGCACATCCACAATTGGCTCTCTCACAGCTTAATTGGCTAAAATAAGCCAAACATTTTGGTTTCCCTCTCAACAGTCAGATCAATGGAGGGAATGAGGCCTGAATTCAGATGACTTTCTTAACCAACGCAGCTGAGTTCGTCCCCCCTTCTCCACCTCCCACGCCTGTCCCTCATGTCCTTTTCTTATACATTTTTAATAGATTTGTTGTTGGGGTATTGGGGTAAAGAGGATCAACTCGGTCGTCAGGAAAACTGTTGTATTGAACATTTCTACAAACCACGAATACGTTAAAAGTTGACGTTTTAGTATTCAGTCGGAGCAAGTGATGTAGTATGTCGACCAACTGTTTTTGAAAGTTAACTATCAAGTCCTCTAAGGGCATGTGGCAGGGGTGGTTAGGGTCAAACAAACATATGACTTTCAACCAGTGCACTGCTGTTTGTGTCCTGGGTGAAACCAAAAGTAAACATTGACGTTGCACTTGTTACGCAACGTCATTTATTTACGATAGGTACCTTAACTTACGTTGTAACATTACGTTATTACGTAAGATGTTTCGTTTGGCTAAACCTAACCGATCACGTGGCAATGTGGTTTCTGCAATCGTGACACAAGGCTAATATGAAACGTATTTATGAAGTGTATTTTGGTTCAGAAAAGTCAACATTCAACGGATCCTGGGCCGATTGCTATGGGAGAATGGAGTGTACACCATGAGCTGATAAAAGGTTGTGACATGGACAGAAACTCTGAAACACAGATGTTGTTTTGTAGATATGTATGACTGTATATCACATGATCAAGCTTAATTAACTTAATTAGCTGGGTTTAGACAAGCAAAACAACTTTGGCTCGGATAAAATATGGTTCATGATTATGTTTTTTACTGCGTTTGACAACATGTTAAGCAACACAGTGATACAATAGGAAAAAGGTTCTTATTGCATAATGGACAAAATTATGACAACAAAACCGTGGAAGGAAAAAAACTAAGTTGGCGTAGTGACTCTATATTGAGAAGTTCAAGTTCACTTAGATTGCTCTTCATTACAAGCAGATATGCAGTGTTTCCTGAGGATTTCCCCCCTATCGCCGCGCTGACAAAAGCATGCAAACTCACGGACAAGAGGCTTGTGCTCGTGACAGCGATAGATGGAAACATCAATGGCGTCCTCCTCGTTTGAACTGTAACCTTAGCTAGCTCAGTGGTGCTAGGTGAGCCAGCAGTATCGAGTATAGACGCATGCTTCCTTCCACGCAGTGATACGGTTGGTGGATGTAGTTCAGAAGAAAGAAAATAGTTCCTGCATGGAACTGCTCACAACAAGGTCTGTGGATCATCTTGAGCAACAGGGTCATGATTTCTGGAAAGAGACATTGCTGTTGAGTTGCTAAAATGTATTTGAGCACCCAGTCCCATAATATTGGGGGGGGAAGGACTTCTACGGCCGATATCTCTACACAATGGATATTGACGAATAGCCCAACAGGATGTATTCTTATTTGGAGGTGAAATGTCACTTTAATATCTTCTGTAGTTTATTGAAGGTTATTGAAGTCTGACAAATTGACTCTGATGACAACTTCGGGGTTATTTAGGACTTAAACTTTATAGCATTAAGTCTTACAAACTAGGACACAGACCTCATTTTTTACACATTACTTTCTAAATATGTCTTTCTTCCTCTTTCTCCAAATGTATGGACCTGCAAAAATAAACTAATTTAAAGTAGCATTTTAAATTTCTCATATTAGTCATATTATATTGCTTGAGTGTTCTTTGAAGTTTTTCTCAATAGTTTAAATTTAGCATGTATTGATGTCATCAGCTCTGCTGCTGAATATGACAACATTTGACACATCAGGGCAACACATTACTGTATTAAAGGGGAACTCCACAGACTTTACACATCAGAGTCTGTTTCCAGATGTAGGGGAGTTCTACTTATTTGTGAAAATAAATAGTATAAAACCTTTAGAGTCTCCAGTGGGAGCCGTCTAAATTCTGACACTTGTCCTCAAGTGATGTCACTCGAGTCAGTGTTGGTTGGATCCAAAGACTGAGCTGTTGGCGTGGAGTTGCATTTTGGGTAATGTAGGCGCCAGATTTGGATATTGGTGATATTAGTGTGGTTCTGCTGCATTAATTTGGATCCTTTTGGGTTTTCTTTAATCGTCCACGTCCGTCGAAGTTATAGGAGTGCAGGAGGGATTGAGCTCCATTTAGAGATATTGTTTTTATGTTATGTCATTGCTTGTGAACATTCCTAATTTCGTCCTTATTTTTGCTCTTTCTCTCTTTTCATATTGCACCTCTCTTACTCTCCTTCTCTCCATCTGTCCGTGAGCCTGCCTGCTTCCCTCTGAGGCCCATCTAAAGGCCAGCTGGTGGCTGACAGCAGCTGAGGACCATAAATCACGCGTGGAGGCAGAATTCCTTACGCCGCGTTGGCATTCATTTTGTCAGCCATGAAATAAAGATGTAGCGGAGCAGGAGGTCAAAGCATACAGAACCCCCCCCCCCTAAAGCAACAACAATCTAACATGCACCCTTCTAAAATCGTTATCCTTCCTTGGTGACTTTCTCTCCACAGGTAGCTGCTCTCATCGCCTCTTCATTTGTGTGGTCTGCCTCGTCTGGACATAATTTACGACCGGCTCTGACTGACGGTTAACAGCAGTATCTTTGCAAACCCAGTGAACGTGGTTATGAAGAAAAGTACCTTTGCAGGCACTTTAACTCATGATCGTTTTAATGGATATTTCATGCGCTCAACGATAACAATGTTATAGTAATGCTCACATTTATGTTTGTAAGGATCTAATTTTATCTCGTTATCACATCAGTTGGTTTGTTGTTATATGAAGGCCGGCAATCTTTGTCCTTTTTCATAGTTGTTCTTTTCTTCTGCCAAGCTGTGTCCATGAGTGAGTGAGCCAGTGAGGGTGCACCTTTGTGTCTGTCCACGGCTAATCTCTTATTCTGCTGTAGCAAACTTCATAATATTTTAGGTAGCCAGTTATGGCTGCATGCTCAATGACCTGATCACGGTGCCTCATACTCTCAGAACACTTTTTATTACCTGTTTTATACTGTCTATACACTCAACACTATAAACCCGCCCACGGCCGGAATAGGGGCAGCAAGTCATAATACAGCTGAGGGCATCGCCGACCCCCAGAGACCCAGTGGGGGAAAACCATAGACTCTATGTCCATAGGGAAAATAGTTTGCCCACCTTCATTGTTTTAGACAGTGTGTTTGGCTAACAGCTAACTGAAGTAAACACACATCTGGCTGCATCACCACCACTGCTTTGCAGCAAGAGACAGTTATTCCCTTCCTTTTTATTGTGCATCAATGTCATGTTTACATGCATATGCACAATACGCAACACAATGCATGTTATGCATGCATAACAGAGGAAGATTTAGCAGCTAAGACGCAAAATATTCCCTCTTGCTAAAAGAAAGTGAACATTGGACTTAACTCCAAATTAATTTGGTTTTATGTCTGCTGGATATGTAAATAGCCATCATGTTGCTATCGTTTTCACCATATCAACTCTATAAGTTGATAAAATGTCAATGATGTGTTTATGCCTTGTTCTGCTGCGTCTAAGCAGACAAATACATTTTTTAATACTACTTTGAATATAAAAAACTTTAAAAAAAAGGAACCAACATACACTCATGTACCGACACACACACACACACACACACACACACACACACACACACACACACACAGCTTCCACTTGTACATTTGAAAGAGCTCATTGTTGCAGCACACCTGCCTGGTCCCCATCATGACCGAAGCAACATAATGGAATCTCATGTAGGATTTTCACTTAATCCATGTCCTGCTTGTTCCTGCATTAGTCTGCGTGTCATGGTGACATGTAGCCCTGCTTCTGCCAGGTGGATTGTGTTCATGCGGTGTGTATGTCAACGTATATAACACATGTACGGCATACATCCACCAGCAGGAATGAACAACTGAACGAGGGAGAGATAATATTGGTTAATGTGTTAGGATTCAGAGGCCAAAGGTCTAGTGTGTGCAATTACATTTATTCCGTGTTTACGGGCCCCTTATGTGTCTGGACTGCAGCTGATTGATATTCAGAAGCACCGTAGCAGTAGAACTATTCTTAAAAGTTGGCATAAGAGAGACTTTTATCTACTAAGATGGAGAGTTTGTCTAGAGTTATCTATCCAGAAAAATCTAGGCATAGTTATGGATAGGGTTAGGGACTTTTTAAGGGACTTTTATGTTTGCTGCCTTTAATTGAACCAGATTCAAGGATATTAATCAATTTCTGCATTTTACTACTACTGTATTTTATTTCTTAATCTGCACTGCAACTATCATTCTATTTTGTTTAGCTTTTTAGTGTTTTAATGATTGTTTATAATGTTTCAATGAATGTTTTTAATTTTTTTTAAATCTCCTTTAACACTTTGAATTACCTTGTTGTTGAAATGTGCTCTACAAATAAACTTGCCTTGCCATTCACTGGACAAACATTGACACAACCCATAAGGACCCACAGTGACGCGGTTGTCACAGACACTTTAAATATCCTGGAAAGTTCCTCATACAGTTTTATCCTTAATTTTAACTCTTGAAGTCCCTAAGCTCGCCTGGTGTTCAATCGCCCCAAGTTCTCCCACACAACTTCCTTTCTCCGTTCTCTACACTGGCTACCTGTAAGAGCTCGCATCCAGTTTAAGACTCTGGTGCTAGAATACAGGGCAGTGAAAGGAACAGCTCCTTCCTATCTCCAGGCCACGGTCAAGCCTTACACCCCCGCCCGACCACTTCGCTCTGCTGCCTCGGGGCGATCGGTCGCCCCGTCGCTCAGAGGTCCTGGCGGCCGATCGACCCGGTCACGGCTGTTTTCTGTCCTGGCCCCACAGTGGTGGAATGAACTTCCCACTGACGTCAGGACAGCAGAGTCGCTGCCCATATTTCGGCGCAGGCTGAAAACCCACCTCTTCAGGAAGTGCTACCCTGAGCCTTCTACTTAGCACTTATTGTTTTCATACTAGCTTGTTGCACTTATTGTATTCGTATTACTTATAGCACTAACTGTTTCTCTTGTTTCTGTACTTTGGCTCTGAGTTATGCTCTGCTTCATGCTCTTAGATGCTTGTTTGGAAAAGGAAATGTACTTATGACTTCTGGTGACTAGTAGTTCTTTTGATTACCAATGTTGAATGCACTTATTGTAAGTCGCTTTGGATAAAAGCGTCTGCTAAATGACTGTAATGTAATGTAATGTAATATGTGAGGTCATGTGACAGTGAGTTAATTTGGGTACCAATGACATCACTTCAAAAATGGCTGCCTGGCTGGTCAGCACATTTAGCGGAACTAGCTCATTTCAAAAAGCTTGTTTTTGTAGCTAAAGGTAAGTTTCAACACATTGAACAATTCTAATGCTTTGATATCATGTCCTACATTACATCTTCACTGTTCTAACCATGTTTCTCAAACACATTTATATATAAAAAGCTATGAAAATATAATTGTGACAGATATGTCACATCAGACCAATGTGACGTATTTGTCACAATAAGAAAAATAGTATTGAGGTGCTCAATTGATTTAGCTGATTCAGTTATTTTTAGTTTAAATGTGTTTAAACTAATAAATTCTTAGTAACATGTATTATGATTTTTTTTTTTTTAAATAAAACACCCAAATAAACTAGATTTAACTATCCTATTCTGGTCCTATTTCAAAGTATTTTTTTTTTTTTGCAGTATGGATTAGAATGAACTAGTGTTCAGGATGCACTGAAGATCATCCGAGGAGAAGACATTTTTTGTCTTGTAAAACAAATCTGAAAAATGTTTTTTGGTTAAATCTAACCATAAAAGTTTAGTCTTTGTTTTGTGGAAATACAAATAAAAAGGCACAACTTTGTTACTAAGCAAGAAAAGGCCAAGTTGATAGATTTTAAAATGAGGAAAACATGTATACGTAAACGCCCAATGTGACATACACAGTATGTAACATTTCAGACCGTCGGCTCTAGGGGGTAGAATTAAAAAAATAATTTCAGAAATGTGTTCCATGTGGTCCATTTAGTCTGTTTTATATCTCCTATAACTTTCCTTTAAGGAAAAATGGGTTTGGGTTCTTATGAATCAAGATCATTTCAGCTTTATATGGAACAATAAGTATCACTATATAAGGAGAAGTTATATTGTGAAGTCTGTTGAGGAAGGTAGTTGTAATGCAATAGACCTCGATCCAATGTATGATCAAATTAAAACGCTTTCAGAATGTCATTAGACAAGGCAAATGTTTTTGGTTAGATTTAAATTCTTCCTGAAAACTGATATACAAGCATAACTTTACCCTACACACATCCCATATATGGAATAATAAAAGCATATTAGTCTTTTTTTTTTTTTTTTTAAGAATGAAAAAAGGGTATCTGGTCTGTTATACATTTATTAGATAATAACTATTTACTACTCTTGTCCAATTCCACCTAAGGCTAAATAAATTAATTTTAAAGTGACAAACAAGATTTAGCTTGTATTGACTTCTTACATCAAATGTTTAACTTAGATTTGAATATTTTTACATTGAAACCCTAGAACATCTTTTTTTCTCTTGCAGATTAAGGATCTGTTGTGATGCTTTAAATATTCGATGACTTATACCATTCAGGTATTCTGATTCTAACATTTGAAAATATAAAGTTTGATTTCCAATCGGAGGACAGGAAAACAGTTTGGTAATAATAATTCAATTATGTTGGCAAAATATGTTTGAGTTCACATTTTATTTCCTTTTTGTATGTTATTGTATTTGCTTGCTTGGTTGTTTTATTATTGTTCATTTATAACTGTATTCTCTTGAATGTGATATATGCCTTTTTCAATAAAAATAAAAGAAATAATACTAATAATAAGCACTAATTTTGAACATATTTAAAGCGTTGGATTTTCATACCTTACCAGAAAGTACAGTATAAGAGATTACAACTATTATGTTTTTCCATATTTTACTCTAATGGAATAGTGAAAACAAAACTACTGTGGATGTCACAATAATGCTAATACTAATACCAAGAATACTAACAACAATAGTACTACTACGACTACTACTACTACTAATAATAATAATCATTATTATACTAATAATAATAATAATAACAACAATAACATATATAAATAAGTCAACTTTAAAAATGTAGAATATTTCTGGAAGGCAGACATTCGCTTTAATTTAAAATCACAACATCAACACTAAACCATCGGAATATGTTAAAGAAAATGTTTGAAAATAGAAAAAGTCAATAATTTGTTTTTGAAAATTACTGAAGAGGTTACTTTGATTAAATGTTATTTTGTTCTTCTTTTTACTCAGAATCCCAAAAAAGATCGGACACCAGTGAACCATTTGACATTACAGGTCACATCATATAACCCACTTAAGAAAAATATATATTGATGAGTGCAGCTTAGAGATTTAAATGCACATCAGGTGCAGTAAAAGTGCAGTATGCTATCATAATGAAACGTGTGTGTCTGCTTGTACATGGATGTCGTTCCTGGTTGTAACAAGGTCCAGATTGTTCCTATAGACTTGGGAATGACCTGTCTGAGGAGATCAGGGCTGCAAACGCCGTCCAAACTTTTAAATCTTTTTTTTTTACAATTTAAAAAAAAATGTAGTATGTGATACTTTGTTATGTTTACTTTTTGGCATTTAGTTCATTTGATCATCTTTGTGTTTTAAATGTGTAAAGCACTTTGTAACTGTGTTTTAAATGTTTTAAAATGCTAAATAAAATGGATTATTATTATTATTATTATTATTAATATTATTATCATTGTTATTCTTGGTGTTTATTTGCATGTGTGATTTTTAAGTTTTTATTTACTCTATATTCCATCCAAGTAGCATTTTTTTTCAGGGTAATTTAATCAAATAAACTTTTTTAAAGATAGTTTTCAGAGTAAGTACTTGTCTTTTGTTCCCACATTCAATGTATTTATATCACCATGTCAATTCACCCCAATAACTCCTTCTGTCCTCCTTCCATCCCTTTCTCTGTGTTGGTGTCAGTGGTCAGGGTTGAAGGCCAGGGGCAGGGTCAAAGGCTAAAAGCAAGGGTCCGTGTTTGTCTAGTTGTATTGTCACGGCCTTGGTCCGTCTGACCTCCAATGTGCTGCGTTCAGATAAGGGTGAAACTTATCCCATACGCACTGGCATGTGTGTGTGGCTGCATACATACGAATGGAGCCACATAACTGTCTGAGTTCTGCTAACACATCAAAGGCACAAGTAGAAAGAAAAGAAAAGAAAAACAAAAAAAAGTGAAACTGTTATCCGGCCATTGAGCATCTTTAATGGACTGTGGATACTGGTCTCTGGTGAGGGGACTCGTCTGCTCTGTCGGAGGGGCTAACTCTGGTTGTAAAACCTGAGGTGGGTATTTCCTTTTCAGAGATCCTTTGAAGAGGAACAAAGGGCTGAGTCTGTCTTGGAGATTATCGTGTTTGGCCATAGCCGGCCTCGCCCGCCCAGGATGGCTGCAGACTGGACGGAGCTGAGGTATCGGTGGCAACATCCACCCGTTGCTGGCCTGCAGACTGGGGAAAGATCCACATTAAGGGTGTTTACACAGCATCCCTGTCTATGGTTTGGATCAACTTTGGATCGTTCATCTTCCATGTATCATGTTAAAAGAGTTATAAAAAAAAAATTCAGACAGCAATAAAAGGAGATGACAGTCCAAAGGCAAAAACCAAGAACACAAGACTCGAGCTAGCAATGTTCATTACATCACACAATACAAAAAGTATTCACTAATTGGACTGGAGATGAAAATTGAAATTCAGCAAAAGAGGACAGAATTAACCAATTGGGAGCAAGAGCTTGCTGACTAAATCCCATGGCAATCTACCTGCGAGTTAGATATTGAGATATTAATAAGCAACGGTAACATTTCGACCTGATGGTGGCACTAAAGGAAAGGCCAGTGTCTGGGCTGGTGTGAGCTGGGCGACAGGAATAGGACCCAAATGCAGACCATGCCGACACACTGATTCAGTTGAGGGATTTACTGTTAAAGTTGGAGGCACACACTGTAGGCTCAGTGAGGCAGACAAGGGTTGAAAGCACAAATACATGAGTATGGTGCAAAAGAGAGGCGACTGAAGGGAATGAACAAATAGAAAACTGAGGCGACAGTCGGAGCATAACCAAAATAATATGATTCATCCTCTGGGGACATTGATTGTCATTAGTCAAAGCAACTCAACAAAATATAATAATATCGGGTGGTTCTATCAGCTGGACAACATTGTCCGTTTGTATCTTACAAAAAATTATTCATGTGACAATTTCCCATTTCATTGATAAGGATTCGATTGGTTTGAGTAATAAACTTGTTTGGGGAAAGATCATGGTCATGACTAAATGAATGTTAGTTGTTGGAAAGAAATATAAAATAGTGCCCACTGGACAATTCCACATTTGTCGACTGACGTGACGACAATGTCCAACTCCACAGTTCAGCGCCAAAGTGTGTGGTGGGCCTTTATGTAGCAAAGTGGAAAGTAAGGGTGTGGTGGATAGATCTGTAGTGAGTCTGACTTTCATGCAGGAAACCAGAGTTCATGTCTGCAACCATTGTTCCGTAACCACGATCTCTCCCTAACATGAACAATATTGTTGTTCGCATGCACAGACGTCATAGGGGGAATCATAAGAGGAATTTGAAAAATTCAGGGTTTTGTTTTTATCGGTGTTCTTGAAATAGGGGCAGACTACTCCCTGCGTTGTTCCTGAACGTTGGCATTGCATGTAAACTGTGAAGTCCATGTCTTCTGAGATACCTTCGTTTTTAACATATCTATTTTCAATTATTTTATTATTATTTCTATTTGCTTAGTCTTCCCTCTTCTGTCTATTTCTTATCAGTTGTAAATATACAAACACTCATACACACATTGGTTTTATGAAGGTCTGCATATGATTTATTACTCATAAATAAAAGCTTATTATCATGATTATTATTATCATTATTCATGTTATTATTGTTGTTGTATTTTTTATAATTGATCTTGTTATTTATCAATTTGGTTTTATTCAAGTTTTGTATTCATTTATTATGTTTTGTCTAGAGGAGTGAAATATATGTGAGAGGGTGTACAGTATGCAAGTTGGCAAGATGAGAATGTGTCCATCTTGCTGCTCGTCTCATGGAAATTTAAGATGTGTGGAAATGTCCTGAGCGGGGAATGCAGATGATAAAATGTCTGTGACAGTTTTATTGTGATCCAGGAGCATCCTTAGCCAAGACATCAGTCAGCCCGACTCGACAGGCCCTCACAGCTGCTGTTATTTAGACGACAATTCACGACCACCGCACCGCCGGGGACATTTGATACGACTGGCAGGGTTGCCGTGTGGGGGTTTAGATGAACATAAATAACTGAGCTTAATGAGGCCTACGATTTTAATATCTCCAGGCTTTAAACGTCACATCTGTGCAGCCATAGTGGGCCTGAAACAACACAGCCTGGTTTAACATGCAGAACGGTACATGATCTGATCGAAGTTACGGCGGGCACCCTGTTGGACCACATTGAGAGGCTGGCTGAGGGTCAGACCCTGCTTAAAGTGTCAGTCTGTTTCCCTGCAACTGAGTCTTGTTGTTTCCATGAATAAATCATTTCCAGAATATTCTCTCCGTTTGGCTAACATTAGCTTGTTTTGTTCCCTACATGAATGTTTCTCTAGAGCCCGGTCTCAACTCAACAAAATGGTGTATAGGACATTAATCAATATGTTTGATGTTCAAGGGGAACTGCGCTGATTTTAAACATCAAAGTCTGTTGACGGGTGGCAGGAAGTATGAAAACAGTTGTAGGCTGTAATTGTGATTCCAGAAGTGTCTGATATTCTCTGTTGTCCTCGAGTGGTGTCAACTGAGTCAGCGCCAGTTGGTGCTGAGGAGCACAAGCTTGAAGTTTCACTCTCTTCTTTGAAAAAGTAAGGAATCATTCTGGTGCCAAAATATTCTGCTACTGATCATAGTGTAGTGGGCTTAAGCTGTTGTTTCCAAAAAAATAAAAAATCAACAAAATTGATTGTATGTTATAGCCAGAAACACACCCACAGCAGCATTCATAAATCCATGGACAGGCATTGATTTCAGTGAGCGGGCCCAATGTAGGCAGCATGTGAGTGTATTGATCAGACTGATTATACAACTATAAGTACATCCTCCCTATCTAGACGTAGCATGAGCATCACGCAGAGGTTGTATTCCATTTGCCGGTCAGCAGCCCAGGTAGGATGAATTTTCACTGAACTTGAAACAGCACATGTGAAATCAACATCAGTTCACGTATTTAGAGGGTCAGTTAAAATGCAGCATAGGAAATGGAAAACAGCTATTGGACAGTTGTGGTTCACAGCAAGAGCAGGTCGCATCCAATTGTAAGATCTGCGATTCGATCCCCGGCACCCCCAGTCCAAGTCAAAGTGTCCTTGGGCAAGACACTTAACCCCAAATGACTCCCTATCAGTGTATGAATGGGTGTGAGTGTGTTCTTTAGGTGGCACCTTGCTTGGTTGCCCTTGCCATCAGTGTGTGAATGGGTGAATGGCATATAGTCTTCCGAGTGGTTGAAAGACCAGAAAGGCGCTATACAAACTTCTTATTTTCTGGTGTGCTGAGAGGGTGGGGGGGGGGGGGGGGGGGGGACCCTGCTGCCAGAAGAGATGGTTTAACTCTGAGCAGCAAGTTACTGAAGGGGTCTGAAAAGTTGCTAACTCTAGTGAGAGAGTCATTGGCAACTATTTGTGTGTGTGTGTGTGTGTGTGTGTGTGTGTGTGTGTGTGTGTGTGTGTGTGTGTGTGTGTGTGTGTGTGTGTGTGTGCATGTAATATCCATTACATTAAACTATACCGTCTTTGGGGACGGATGCTAGTCCCGGTGACTCAGTGGGCGGCCCGGACCCCCAATGTCTGTCCATGCCTTGACCACAGACAGCTCCAGAGTGTAGAAAGTCTAGATTCAGCTAGATGCCAATACTGTATTCTCCTCAGGAGCTGCTGGAGACCAAACAGAGCACAGAGGAGAGGAACTGTGGTATTTACGTTTGTCAAATGACCAGAAGCTTGACTGAATGGAATGATAATGTTGTCTACTGGCAATTGTTTGTTAACATGTTACAATTTGGATACAAAACAGTATGTAGTGGATGTGTATCTATACGGTTATTTTAAGATTTTAAGTTTTCCTATGTTTCTTCACTGGTTTTAAAGAAATCTATTTTTGGCAAAGTAACATTGTTGGTGCACAGTGTAGTCCTACTATGGATTGGGATTCTGGTTTGTGCAAGATGTAAGACAATGTCATCAGAAAAATCAAGCCACAAATGTTTGTTGTAGTGACTGAATTTTCAGCTCGCCAAAGAAAGTCATCTTTACGTCATCAAAATGTACCTTCATGCAACGGTATAAGTTGTAAAACCAAAATGAAATGCCATGCTTCCTATGGCACAGTGATCATTTGGAAGATCACAACCTCTTATGAGTTTATCCAAAACAAGTTGCTTTAAGAAGAGAATAGTCCGTGCATGTAAACACAGCACTGATACAAAGACAGATGGCTGTGAGTCTGACAGCGTAGGAGACATG
>NW_027176927.1:18252269-18464769 GCF_023349555.1 Cebidichthys violaceus | reverse complement strand
GAGTTCTGCAGGTCGTGGAGAGGCTGTGTCCAGGGAGCTGCTGCAGGTCTTGTTAGCACAATGAGCAGCAGTCAGGGACAGTGTTTGTGCAGGTGGAAGCCCCTGCTGTCAGAGCACACATAAATCTGCCAGGGGTGGGAGTCCATGTGTAACCTGCACCTCAGCCAGGACAGACATGTTTACTGCCACAGAATTGCACTGCTACTGACCACACTACATTGTGTCTGAGGTCGGACTCGGGTTAAACTGTTTGCATGAGCCTGATTAACCTATTACATTCTCAACTTATTAACTAGTCACCAGATTATTCTCTCTCCTTCATGTACTGTGCCGTTAGAGCTTACGTCTATTACATTAGAATTAAACTATGAAACATTGGTACATTTGTAATTAGAAGTTTTCTCTTGATGGAGCGATTTGAAAAAAAAAAAGTACCCAGGAGGACTTTAGCAACCTTTCAATTGTTATGTTACCATCTATCAATCAAGCGGCAACCTCTGGTTCTGAAAAGTGAAGCCAAAGCTTCATGTGTTAAAGCTGCATTATCTGTAGTGTCCACCAGGGGTGATTTATTACCTCAGTAAACATTGTAAACATGAGTTTATGGTCTCAATCAAGTCTTCTTCAATACAGCATGATGTTCATTTAGTAAATTATGGTCCATTTAGATTCAAACAGACCATAAAGCAGGGGATGCTTTAGGGCGGGGCTACACAGTGATTGACAGTTTGCTACCATGGCGTTGTCCAGTCTGGGAGCTTTCGTTTTCATTTTCGGTCGTGCTAACTTGTCTTTTAAATGCAACTTTTGTAATCTGATCATGCCAGGAAGCATAACTGTCAAGTCTGTACTCTACGATATCGGATCTTGCTCGCATTGGGATCCACATGACGAAGTGGCCTGACTCGCATTGAGGGTGGATCTCAGTGAGGTGTGGACAGCAAAAGGGCACGATCTGGACAATGTATCAAACGCAGGGCTCCATCATCTTCCTGTTAACTTACTGCTGATAACATCATTTTATGATGTTATCAGCTTTAAAATAAGAAGCTTTTAAATAACAAATAAACCGGGACTTTTATTTTTGAAGAATTTATGGTGAAATGTTTTTTTCACTGAATCACCTAAGTATTGTTAGCGACTATTCTTCAATAAGACAAATCTTCTAATTCTGCAGGGAGAAAGAGTACATGCTGTAAAAATAATGGGGGACTTTTATTGTGAAGGATTTGGAGGAAATGAAATGTGTTTACAAACAATATTACAACCGCTCATTTGACAACGAAATATATCCGATAAGGCAGGTTGCATTGAAGTATCGAGTGTGGACGTACATGAGTTCCTGGCGCATCTGATCCATTAAAAAGACAAGTGTAACCAAGGCCTAACCCTTTCACAGTGTGTTTTAAGGTCATGAAAGTTAATTATAACATTGTGGTCGCCATAAAATTCAGAGTACAATTAGTACAATCTGGTTGCAAAAACCAAGATGGGGACGACCAAAAAACAAATACGGCATAGGCCAAAATGCCGAACTCGCTTAAACTCTCTCTCTCACACACACACACACACACACACACACACACACACACACACACACACACACACACACACACACACACACACACACACACACACACACACACACTGTAGTCAGCCTGGATTCCGTACAGCAGTGGTCAGTGTATAAACAATGTTTGACAGAACAACGTGCAGACTAATTACTGAGACACACATTCAAGCTGTGTTTTAAAAACTATTAACACAGATTCTGTTCTCAAAAATGCTTAACTGACCACTCAAACATCTACTAATGATTGTGTTGATCGGTGGCTTCTGGGAACTGTTTAACATTTAACTGTTTGTGTGTCACTGTTGTGCTTTATTGAGGGTAAGGTTTAGTGAGTGTTCCATTATTTACCACTAAGCCTAGGGGGATAGCTTCAGAGGGTTTGTTTGTGTGTGCTCTACCGTTTCTGTTCTAGTGGGAAGTGGTTTCCGTTTTACACTCACAGTGCAAAAAGTTTTTGATGATCCACAAAACTGTCAGGGTACATTTTTTCTTTAAGCCTTAATGGCTTTAAGGTTGTGGAAACTAACACTGCACATGTTTTTTTGGAAGATTATCTTGTTGTTTGACTTCTCCATCAGGTGATGAGAACATAATCTTTATCACTATTACTATCTTTCGTAAGCTCCCCTTTCAGTGAAGAAAACATGATGAAGTGCCCTCTAATGTTCCCTTCCAGTGGAGAAAACTAAATAAAGTGCCTTCTAGGGTAGGGCTGGGCAGTATACCAGTTCAACCGGTATACCCGTTTTAATATCCTGTATGATATGAATTTTTCATATACCATCACACCGGTAGAGCCAAAACAACTGCGGTCACTCTTCAACAGGAAGCAAAATATATTGTTCACCGCTACGGTCGGAGCTACTTATGTAGTGAGACGGACCCCTAAGTTATGGTTATAACTTTATAATACAACAATTAATAACCCACAACTAACGCTCTTTAACAGGGCAACACCACGGCACACAACAGTTTGTATCTAGACTTAATGAGTAGGACCTAGCGGAGAAGGTATGGATGACTGACATGTTCACATTACTAAGACTTGTTGCTCACAGATGTTACTACAAGCATCTATTCCTGGTAAGAGTTGTATGTGTGCTGATTGTGTATGGTGGAGTGGCTGCTTGGCTTGTCCCCATGAGAACCACCTGCTTCAGAGGATGTTAAAGAGTAATCCAGCCTGCCTCTCCACAGCCTCACAAAGGAGGCAGTGTGGAGTAATCTTCAGTGCCTAATCTCTAACCTTAATCACTTGGACATTGTGGAGAAAAAAAAGGCCACAGTCTTTTTGAACAAGCACCGCCAAATGGTGCGTGCAATTAATCTCCAATTCAGCGACACAAAACAGCCAATTTGTATGTTAAAGAAGGGTCTGAGAGGAGGGAGAAAGGGCCAGTTGTAGTTGGACATTGAGGTCGGGACGTTTGTGGTCTCCTTCAGCAGCAATCTGCCGCCCGGTGAATAGTGGTGTTTTGATGGTGTGCCATGTGGTGGGACATAGAAGGGATGGAGGTTTTTGGTAGAGACATAGGGACAGACAGAGCAGGGAGGAGGCTGAGGGTGTGGGATGGGTACATGTAGAGGTCAGAGTAAGGCATGAGGCATGATGGTTTCCCCTTTGTTCCCCATTATCTCCTGAAACACACAACACACTGCTGTTACACTCTGCCATGGTGGTCCCGACAGCAGACAGATGGCCAAGAGGCCTTAACAATGTGGTTCAATCGCACACAACTCTTTCATCTCTGAAATGTGTAACAGCATAGTATACATAAGGTTAATCAATAGAATGTTTCTAGTTTTGCTATAGTAGATATTTAGAACAAACTCCATAACTAGTATTGATGCATATTTAGATGTGCCCATTGATATGCAGTGAAGAAGGTGGAATGTAACTAAATGCATTTGTTCGAGTGATGTGCAATTTTAAGATACTTCTACTTGACTTAGTATTTCCATTGTAAACAACTTTATAATTCTATGTTCTAAGTTAGCATTTCCACCAAAGACACATTTCCTCTCTAAACCTCTCACTGGCTCAAATCAACCCAGGTTTCACAAAGAGAAAAGAAAAGTGAAAAAAAAGAAAAAAAAAAAAACTGAAAACGTCTGTGTATGGCACCTTTAATTTTTCTTCTCATCACTCCCGTTCATCATCTTACAACTCGTGTTGAGAACATTTGGAGGGGCCCAACACCTGGGTTGAGAACCACTGGTATTAACTCCTCATTCTATAAATTATTAGTACATTTCATGCCCATGTTTTAAAAAAAGAAATAAATCATATTTGACAATCAGACAAACCTTTTGTGCACACCGTTTCATTTATCTTGAAATTAACATATTTTTAAATTAAGTTTTTGCATTAGTGTCCTCTCATTTAAAAAGAATATTCATCTGTAATAGTGCATTGTCAAGGAATACATTAATTGACCATCAATGTTGTGTGCGTCGATATGTTTAAATTCAAGTATATGTTGAAATGTAAGGTTAGCCTGATAAAGAGAAGGACATTTTGTTAGTCATGCTGGGCTTACCATTGAAATTAGGGGCTAAATTATGTAATTATGTGAATTATAGAATAAGAAATGAGTACTTTTACTTCCATACTGTCAGTACATTTTCCTGAAAATACCTGCCGGACTTTATTGTTGTTGATTTGCTGTTTTTTCGTGTTCTACCCTGCCTTGACTATGTTCCAGTTAGGGAAGCACTACGTTTTTAACCTCTTGCAGTCTGCAAGGAAGAGGTTGAGCATGTAACCCATTGTAAGCATTAGGAGCAGTCAGCTGCTGTGAAGCTTAGACATGCGGACAGTAGGAGTCACGCATCTTACTGCCAACTTGTGAGTGAAGGACGACCCACTGAGCCACAGCGAGGCGACTGCTGATACTTTCATGGAGACAGGGTTTATATGGCTTATGTAACATAACTGAACATGTTTTATTCGTCAAACAGGCAGCTTGAAGATGGCATCTCGGTCTTTGTGAAACTGACATAGGCGTCTTCAATATTTTCCCATAATTTATGGACCTATCAGCAGATGAAGTGGTAATGAAAATAATCGTTATCCTCAGACATTGGTTCATTTGTGGTGGCCTCAATATTAATGTTGATATTGTGGTGGGCACATATCGATATTACATATTTTTGTATTTTGTTACCGCTAGTGCAGACCTCGTTTGGAACGCGTGGCCTTTTGGAACAGGCCGTTAGCTCGGGCCCTGGGAGTGCTGCTTGCAGCGTTAACAAGAACCGCTCATCACCCAATGATCAAAAGTGAACTACTCTTAGGGATGTCATGACATCCAATACTTCGGCACCAAATACAGGCCAAAGTTCTGAAAACGTGACAGGAACTATTCTCGTTTTTTCTACAGTATTGCAGGTATCGTAAGTAACATTACTGTCAGGGCTCGAGACGAAAGGCTCCCAGTTGTCCAGGGGACGATAGTGAATGTATTTGGGACGCAGTCAATTTAACAAAAGGTGCCATTGATTTACATTGTGATGCGTTTAGGCTGTATTCAGTAAAAATGAGTATGATAAATGACGTGTTCAAATGTAATCATGTAAAATGTAGTTCATGCCAAGAAACTTGAGTAAATACACTTGTTTGAAGATGTTTTCACAACAATACAAAATCCATAATAGAGAGGGAATTCTGACCCGTTTAATTCCGATCGATCGATCTATCTATCTATAAATTTGTCTGAATTCTGTGTTTTACGATTCAAGCACATTAGGAGTGTCTGATCATAAGGTGGATTCATAAAATGTCAACAATACAAGTAAAGAAAACACGCAATGATACTTTCTTCAGATTTCAAATTACTGCTATTTCTCACCAGCAAATGAGTTTTTCTGTTGAATTTTCATTTCAAACAGCAGATATCTAAATCAATACATTTGATGGCGAAGATGAGAACCATCACACAGTCGTGAGAAAGAGCTTTTGTACTTTAGTGGAGAACATTACATTACATTACAGTCATTTAGCAGACGCTTTTATCCAAAGCGACTTACAAAAAGTGCATCAACATTGGTAAACAAAAGAACTACTAGTCACCAGAAGTCATAAGTACATTTCCTTTTCCAAACAAGCATCTAAGAGCATGAAGCAGAGCATAACTCAGAGCCAAAGTACAGAGCGGAAACAAGAAAAACAGTTAGTGCTATAAGTAATATGAATACAATAAGTGCAACAAGCTAGTATGAATACAATAAGTGCTAAGTGGAAGGCTCAGGGTAGCACTTCCTGAAGAGGTGGGTTTTCAGCCGGCGCCGAAAGATGGGCAGCGACTCCGCTGTCCTGAGAACACAAACTGGTGCACCCACCTTGGCATCAGCATGCATGAATGCTGCTCAGCAAGGCACTTAGCAGACAGAAAACAATCACAGCAGCCACCTCCACACTAGAGGAGTTGTGGAACGTGTTGCTTCACAGTAATTGCCCAGCGATTGTAGAGCAGTATGAGCCTGATTTGCTGTTGGTATCTAACGGGTAGACCACCACAACATAGAAATATGTATGCAGTGAACAGAGTCACAAATATGTGCCATTCTCATTCTCATGATTAACTTTGGAAATGTTTTAATTATTTTCTTAGTTTCATGGCTTTTCTTTGACTGAGGTGAGGTAGAGATGGAGAGGTTGTGTCTCTCTTTTCATCACTTATGGTGTTTCGGTCGCTTCAACATAAAATCATGTCACATGTTTGGTATTGTCAAGCAGTCAAAGTATTATGTTGGTCATTTTGTACAGGCCACCTCGTGCACGTCTCTTTGTCCACACAGTTGCTCCTTCTGAAGTTTCCTCCATTTTTTTCCTTATAAAGTTTTATTGGGTGGATTTTTTTCTTTATCCAAAACAGGGTCTTGGGACAAAGGGTGTCAAATTCTAAAACTCTCTTGAGGGGACATTTGTGATGTGGGATAAGTGAATTTGACTTGATGTATTCTATTTCACAAATTCATCTACCAGGGACAAATATTTGTACTGATAACTGTGAAAGTTGACCGTCATTGAAAAAAGTATTATTTGATTAACTCATTTCTACAAATGGTTTATTGAACCTCTATATTTAGATGACGTTAAAATATTAGAGTGTGAAGATGTCATTGAAACACGTTTTCAAAAAGCAGTGGAGCAGTATATATATATATATATATATATATATATATATATATATATGAATAAATGGATTATGTTAAGAAATATGCTTATTAACTCTCATGTGCATCAAAGCATAACCGGGCTGAGAGACCCCTCTGTTTCACCTCTGGAGTCTCTAGGCAATTACCCAAGCTCAGCAATATGAAACAGCTAGCCAGGCTCTGCTTAAAGTCAAAAGGTATCTCTACCAACACCTCTAAAGCTCAATCCGTACACAAATAGAAATGTATCAATGACAGTATACGTATACAGTATACGTATACATGTAGTTTTAGGGGGAGTTAAGTGCTATAACTACTTCACAACCAGATGCAGTGACTTAGACTACGTACATCCACAAATTCCCACTACAGCATTACATTTCTGTATGTTTGCAAATCTAACAAATGCGATACAACATGTTACTTGTCATTTCTATAGTTTTAGAGGTGTTTGTAGGTATGTTTTTGAACTGTCAAAACAGCTAGATGTTTCCCCCAGCTTCCAGTGTATATGCTAAACTAAGCTAATCTTCTCCTGGCTCCAGCTGCATCTTAACAGTTTTGGCCATTTCTTCCATTGGTAACAGTAACATTTTTCAGCAGTTAAATAGCTGAGATCTGGCAACAAAGTTAAAAGACTTTTTTTCAGTTTGACCTCCAGATAATGGAGCATTGCATTAGTTCAGGTAGAGCACTAAAGTTGTGCTTACCTTCGCTAACTGGCATCAGCTGCTTGAGCCATGCTTCACAACCACTGGCTCATAGAACAGCTGCTATCAGCTGACTAGTAATGTCCAATCATATTATTACGAGTACATGGCGGTCATTATGCCACAGCTCTCAACCTTGTTGTGTGCTAAACATTCTGTATTGTATCGTTGATTGAGCTAAGAATGATGCTACCATGTGTTTGCTGAGGGGGTATCAATGCCAGTAGAATCCTCACGACTGCTTTCTCAAAGAGTTTTTTTCTGATGAATCTAATTGTGTAATCATTTGATATAAAAGCTGAATTCCTTGGTATTCCTTGGTGTATCAAACCAAAATGTAATTTAGATAATCTGACTAAACTGTCATTTTGTTAAAAGCCTGACGTATTATCTGACTACTCATGTTTCTGTTTCTGAGTTTTTTTTGTTTTTATGGTGCATCAGTGACATTATTCAGGTTCGTAATATGATTGGCTGTTGCACCACCTGGGGTAATGGCATTGAAGTAACTGTGTGCATATTGTTAGGGGAGACATCTTTTATTTAGTTTTATTTCAACTGTATGTATTCGGGTGGGTTTCACTTTGAGCAATGATCTCTTTTTCAGGAATGCCCAAAATGCCCAAATGGCCGACGACCTTGCGGTCACAAGATTGCTGCTCTAACCTTCAGAACACCACTGCCCAGATCAGATCAAATTGTGACTGAGTGTTTGATGATCAGCTGTGTGTCATTCTAACAGATCTACTGTCTGGTCCCTCTTCCAGGGTAAACATACTTCCTCTGGGCCTGATGACCCCGTGGATCCGGACGCTAGCACGTCCTGAGCACACTGCCGGCCTCGCTGCCGCGTCTCGTAAAGATGCAGCCCACAGTCCAGGAGGGGCTTTTCATACCTCTTAACGCTTTGATGAGGAGAGATAAAGCTGTCTTTGCCCGGCGAAAACAGAGACACGCATGCATCAGGGAGGAGGAGAAGGGAAGGTGTTCCATTTCAGGATTCACAGGAATTAGTGGTGAAAGGTTGTGAAAATAACACCGAGGCCCAAGCTGTGCGTGAAATTGTGAACAGAGGGATTAATGGGACTGTAAAAAGAGCATTAAAGCCCCCCCCCCCAACCACTTCACAAAGGCTTGTCTGAGTGTGGGACAACACACTGCTCTACGAGGTCTAGTGTGTGAGTGTGTGTGTGTAACATGGATAGAAATACAGACCATTGCCCCTCTCTACATTATGACATTAATGAGAAAAATAAAAAAACAATCTTTAACCAGTATGTGGTGGTCTGTTTAGTGTCGGATAGAAAATATCCTCTGCTAGATTGTTTGGAATATTATATTATTAATATGTTTAGACAGCAAAAAAGGAGAAACCATTAAGATAAAAGAAACCCGCAGGTTTGTCTATTTTAATAGAGTCAAGTTTACATTGCTAAAGTTAAATCATCTCATGACAACGCAGCTGTGATTCCAGCAGCTCAAGTTGTTTTATTCATGAGCTCTGTTGTTGGAGAACCAGTCCAAAAGACCTACAATAAGCAAACGCGGATGTTATGAAAGTTACTGTGCGATTTGGGACACTTCTTGCATTACAAATGTTTATCTGTGACTGAATCTGAAACGATACTGAGCAGTCCTTGAACACACAAACCAGGCGACACAGTCACTGGTTCCAGCTGCATTAGAACTCATCTCCACAGTTCTAGTAGGCTGTGCATAATCTACAACCGAGAGCACAAAAAGACCAGCGGCCCTTTCATCACATGGTTGGCGGTTTGATCCCCAGCTCCCTCTGTCCTTATGTAGAAGTGTCATTGATAATGATGTAAAGCACACTAGTTGATCTGTGATCCTTACGTATCTTGCACATGTGAACAGCGGATTTAGTACACAATTTAATCTTCACAGTGCGAAATAAAGTTGTACTGCAGATATTCAGTAAAAATATACAACCGGGAGATCAGCATTAATGCTTTCTTGTAATCCACTGAGTCAAACTTAAATGATACGTTATCATGATGCGTTTAAATGTAATTTTAATCATCAATCAATACAAATATGTTCTATTTTGTAATAATTTGAATTGCGTATTTTTATGCAGAAAACCAGTATAGATGACTATAACCAAGTAAGAGGATAACATTTTGAATATTTGATGGTTTACGCTGACTTTCAAAGCGGTTGAAATTATGTTTTGGGGCGGTTGTAAAAAGAAGATGAACCTGAACCTTTACCAGCAGCTATAACAAAACACAACGACAAAAACAATCTGTATAATATAGTTCATCGATGATCCACAATCGGTATTGGCTGCAAAATAAAAATGTATTTGGTCCCTTTTTTTTTTTTGCTTAGCCGTTCCATGACTCCAAACCAGGACGTGTTTTTTTTATTGTTTTTTTTTAAATAATCCTGTCAACTCCATTCTCACATCTCAAATTGATAAGACAATAATCGGATTTTCACATTTGCAATTAAATTAATGTCATGCCTTCTTTCACTTTTGTTTTTAATGAGCTGATATGCTCCAATAGGCAAACAGTAAACAAAATGTTGCCAGAATAAATAAATAATAAAAATGATCTAGAGGATAAATGAGAATTATAACTTTTAGGTAAACATTAGATAAAGGATTGAAGACTCACAAACAGGATAAACACAATAATCTTTGTATTCCTGCACTTAAGTCTCCTACTGTACCTCCAGATCCAGTGTGTGTTCTGCATCCTCTGAGGGACTGCAGTCTGGTCAACAATGCAGTGTTTGTGTTGTTTTGATTGCTGTGACATTTTCTGACATTTGAGCATATGGACACACGTCTCCAATGGGATGGGAATACCTAGTGTGGAGCGAGAATCAGGATAATCCCAAAAACTAACACTGAAGTCTGCTGTCTGCTTGCCTGGGATCAATAGCACAGACGCACTGCTCTTTCCCCAGCTGAGCTCCAGGTATCGACACAAAGAAGGTTTCAATGCTGACAGAACAGCAATGCAGAAATCTCATGGCCTTTCCCTGCATCATGTCGTGTGACTGTGGTCAAAGCTTTGCGTTTATCAAATTAAATGTGCCTCATAAATATTTAAATATTGCTACTTAATATGTAAATAATTAAGTATCTGTATATCCCTCTTTCTTGGATTTATAGTAATGTGGACGTTGATACATTCAATTTGCAGGGCATTATAAAATCTTGCGTGGTCCTTTCCAACGTTGATAAGTGTTGTTAATATATATGGACGTAAATATAGTTTCTTGTAAAATTTGTACATGCTTGTAATTATTTTACAAACTGTATGTTACCTTCCCGATTTTCACTTCCTCTTTTTGTGGTTAAGTTACTTTAATAAAGTGTAAAATGAATGTGTTGATATATTCACATTGTGCAGCTAAAGAACATGCAACATTTGATTATTGTTTTGAACATAGGTGCAACTAACAGCAATATTAACCACCCCATAGAGAGCTGCAGGAATGAGCCCTAAAAGCAAGAAATGAGTCAGCATCTTTGCACTTTGTTTTTTTTTGGTAAATGCCTAAAAGGAGGTTTGCAGTTAACACAAGCTGAATAGATTTGAATGTTTTGATCTCTAATATAAAATAAGTCAGTAAATACCCCTCTGATAAATTTAGAAGCCTGTATGTGTCTTAAAAAAGGCGGTTTCTAACAACAGTGTAAATGAGCCGACTAAACGTCCTGACTAGAACACTAGTCCTCCTTTAGCTTAGCAGTGGAGACCTGAAGTCACGTGACCGTGGTGGAGTTCCCTTATAGACTAACCTGAAGTCATGTGACCGTGGTGGAGTTCCTTTATAGACTAACCTGAAGTCATGTGACTGTGGTGGAGTTCCCTTATAGACTAACCTGAAGTCACGTGACCGTGGTGGAGTTCCTTTATAAACTAACCTGAAGTCATGTGACCGTGGTGGAGTTCCCTTATAGACTATTCATTCATCATTTGCACAAAAGAAACTAATGAAAAACACATGAAAACAAACATTAAGGTGTTCATGTAACTGATAATGTTACCTTTCATGTGATCACCTTTTTTTATTTGATTTAGGCAATTTTCATATTTCCCACTTAAACATGAATTAATGAAGATTGTTTTTGAAGAGACTGGCTGTAGATATTGATAAAATATGACAAAAAAGTATTTTGTGTAAGCTTTTAAGACACAGAAGGAGATTGTGGGATAATGTGCGTTTGTGTGCAAACATCTTACCAGAACATTCTTTGAACCAACAGCAGGCCCCTCACCTGTCTGTGCTCAGCTACAATGACGAGCTCAGGTTTCCTCATTGGGCATGCTCCAAAGCTCGGTCGTTAACAGTACAGGATTAGCAACCTGCATTTGTGCTTCCTGTTGTTTCTGTAGGAGCGGACTTCGCCAAAATGTCAAACTTCTGTTTGCTGTTCGTGTTGCTCTCAACAACTGCAGAATCTAAAATTGATAACGTTTCAGGCAGGATATAGTCTAGTAATATATTTACAGTATGCAAGAATGTAAATGCAGTTATTAGAGGGGAATTAATTGGACGTCGGTAAAGAACCTAAGAAAAAACTAATTCTGATTTACAGAGTAGGCAATTATGTGGTGTTAAGAATGTTCACTCGTTTTTCATCCTTAATCCCAATTCAAGTGATTCATTATTGATAATCTGATTACTTGATGTACCAGGTAATAACATGTATCAGACCAGATATAACTGTCACACTTAAAGGCGTAGTAGTGGACGGACTCAAAATGCAGGGAGAGACGGGGAAACAGAGGGTTGAATACTGCTGGTTCTAATGATAAAGAAAATGTTCAACACAAAACGTGCAAAGCAGAGTCAAAAAATGAGCAACAAAATGTCCAAGAAAACTAAATTTCAAAACAGGGAACACGGCAGAGGAGAGCAGAGATGGAACGGGGAACATACCAGGGAACCTCAGCAGAGCAGCTGACACGACGGACACACATGTTTGTCAATTTAAAAGATCATTTTATATGGTACATTTTGTCACATAATTATTGAAGCATAAGAAGTAATTACAAAGACTACACACCCAAAAGTTGCATAGTTTTTGTACTAGGATGAACTCACACGGACAACCGGTCTCGCTCCTTCTTTTGCTTCCTGTCTGATAAAAAGAGTCTCTGGATAAAACACATGACGTAAGAACGTTACATTTGTGCATTGAATATTGCCAAGTTAGCTAGCTAGCTAGCCAGCCAAGGTAACGGCCACGTTGGTCACGAAAATTATCTAACAGGCTCCAAACGGGCCCTTCACTAGTTAATCTAACTTTTCAGCTATACAGTGAGACCTATATTAGCAAATACACAAGCTACATTTATTGAAAAGTAATAAGCCAGTATTATGTTTTCAGCTCAATAGTGACATAAATTGTCATGGCAAACGTGCACATAATGAGCCGAAGAATTTCACAAATGAATGCATTTTTACATGCTCAGCTTTTGATTGTGTATACTTTGACTGACATTTGTTGGAAGTTTGTTTAGTGAGTAAACATTAATATCATTACAATATATTTGTATATATTTTGAATAATATTTTATTATTATTCAGTAATCCCACTGCTAAGTGACATTCACGCTTTCATGTGAAACTGTTGGGGTCCAGATGTAAGTGAGTACTTGCAAGATAGTGGCTAAGTACTAGCTGCTGAGCTATCCGTTAGCTCAGTCACAATAACTTCCAGAGCTTCTCTTCTGTTGCGTTAGCTTCACTACAAATGTATATGTTCATTTACTTTTGCAGCGATGGAGAAGGCCCTGTCCCCCCAGGTCCGATGCTGGGACAGAGTAGGGGGGGTAAGGAGGTTGGCGTCGGTGGATCCGAGGTTGCGGTTGGGAGTGTGTCGATGCAGGAGGTCTGAAAGGTATGAAGGGGCTAGATAGTGAAGGGCTTTGTATGTGATGAGGAGAATCTTGAACTGGATTCTTTGCTGTATGGAGAACCAGTGAAGGTTCTGAAGGACTGCCGTGATGTGATCTCTAATGCCGTCCTAACCAACAGTGTCGTTCGGAAGCCCTCTGGTTCCCCCTCTGGTTCCCCCTCAGATAACACGGTTAGCTAGTCAGCAGTTAGCGCTGTTAGCACCATTACCTACGATCCACCGGCGAGCTATGGAAATGTTTTTTTGGATCTTGCACCTTTATTAAGAAATTAATTGTGAATTCCCAGTTAAAATCATTACCTAATGATTGAATAGCACGGTGTCTCGAAGTCTGTTCTTTGGTAACTCATAATCCTCCAATAAGAGTTATTCAGGAACAACGTATTAGTCATCCATCAATAATCAGGGTGTTCCTGAAGATTACATCAGCATTATTTGTACCACACTGTTAAGTGTTACCAGAATTCAATACTGACAAAAACATGCTTTTTTGACCTATATGTGATACAGATAGAAGAAACAGGAGAACAATTAACTCAGGCATGCAAGATTAGAACTTGGATTATTTTTTCCCGCTTTAAATTTGGGTATGTAAAGTACTGCACTAATGTTTGAGTTGAGGTTTAAACATAAATTCAATTGGTTTGAGTCATGGTTAAATGACTCAAAGTGCTCTCAGTTGGGGGTTGAACTCAGGTCACCGGAGTTGAAAGCCGAAGTATCTGTCTATCACCCCTCAAACTCTATCTAATCTAGTCCTGCTGGGAAAGACATTTCACACAGGCTTTGTGTTTTAAGACATCATGCTCATTTCACAAAGTTCCCTGGGCCCAGGCTGCCATTACATGCTTGTTAGGTGGATGTGTTGAGCTAAAACGCATCTGTAAATCATTTGTCAGTGAGATGTCCTGGATGTATGGACACGAACGGGCAGCCGGGGAGAAAGGCCTGCAAAACAAATGAGTGCAGAAGTTAACCTCACGGAGCCTCCATTAGACATGCACTGCTACCTCCAACTGCAGAGAGGCTGGAGGGGTGTGGGGAACCAGGTGAGGGAGGGGGGGTCTATCTGGAAACACTCGGACAAGTTAATCCAATTAGAACAACCAAGCGTTGTTACTAAAGAGAGCAACAGCCCTCAGGCTCGAGTGTTTCTGTTCTTCAGAGTCAGAGATCACTTGTTTATTGTGTTACTGAAGGCCTTACAAGAAATAAACACCTGTTTAAGGGTCAGCTTTGTAAAGAGTTTGTACTTGTACAGATATTGGCCTTTGAGATTTCGGCCGGGGTTGAAGTTACCTAAGGGGTTCCGTGGGTTTTTAGGGCCCGAGCACTGACGTAGTCAGAGTGGAGGACTTATTGTTATTCTAATGTTTCTTCGTATTATTATTATCGTACCAATTTCATAGCAAAAAGGAGGTGCTTGGGATACTGGGAATTTTTTTAAATTTGGCACGAAATTCAGTCGTGGTGAAAATTCCAGTCTGATTGGGGTGTCCAGCTGCATATATGTCCAGATGACATATTGGCTCAATAGCGCCCCCTATAGAGTAGCCTAAACTTTGGGTTTCACCTAGCTGTATGAAATTTGGTAGGTATGTGGAAAGTGATGGGATGTACAAAAAAGTCAAAAGGAGGTATATCCTAAACCAAACAGGAAGTCGACCATTTTTAATTTTATGACGTTTTTGGACCGTTTCAAGGCGTCATACTTTAACAAACTCCTCCTAGAGATTTAACCCAATCGACTTCAGATTTGGTCAGTATGCTCTTGAGACCTTGGCAGTGAAAAGTTACTCAAAGATCAAAAAGTTATCGAACTATGTATCCTTGGCGTGGCGGCAAAAAAACACCATTCGCCATGAAAAAGAAGTTGTTGTAACTCGGCCGTACATTGTCGAATCTGCGCCAAATCTCTCATATGTCATAACATCCTGACCCTGAACACATCTATATGACAATTTAGAATCATAGTAATAGCGTCACCTAGTTATAGGTTTTGTACTTTGACATCCTGCTCCTCACAGATCATTCAGATCCCTCTCAAATGTCAAAAGTTTTAAGACCTTGATAATGCTTCATTGTGAAGATTGTAAGAAGTTGTCAAAGGGAGGCGTTGTGGCGACTCGGCGAATTTCAATCCTTCGCCATGAATGAATAAACTGATGTAACTCGACTCCACATCATCAGATCTTTACCCGATTTCACATGTTTGATTAGACTCCAGGCCTGAAGACATCTGCAGGCCAATTTTGAATCATAGTCATAGTGCCACCTACTGGCAACAGTAAGTTAAAGTCTTTATACTTTGGCTTGTTTCTCTTAGTAGGTAAATCAGATCAACATCAAATTAGTTCCACACAAATGTAAGAAGTTCATAATGCCAGTTCATGAAGCTTTTGATGTTTCATCGAACGCTGTTGCAGTCTTCACCGTGAAAAACAAAAAGGTAATTTTGAGAGGCTAAAAATGCTTGAAACGTAAGCAAACTTAGCACACAGATTTAAAGCTGAATAAGTAGTTATATAATATGATTTTATTTGTTAAGATTGGCAAAATTTTGACGAAGCAGCCCTCGCAGTACGCTTCACATAGATTAACATTTGGTAGGCACATGTATCACATGTGAACTTAAATAAAAGTCTCATGGGGCCATGCCGTAAACCCAACTGGAAGTCAGCCATTTTGAATTTTGTATTAATTTCTAGTGTAATTTTTGCAATTTCCAGACACTCTACTTTAACGAACTCCTCCTAGGGAATTAATCAGATCAACTTAGAATTTGGTCAGAACAATCTAAAGACCTTTGTGATGAAAAGGTATAAAAAGCTTGAGGTTTCATGGAATGTTGAGAACGTGGTGTGGCGGCCATTTTACATGGTTCGCCAGCATACATCAAGCTGTTGTAACTCGACTATACTTTTTTAAAACTGTTCCAAACTTGACATGCTTGATGACTGTCATGGTTTTAGAACTTCAGCATGCCAATATTAGCTCATAGCCCCACCTTCTGGCAACCATGGCCGTAAGCAGGATTCTAAAATTACAGCTATCCAAACAATGAACTCATTAAATATTCTTGGGCACACCACCAGAAAATAAGACTTCTCTGATCTAAATATGTGCAAAGTGAGATGTTTGGAGAACGTTCGGCCATTTCTCCTCGACTGTTCCCGCTTTGAGATACTCAGCAATGATTGTCAGAGGTACCTGCGCAAAGAAACAGTCGGTTTTGAGACCTGCATTTACTTTCACAGTCTGTTATGTTACACTAAAGCGCATTCACAAACAATGATCTTGTTGTCAAGCTTTACAGGCTTAGATTTAGGATTGTATTTGGAGATACACTCAAAACAACTGAGTCTTAAGACCTGACAAAATGACCTGGCTATGCCGCTGGTACTACAGGAAATAGCGTCTAACTCATGCATGCAGTGTGATGATCACAGAACTGCCAGTAACCTCGACATGCGTGAAGATGCGAGGGCCCGATCAATGCTGCTTGCAGCTTTAATTTAATGTTGCAATTTGGAGCATTCTGGCCATGGTTTTTATGACTGGCAAAGGTGCCAATTTATGCAGGAAAAGTCTAAAACTAAATATCTTACTTTCAAAAGATATTCTGTTTCTGTCCTTCCTGAACAAAAACGTGTTGGCCTACTTTGACTATAGACAGACACGGTCCTCCTGTTGGTGACTGACATAACAGTTTGGAAAACTATTTACAATATGAAAATAAGGAACAAACTGTAGAAGTAAACCAAATATAGCTATTTTTTTTTCTTTTCATGTGCCTAGATCAGGGGTCACTAATAGGCGAACCGCGGTCCGGACCCAGACGCTGTTGTATCCGGACCCTGGACCTAAAACCGATAGATTTTCCAGAGCGCTTCTATTTCAACCTTCACGGCACTCGTTCAGCAGTTCAGGAAACACACAGAACAACTACATGTGTTGTAAATCACATCATGTGATGATAATCAGCCAATCAAATATGTGTATTCTGATAAACTTCCCAGAGAAGTTATTTCACATGGTGTGCTCCAAAAAGAGAAAAGTGTTCAGAGAGACCAGAGTCTTTAACCAAGAATGGACAGACTATTATATGTTCATTCTTCTTACGGGCAGTTTAAAACCAGTATGTCTCATATGTTCAGAGACCGTGACGATTATTAAAAGCGGTAAAGTGAAGCATCACTGTGAGACAAAGAACAACTCTTTTGAGCAAACGTACCCACTCACATCTGAAATGAAGTCACAGATAATAATCAATCTAAGTCTAGTATGATCAGAATCCTGACACATGAATTCACTGTCCAATGATGTTAACAGAGATGATAGAGCTGAAACAAGTATTTAAATAACCACACATAAAGTCCATGCTCAAAAATGTCTCTTATTAGAAAATGAGAATAATATAATATGTTTGTTTTTTTTATTGACATCACTTCACACCTGAATGAACTGAATTTAAAGCTGCAGGACAATTCAGTGAAATAAATTGTTCTAAAATAAAATACTTTATTTTAAGAGTCACATTTTTAAAAAACTTTCCGTTATGTATTTTATTCTTAAATGCAGCCATTATTTTCTGGACCTTTGCATGAGGAAACTCTATCTGAGTGACCTCGTTTATTTTAATTAAATTCCCCTGGCCTATATGATTGAGCTACTATGATTCTACAATAATGGAATTCCACTTAATGGTATATTTTCTGTTGGATTGCTTATCTTTGAATTGTATTGCCTACCGTTTCATTTATGTTCATTGTATTATCTTTGAATGATATTCTATATATATAGATGTTCCTATTTTCACACTGAACTGCGACTGTACTAAATGTGCTATAAAAATAAACGTTAAAAATGACGTTTGTAATTGTGTTATTCCATTGTGCCTCTGCTTTTAATTAAAACTTCCTGGACCCGAGAGCCCCCACCAGCGGGTGCACATGCATTCATCCAAAAATTCACCCACTCATAATGCCAAACAAGTGCACTCATCAGTAACGAATATAATGTCGCATACCTGCTCAAACTGCAGCTCCTGCTAATTTTTGCAACTAAGAAACATTGTTGTCTACAGTGAAGTGAAGATAACCACAACTACTCTCATTACTGGAAGTGCAATGAAACCTTTGCGAGTAAAAAGCCAAGACTTTCTCAATACATCTGTTCAAAAAGCATAAACTGGTAAAGAATTGATATTTCAATCTGCTGTCCACAGTCTGTCGTCCACTGCCGCTACGCTAACACCAAAACAGAGCGCTAGCACGGCCAACTGTTACAAGCTAGCTGAAGCTAAAGCTGTCTGTATGTCATCGAGACAAAGCAGGCCTCCTCCTCACACAGAGGATCACATCAGCAGAGGACAGACGACACAGGGAGGAGGACAGAGAGAGGAGGACAGGAGGACAGAGGACAGGGGAACAGGAGGACAGAGGGAGGAGGACAAGAGAACAGAGGATAGGAAGGCAGAGGACAGGAGGACAGAGGACAGGAGGACAAGACAACAGAGGATAGGAGGAACGATGTATGTGTTCTTCATTCTTTCTAAACTTCAGGAATATTATTTATTTCATGGACATGTCAGATTTCTCGAGAAACACCAGTTCTGTTTATAATATAAATACATTTTCATTTAGTATTGATAAAGACCTCAGTAGTATTGCTAGGACTAGTAGTATCGATAAAATCCTAACAATACTGATCCCTATTTACTATTAAGAGTAGAACTATTAATACCACTGCACTGTAAAAGTCTTGCATTCAAATATTTATTGCAAGTGAAGAGTGAGAGGCAGTATCAGCACCATGTGTAATTAAGAGCACATAACACGAGGCTGTCATAGCAGTCGTTCATAACATTGACATTCAAATTCACTCAAGTGTTGTGCATCTGTTTTTCATGTCTAATCATTGCTAATATTTCTACACAGTTGTCTGATAGTATAATAATAATAATAATAATAATAATAATAATAGTATGATTATCACTAAATTCCAGTGCTGTAAAGTCCAAAAGATTTAATCATTTCCAAAATTCACAACTGGTTTTTATGTAACGACATATTCTGCTTCAATTCGTATTTGTTGGCGTTTAGCCTTTCAAATACATTTTCTCTGCTTTTTTTTTTTTTTTTTTTATTCAAAAACCTCAGTAGAAGCTTTGAACGTGAAACTAATAAGACATGGCCTTGGTACAGGCCACATCTGGCCAGAATAACAAAATAAACACCTTGCTAAAGGTACTATGCCGATACGAGGCGGAGTCTGGTTGGGCCTGAGCTCATCCAGGCCTTCTCATTTGCATTATCATATTCATCCTAAAGCTTTCACAAATGCATCGCAAATTCATTTTTCATACATTTCATACATTAATATGTCACAATTTGAAAAAATGTCTTGCATCTAGTGAGCCAGCCTCAACAGATTATAACAATGGAAGAACATCCCAAACATGGAGGAAGACATTGGTGCATAAATGAGCCCAGCATCCTAAAACAATTGCTCTGACAGAAGACGTATTGGAACATAACCATCATAACATAACCATGTGTGCAAGACCTGCCTCATGCTGCTGTACTCAACAACAACCTGATCTCACTGGAAAGTTTCTCTTATCTGCATAAACATAGATGTCGGATTGTTTCTTTTAACATGTACAAAACCAGAGGACCATCTTTTTTAAATAGTAAAATGCTAATAGCAATGCAAAAACCTTTATTTACCAAAATACTTAAATGTCAAGCAAACTAACACATAAAACCACAAACAGTCATTGAGGTGATTAAATGAAAAGTATAGTAGATAGGTGCAATGAGCATTTGACTTTGGGATTAGTTTTGAGTAATCAGGACTGTGCTACTACTACTCTACTACTCTACTAGACATGGCCACAAGATGAGCTACTAATGCAGGATCCAGTTCAGTTGATATTCTACTTTAGATGCAAAGGCTGTAACAGAGTTGCAATTAATTAGATGCACTATATATCAATTATATAATATGCAGTGAACCTGGGACAGACTGTTTATGAAAAGTCACTTTATTTAAAATGCTACACCATAGTCAACTGTTTGACTGTATTTTGTAGCTAAACAATATATGTATATTTGTGTCTCTCAGGCCCAAACAGACCAGCTGCACAAGTGTGGGCGTCCAGAAAATGAGACCTGAAGCTGAAGTTTGAGGGGATCAACAGCATGAGGACCGGTTTGGACATTGAGAAGAGGAAACAAGAGCTTACAGAGGACACTGGGCAGGAAGTCCACAGGTTTGCGAGAGCTCTGAATTCAAACAGGAGGAGGATGACACCCAGCTCAAGGAGTGCGAGGAGATTGTTAAAGAGAGAGAAGAGGAAGTGAAAGTCTCCTTATCCAGCTGGAGGAGACAGCAGAAAGATAACTAAAGGCAGAAGTTGCTGGAAGGAGGAGAGTTAAAAGATCAAATACTGCCTTTGAGAAGAGCTGGAAGGCCCTGGACTCAGAGCCACTGAGCTGCAGGAGAAGTGTGAGGAGCTAGAGCTGGTGATCAGAAAAAAGGACAAGATGATCACCAGATGTGGGACAGAAAGGACGTCTCTTAAAGCTTTTACTGGAACAATACATACTCTAAACCAGTGGCGGACCGTGCATTGTATACCTGGGCCTTCTGTGCTGTCCTACTAGACTTCAGTCATGTCCTAATAAGCTCATGATGACGCCACAGCTATGGTTATTTGTTTCTAGTGTAACAATACACATATTCGTATTAAACCGTTCGGTACCAGGCTTAAGAGCCGAACAATACGTTGGAATAATACTAGTGCATTTGGAAAATGCAGAAGCTTAAATTGTGGGAAATATAATGTTTCCGGTGGACTGCGCTCATGTAACAGACAACAGGCTCTGTGACCTCTGAACCCGGAACAATAACAAAAAACAGCTGAGGCTGCGGCACAGCACGTGTCTTCAGGGGGGCTAAGCTAACTAGCTTAGCGGGGAAACAACAGCCTGAACAATTGTCCGGACAATAACCCCGCGCATGACGGGATGCTTCGTAAATAACAGACAATGCATATAGTCCAAATCAATGTAATTAACACAATGACAAGAACAACTCACAAGAACCAGTCACATATTTTTATATGACAACAAAGCAACAAATCAATCCAGCAACACTGCGGCGCTAGAGCACGAACCATTCATATTATTCATAAAAACAACACCATAGACAAATGAACACTGTAGAAACGCTACTGCAGATGTAAAGACTCAAAATCAGTTCACTTACCGCAGCAGCTCTTCACTTAAAGTCCACTCAGGTCTCTCCAAACGTTTTCAAAAGCACGTAGCTTGTGCGTCCCGTTGTGTAGCTGCCTTTGTTAGCGTAGCGTAGCTCCAAACAGCTCCAAACACCAAGAGCTCAGTTGCAAATGAAACACATTCTTAGCCAGAAAATGTGCAAAGCTTCTCTGCCGCTGTCAGCCAGAAACACCTTCATACAAATCCTTCTCCATGCTGGGTCAGGGCTGCTAGCTGTGGACTTGACCGACCCTTTGATAGATGTCCAGCTATTGTGGAAATGTCCTTCTCCAGAAATCCATTTAAAAACACTAAAAATGTCATGTCAATATCATAACTTCTTACATATGTTTCAACTTGAACTCTTACTAAACACTAAGATCTGCGATGCCTTTCTGTTTGACTAAAGTCACGCTGGCCCACTGACCAATCACAGCACCTTAATGCTGATGTACTTAGCAGGCTACCTGGGTAGCATCACGTCAAAGAACACGCCCAACATGTCAAACTAAAGATCTGAGTGGTTGAAGACGATGACAATCAACAATATCGTCCCCATATACTTTAATATGTAAGGTCTACCTAGAGGACCTAGGGCCTCTCTCCTTACATAGAGACATAGAGGCTGAATCTGATTGGATAAGAGCTCTACTTAAAACAAGCTGCACTAGAAGCAGAGCAACTGAGGAAGACAGGAGCTGTGCAATGAGAAAATAAGATAACGGGAAAAATGATTATAAATTATGAAACAGCTATAACTTTGTGATTCTGTTTAGGCCAGCAGAGAAGGCTTAGCTGGCCCTGATGGCCCACCGCTGCTCTAAACATATATAAGCATCAGCTTTCCATCACCATGCGATATGCTTGGACATTTACATTTTAGGTGTGAATGGCAGAGCCAGCATTGTCTTTTTATTCTCATAGTAACAGTCTGATATCTGCACCACATTATACCGGCCTGACCCTGGAGCCCTTAAGCCCGCCGTGCTGTTGACATTGCTCCTTGCTTCCTTGCTGGTTTCTTAGCAACAGCATTTGTACCTTAAATCAGCCTGGTGAACAGCGAGTGAAAAAGCTGTTGGAGAGGACAGAAGCCGCCGAAAGAAGCGCTAAAGTGAGGAAGAACTACCAGGATGAAAGGCTTTTAGTATAGAGGTAAAAGGCCTGGAGAGTCCAGCAGCAGAGCAGACTGAGACGACTAGAGCAAACAGTGAAGAGCCATCAGACCCCATCTCTGACCTCCACACACCCACTCATCTACCAGCTGCAAGGAACATTCTGCCATATCGCTCCCCATCACGTCTTTATTTGCCAGAGCAGCCACACCTAACCTGTGCACATTTTAAACGGATGAGTTCTATAAAAATCCGCCCACCTACAGTTGAGCGGCCTGACACAAAACAGAGACCAAAGCCGTGTTTTGTGTCAGGGTGTAAGTTGGCCATTTTAACACGGGGGTCTCTGGGTTTAGCGGCCATAAAATCAAACAGCACTTCATTTGGTATCAACATGTCTGTTATTAAAGACTTAATAAAATAAAACACGACCCATCTCTGCAAAAGGATTTTATTTTGTCCTCTTAGAACTGTTTCAGTCAAAAACACACTCAATATACAAGCAGACTGGCTTTGATTGCAGCTATATTTCAAAAGTCATAAAGAAACATTTAGTTAATAAATACATTTTGCCCATGTGCTTAAATGTGGTGGTGTGATTTTCTTTTCTCATCATATTTACAGAACACCATAAATAACGTCACGAGATGGAGCACGTTTTAGGCTTTGACAAAAGGAAAAGAGTAAATCCAAACGTATATGTATAAATATAGGTTCATCTGAGGAGGACACCCGTTGTTCAAACATGCCCACAGAACAATGATGAACAGTGGCTTCAGGAATCCGTCATAATGAACACAATCAAGCACTCCAATGGGTTACATTGCATATGGTCTGTTGGTCTTCCTGCTCAGATATGATCATGAAAACAATAGAACATGTCCTCAGATGATACTCAGGTTATGGTAGAAAATCTAAATGCTGTAGAATGTGTATCAGGCGGTTCTATCGTCTTGCCAATCAAATACTGTATCAGATATCAAAGCAGACCCCATTAAATATGTCCAACAGTATCATGCTTCTCACTGTAGTCATATCCATCAAGTAGCAGTCATCAATGGCTCTGCCTCTTTCTTTACTGCATTTACTTTCCTGCAAGATACCAAACGTGAGAGTAAAGAAACATCTGGAGAATGGCTTTGCATATTAGTCTGTGAACGTTAACAGGACGCTGCGCTCCGCATTGTGAACCATACCCAACCCTGTCACCTCTTTTCACAAGCTCTCCATCTGTCATAGTGCAAAAGGTTACACACTGGGAGGATGTGAAAGCTCAACTCCAGCTGTCTTCTACTTAGCCCTGTTTTCCATCGTACGGATTCTTTCTCTCTTTTAACAGAAAGCCTGTTAGAGCTCTAACTAAAGCTCTCTTCTGTTGCTTTAGTCTAGCTCTATAATGAAGCGTCAGTTTGAAGAAAGAGATCGGTCTGATGGAAAACCAGGATCCACAATAAGGCTTAGCAGTAGTGTAAGCAGCTCTGTGTGACTGCGTGTGTCAGATGAGCGTTAGCTGCCGTTGCTGATAATGACAGAGGTGCCTTTATGTCCCGGGGTCTGCTCTGCCGGGATGCGGAGGTGGGGGCTCACGTCGTAGTGGGTGGGGCCCGTGCCGGTGGAGGTGCAGTAGCCCCGGAGGCTCTCTGGGTCATAGAGGTTCTCCAGAGCGTAGCCCGTCAGGGAGTAGGCTTTATGCTTGTCCAAGTAGGGCCGTGGGTGGGTGTGGGGGGGGTAGAGAACCGAGGTGGGGGAAGCCGAGCACGGACCCGGCCGACCAAACGGGTGGTGCAATGGCAGAGAAAGGGGGGACGGATCTGTCTGGAGGTAGTCTTTGGGCTTGTGGTGGTGCTCGGGACCTGGACTGCTGAGTCTGGACAGGGGGGCGGGACTAGGAGCAGGGCTGATCACCTGACTCAAACCTCGACACACCACGGTCTGCAGCGGTAGGGGCCCCTGCGTATACTCAGGAGCGAAGCACGGTCCGGGGCCCTTGGGCAGCCCGTTGGCCGGCCCCAGCGGGCCCTTGCGCAGCTGAAATCGGCTTTCTTCTTCCTTGATCATCTGCTGCGTGGCCCGGATCAGAGTCTCGATCTTGCTGGGTCCCTGCGGGCTACACCGGTACTGGTCAGCCTGGTACCGATCCCCCGAGTCACTGGCTGAGCCTCCATCTGGAGAGCTGACCACGCTGTCCTCGTCCCAGTGGCCCCGGCCTGCAGGAAGACACCAAAAGATTCAGCACTTTAACGCCGTTTCAACATATACATCAAGTCCTGTTCAACTTTTCACATATCAGTTGCTGCTTTTAAAAGGTTTACGCTTGAATTGTAATTCCTGTTGGTTTTCAAGATTTTTTACCAAGTTGGTGGTTTAAAATACAACTATTACTTTAGGACTAAATAACAATGACATTTATATCCATTTGCTTATTTGTTACATTTTGTTGTAGATAAAAAGAAGGATCCCAGTGAGGCATACAGCTTATTAATGAAACTATCGGATCAGTACCAGGTACCAGGTATTAGTATCAGTACTTAAAAAGTCGGATCAATACGTCCCTAGTCACTATAGAATGTAACTGATTAAGATAGACAAGTGCCTCCTTAAATAAGTCATTCAACCACCGAGCCTCACAGCTGTTAACCTCTGACGGGTCTGTGGATGAGAGAGACCGGGTTGTGGTCCGACGGACGAAGAGGAGCTGGCGGAATAGCACAGAGTCATTGGTCGAGCGTTTTGTCACCTCTCGTGACACTGAAGACTTGCTCCTTGTTAACTCACAGGTACTTTTCTTCAGCTTACATGGCCAACACAAATACCAAAACCAGAGTCTGGCTTTGAGCCTTCTGTGTGCATGATGCGAGTCGGAAGCCGTGGCCCCAATCTCATTGAAAACATGAACAGCTGTCGAGAGGAATGATTGCAACTGCACTTTGTGTCATCGGCCCTTCTACCGTACGTCCTGGGCTCATAGGTGCGGAAGCTGGAAGTAACTGCACGTGTTGAGCAACGTAGGTTTGAGGTCTTGCGTAATGGATCAAATCTCTAGAAGATCCAGACTTCCATATTCAAAGGAAAACCACATGCGCTCAATTAAAGGAGCAGAAAAGATAGAGAGCAACACCGTGTCGCTACAGGATTTTTCTGGTATCAATATATGAGGACATGACATGGCACCACAGCAGCACAGAGTGCATTCAGAGCGTTTACTGTGTTGAGAGGACAGACTTTACTGGAAGCACCTTTAATCTATCTATCAGGGGCCCTGGATTAAAGACCATCAGCACAGAGTACTGGTTGCTGGCAGGTTCAGTCTCAAACTGTCAAGGCGTTAACCGTCCACACAGTTCGGTCTCTACAGGGAACACGGCCCAGGTCTTAGTCCTCACCATTGTAGTTGTGGACGGCTGTGATGTCACATCCCTCGTGGTTCTCCGAGGAGCTCTTGCCCAGCGGCAGGACGGACCGGGCGGTGCCCCACCATGCGTCCCTGCCAGGGGGAGGAGCTCCTAGAAAATAGCGGCCCGCCTCACATCGGCCCCGCTCACAGCTCTGAGCTTGACCGTGTGCGTAGCCGTCACTGTGATGATGCTCTTCGGACAAGCTGTAGCAGAGCGTGTGGGGGTCGGGGACCTGCCTGTACACACAGGAGGCCTCCGGGCCCTCGCTCTGCTCCAGCAGCTGAGGGGAGGCGGAGTCTGTGAGGGGGCTGCTGCCCCACGGACTGCCCTGGTCCGACTCTGAGCGCTCCGTCTGGAAACTAGGATACTGCACAGAGAAAAGTGTGGAGGGAGACAATAATATACATTATAGAAAGCCTTAATGAGCCACATTGGAGATGCTCAGCTGACTGTACTTCTGTTTGACACCTTATCAACCCGAGGCGTAAACAAACCAAGCAGCTGTTTAGCAACAAACAAACTATTTAATAATCTTTTTGTCATCATTTATACAATGACTGTATTCATTAAAGTATTATTAGGTTTCTTGTTGTAATGTCAGCATTGTTTCTACTTCCACTGGTTCCCTAACAGAGCCAGTCACCCTACAACGTCTTCCAGAATCAGCTAAAAATAGACAAATGAAAAGTATCCTGGTTAGCTCTGTGTACTTACTGGCTATCACAAGCTCCCAGGACAAGGCCAGACTGCGTGTCCACAGTTGAGACAGCGGGTCACATGACACACACATCCATCACAAAAGAAACTGACAGAGTCCCAAACTAATTCAATTTGTATTCAAGACACTCGAAAGTGTGAAGTAAAAGAATCCATCCCAAACGGAGCTATGAAGGAAGTGACGATGTGACAAACTCGTCTGGAAGAGGATGACCCAGTCAAGTGAATCCATTACAGATTACAGAATACTTTCCGGGTCTACAGAACTACAAAAACAACAGCCAAGTCTGTCATACAGATACCTCACCTGGGGAACTTCAAGTAGCAAAAACAAGATGCTACAACAGGAGATGCTACCTAAATATGTAGTGCGTCGTCGTGCGTGTGTGTAGAGGCTTAATGACAGTCCAGTAAGACATTCAATCCTCACCTGAGTGTATGGCGAGAGCCTAGCTTTGGTCTTGGGCCGGGAGACTCTGCTCTTGGGAGTTCTGCAGTTCTCCGTAAGGCTGGCGGTGCTGCTGCTGTAGGGGAAGGAGGCCTTGGACGTGGCCTGGTCCAGAGAAAGCTGCAGGCCTTTATACTCTGTCTCCCTAAAGACAAAAGCATAAAGTCCATGCGGTGCATTCACAGTACTATTTTATATGTTTTTCATTTGCATGTCAGATTTAATACGCTCTATAATTTACCAGGAGGGATCCCAGCCGCCTGGAAAGGCTGTTTATTAAAGAACACAAACAGCCCATGTGTACCTGCGTGTTTGGGTTTTCTCTTGGCACAGAAACCATTAACATCTGTTTAGCAATTAGAGCCTCATCACGGTGCTGAGAGGGCAGTGGGTTTGTGTTCCTGTGTGTGTGGGAGCGGTGGGGCTGTGCTGAGGGGCCTGGAACGGCTGTTGGGATGCTTGTTTTACCAGAAGGATTGCAGCAAGGCCTTCAACAAACACTCTACAGCGGGAGAGCTGTCCAATCAAATACACGGGGAGATTAAAGGCTATGTCTGGCTAAACCAGGCCCAGAGGAGAAGCTGGGACGTCTCACTCCGGGGAAATGGGAATTGATTTCTTGCTAAAGTGTTCTACAGATCTCACCACGTATGACGAGTTGATTTTGAGAACAGGAAACCTGGACAGGGTTTAGTTGAGACAAACAGTGACAAATGTTAGACCTTAGAGCTGCGTTTGACACCATTGATCAATACATCCTGTTACAGAGACTAGAACATTTGACTGGCATCAAAGGAACCGCACCAAGCTGGTTTAAGTCCTATTCATCAGATCGATCTCAGTTTGTAAACGTTAGTCATGGAGTTCCACAAGGTTCTGTGCTTGGACCAATCTTATTCACCTTATATATCATAGATCATATAGATCAAGCCAGATGAAACCAACCAGCTCACTAAACTTCAAGCATGTCTTAAAGACAAAACTGAAGTTATTCTATTGGGCCCAGAACACCTCCAAAATCAATTATCTAATGATATAGCTTCTCTAGATTGACATTGCTCTGGCATCCAGCAGCACCGTAAAGAATCTCAGAGTTACCTTTGACCAGGATTTGTCTTTTAACTCTCAGATAAAACTCATTTCTAGGACTGCCTTTTTTCACCTACATAATATTTCAAAAATCAGGCACTTCCTGTCTCAAAGCGATGCTGAACAATGTGTTCATGCAATCGTTACCTCTAGACTAGATTACTGCAATTCCTTATTATAAGGCTGCTCTAATAAGTCTCTTAAATCTCTCCAGCTGATCCAGAATGCTGCAGCTCATGTACTAACAGAAACTGAGAAAAGAGATCACATTTCTCCTCTATTAGCTTCTCTGCACTGACTCCCTGTAAAATCTAGAATCAAATTTAAAAACCATATCACTAGAGAGCTGCGCTCCCTACATTCAGGGTTACTTGTGGTTCAGTCTTAAAAAGTAGGATGAGAGCCAGAGCCTTCAGTTATCAAGATCCTCTTCTGTGGAACCAGCTTCCAGTTTCAGTCCGGGGGGCAGACACACTCACCACATTTAAGAGGAGGCTTAAGACTTTACTCTTTGAAAGTGCCTATAGTTAGGGCTGGCTCAGGTTTATAGTTAGGACTGACTCAGGTTTATAGTTAGGACTGGCTCAGGTTTATAGTTAGAGCTGGCTCAGGTTTATAGTTAGGGCTGGCTCAGGTTTATAGTTAGGGCTGACTCAGGTTTATAGTTAGAGCTGGCTCAGGTTTATAGTTAGGGCTGGCTCAGGTTTATAGTTAGGGCTGACTCAGGTTTATAGTTAGGACTGACTCAGGTTTATAGTTAGAGCTGACTCAGGTTTATAGTTAGGGCTGACTCAGGTTTATAGTTAGGACTGACTCAGGTTTATAGTTAGGGCTAGCTCAGGTTTATAGTTAGGACTGACTCAGGTTTATAGTTAGGACTGACTCAGGTTTATAGTTAGGGCTAGCTCAGGTTTATAGTTAGGACTGACTCAGGTTTATAGTTAGAGCTGGATCAGGTTTATAGTTAGGACTGACTCAGGTTTATAGTTAGGGCTAGCTCAGGTTTATAGTTAGGACTGACTCAGGTTTATAGTTAGGACTGACTCAGGTTTATAGTTAGGACTGACTCAGGTTTATAGTTAGGACTGACTCAGGTTTATAGTTAGGACTGACTCAGGTTTATAGTTAGGACTGACTCAGGTTTATAGTTAGGGCTGGCTCAGGTTTATAGTTAGGGCTGGCTCAGGTTTATAGTTAGAGCTGGCTCAGGTTTATAGTTAGAGCTGGCTCAGGTTTATAGTTAGGGCTGACTCAGGTTTGCCTTGGAAATGTCATAATTTCCCAGAGCACCAGTTCTTTGTTTAGTCCACCGACCAGTCCATTACCACAACGTCTTTAGTCCACCATCATACAGGACAAAGACAAGCAGATAATCCTCACAGTACATGAGCTGAAGTCAGACAATGCTCTGCATTTCTGTTTGAAAAATGCCAATTGATTGATTATTCGTTTCAGCTCTAGCCTATTATGCATATATACGAGTGATCATTGATTAATGCAAACATTGATTCAGAACCACAGTGATGAGTCTGTGTGAGTGATTCCATTGATTTAATAGAAAGAAATGGTTGCAATGTAAAGCATTGGTCCCCAACTTTATTTATCACACATCCCCTTGAAATCAAGAGGTATGTACCAAACTTGTAGAGGTCTGATGAGGTGAAATGACCAAGCATATCACAAGAAAAACAGATAAGAGACAAGTGAAAAATGGTCTGTCTTGTCCTGTTAATTATTTTGCGATTTCTTATGTGTCCCGTTGAGGTTCCCAACTCCGAGGCTGAGTACCAGTGCTCTAAATGACTTGATATAAAAGCAACACGTAGAGCCCTATCCTCTCTTTGTTTGCTTATGTATACATGGATTGTTGAACGCACTAAATGTGACAAAATGAAAGTGTTTGTATTGGGTACTGATGCTGAACAAAGAGGGTCGGAGTGTGTGCGTTAGACAGCAGAGTGACGAGTTAGTGCTGCACCACAACAGAAGGAGACAGCACTGATTAAACACACAGCGTAACTGTAAAAGGTGGGTATGTGCTTTCTGCTGCAGATATGCCTCTATTGCTAAATCACTGTCAGGATGTGGTGGTGGTAGCAGGAACAGGAGGCGCACAGGTTATCTGAGCTGAACACACAGTGGGAGTTCACATGCTGGTGAAGTGGTCTTATCAGCGCTCTTATCCACGCCTGCAAACACTAAAGCTACAGGGGGTTAGACGCACACAACACTCCACAAAAGAGTTTGCTCCTGTCCACATCCCACTGTCTGTCTTTTGTCCCACCATACCGGCTCATTCCGTACAGCAGGGCTGCACAGTTAATCGAATGTTTATCGTAATGTAGGCTTCCTACTATAAAATGCTTATGGTCGAGTGTTGTGTTTAAAATGCTCTTCTCAGAGAAAACTCTGCATATCAAATCAAGCGCTTCCTGAACTAACAGCCAGGGGACAGGGGACAATGGAGATGTTTGGGCTTCACTGTCATGCTGCTGTGTGTGCACCCTGCAGTAGAAGTCCACAGTAGAAGACTAATATACGGTCTATAGCAAGAGGAAAATGCACTGAATCCAGGTGAAGAAGAACTTTATTTTAGGTAAATGTGGTAATTAGCAGGATTGTAGCGGGACGTGAACGTGAAAGCACTGCTCTGTTTATTTCATTTTGGGTTAAAGGTTTTGATGAAAGATAATTTTATTTTGCTTCTGGAAGATTCTTATTTTGATGCAAAGGGCTGCATAGCATGGAAGTGAAAGCAGCGCCCTGCTGATTTAAATGTGAAATGAATAATCGCGATACATGATCGTGATCTCAATATTGACCAAACAAATGGTGATTATGACCCTCACCTACAGCACAGAGCAGGAGGAGGAGGGCCATGAAGCCGGAGCCCATGAGCGCTCATCCAGTTCACGGCCATTAAAAGGCCACAAACACAGAGCTGCTGTGGAGGTGATGGAGGTGATGTAGGAGCTGCGATTCATTCACACGTTCACTTGTACATCTGTGAAATATGCACATCAGGGGCAATAAACAACGTCATGATGGGCAGTAATCGGTATCCCTCACTTATTAATAAGAGCGTAATGATGACGGTTTGATCTTATTGGAAGGGGTTGAAAAGTAGCAGCTTGTGACGAAGATTTTAGAGGCGACCCAGTGCTGTCGGACTGTTTGCACATGTAATCCAAGCCCGGTCCGATAAGCTTCAGCGCCGGCCTTTAGATATATTCTGCCAGTCTTAGATAAACTCCACCAGAGAGGCTCCACAGGTAGCAGCCAGCAGTAAGGGCTCAGACACCGTCAGCCTCCATCAAAAGAAAGAGCGGGAGAGTTCTGGTTCTCCTCAAATAAATCATTATCACGCTTCCTTTGTTCCAAACTCACAACAATAAAGAGTACAAAAACTGAATATGACTTAAAAACTTTCTTCATTGGCAGATTTTGCAAACATGCATCATATCATATTTCCAATTAACCTCCAGTTAATTGCTTCACAGCAACTGTTTGCGTAAATCTCCAGTACCAACACTCATTATCTCATCAAAGCTCACACTGACTATAGAGAGCTCTGAGCCTTGGGCCTGTCCTCGGATCCACGAGAGCCACCACGACTCTGTAAAGTAGGGCTCCCAAACATTCTCTGCTATTCGATAGTGATAAACAGCAGACATTCAACCGATAGTGAGTTACATGTGTTTCCAGTTTCAACACTCAGAACTGGGATGTGTCTATAAGCTGCTGTTAGATCAAAAGGGCTGGATGGTCAGCAGTGGGCGTCTTCCATGCATCCATCACTTCTCTGAAGAACTCACTTGTCTTTAATTATATCAAATAAGGACTCACGCCCTGGACATGTTTCAGACTTCACATCCGTGCTGCTGCTGACGCGCTGCCTTCACTGTACGGCTGAAGAAGACAACGTCAAACAACAATCTGGTGGTTCTGACTTCTCTACACTGTCGGTGACGTTCCAAGCCTGTTGGCTCCTCCTGAAGACTCATCTTAAAAAAGATATATTGTTTCTTCTCATTTCCTAACACAGAGGACACTAGTTTAAAACCAATGTGATTCGGACAGGAGGACATGGTACATTTGGTGCAGTAACAGTGGATCAGAACATGTCATTAGTCATTCTTACAATCTGTAAAAAAAAGGGAGAACCTCACAAGTAAAAACCTAAAATAATAACAGTTCACGTCCTTTCAGTCGCTGGGCTTAGAAAACTCGAAGAGCCCTCGGCTCTGATTGGTTGAGTTTCTTCAGGTTTTGGATCCTTTCAAATGCCATGAGGAGCAGTACAAGGAGTCAGAGGAACGTGATGTTTGCTCAGACTATCTCTCTCATGTTCTTCTGTCAGTGGATACAGGGACAGTTTGAACAAATAGGACAACAGGTTATTCTTATTGAAGTCACCAACTGTAGCTATAACTCAGTAGATGGCCAACTGTATGTGAATATATCACTGCAAACAGTAGATACAGCTACTTGTGTCACACACACTCAGCTAGTGACCGTGACGGGAAAGATGAGGAAACCCACGGTGAAGGTGTCAGAGACAGATACTCACGTGAGAACATAGTTGACGCTGACGATGCAGTGAGGTCGAGATGAGCGGCTGTTGTGTACAATGGTTGCATAACTCTGAACCCAGACCCAGCCGCCTGGCTTGGCCAAGAAACGGTAGTACTTAGTGGTGACCTGACCTTTGACCAGCACTAGAACAAGAGAGGGGCAAGACATGACAGCAAAGGATTACTGGGAGCAAAACAAATATATATCATAGCATAATAAATCACACATCATTATACAGCGGCCAAATGTGAAGGATTGAAACGGTACTGTCAATAGGTGTACAAACTGTAAACATGTTCTATTGCCTAATGGTTTAAAGAATAATATACGGTAATGTTGTATAAGAACATGACATGACCTGGTCTAACACAAGATAACATCATATCACACAACTAGAAAACATGATGTAACATCATATAACAACATAACACACAAAACATAACACACTATCGAGTGTTGCACGAATGAATCCTAAAACCAGGAAACAAGTCTCAAACTCAACAGGCTGTTTTTAATGGCTTCTTGGTTAGAGGGTTAGGGTTGGGTCACCATGTCATCTGTGTAGCACTCTATGACATAACCAGGTGTGCCGTGTGTGTGTGTGTGTGTGTGTGTGTGTGTGTGTGTGTGTGTGTGTGTGTGTGTAGAGAGAGATTTTGTAGAAAGGTAAAACAAACCTAACTCACACAAGTGATGAGCACATCGCAGATGGAAGGAGTCACAGCTGTGGACGTGATGATAGAGAGTCTTCTCAATGAGATCCTGAGGCTCGTAGCCCGTCAGCTCTGCAACCCTGAGCCACACACACACACACACACACACACACACACACACACACACACACACACACAGGGTTCATTAAGCCTTCCCACACATACTAACCACACTCCCAAAATATGTAGCGTACAAACAAGCAGAAGAAATCACAGCCAGAACACAGAACACTGTCGCACAGAACAGTGTCACACAGAACACTGTCACACAGAACCCTGTCACACAGAACCCTGTCACACAGAACAGTGTCACACAGAACCCTGTCACACAGAACCCTGTCACACAGAACATTGTCACACAGAACAGTGTCACACAGAACCCTGCCACACAGAACAGTGTCACACAGAACCCTGTCACACAGAACCTTGTCACACAGAACCCTGTCACACAGAACGTACCGTGAGTCCAGGAAGATGAGCTTCATGTCCAGGCTGGCTCTGAACATGAACATGTTGCTGTGCAGTTTGATCTCCGTGACGGCGCTGGGCGGCAGCGAGTGACCAACAGCCACCAGCCCCACGTTCTGATAGCAGCCGTCAAACGGAGACATGTCCAGGCTGTACTGACGGATCTTCAGGTAGCCACTACAGTGGATCACCTGGACCAAGAGTTCACAGATGGATCAATTACTTTACAGTTTGATCTGCCGCTATGAGTAGTTCATCAATGAACATGAATGATTACCAAATAAAGTGCGTTTCTGTTCTTCCTTTTTAAAAAGACATTCTCAGCCTTAGTTTTACTCCAGTAGGAAATAAGTTAGGGTTCTTTGGGTGAAGTATGTCACTCTGAACATACAACACATATACAGCGTTTAGGGGCGTAACAGTTCACAAAATTCTCGGTTCGGTTCAATACGATACAGTGGTGTTTCGGTTCGGTACGTTTTCAGTACAGCAAAAAAGCAGAAATGCCAAATCCTCGCTGGTGAGACTCTCAGGTAGTCTTTAATAATTAAAGGTCGTGTTTGATACTAAACATCTTCTCTCAAATATTTCTCTATGAACTCAAACAGACAGTTCATGGAAAGTTTTAGAAGTTTTATTTTTCAGACTTAGTTACAGCGCTGCGGGTCTTTATCTCTCTCTCTCTCCTCATATTTACTTTAATATCAACACACAAAGGTTTATAGATTATGATCATAAATGAGGTCATCACTCGTCTCTCACTCGTTTCCTCGGTGTCGTTGTTTCTGTTCTCACTCGTAGCTCTGCTGAAGTCTGAAGTCTCTGTTTACTGGAGAACAATCCATGTTTTGTTCCTTTATAGTTTATGTGTTAACTTGTTGTACAGAACAAAATAAACATTAATAAGAAAAGGAAAGCCCTCTGTTTTGTCCGTCCTCTCTAAAGCCGCTAACGTGACTTCAGACGTCTCCGTAGGTCTGATTCCTCCGTCGCTCACTGATCGCTCCATTAACAGCTGCTTCCTCCATCATGAAGCAGACTTTAACTGAACAGCTGCTAGTAAAGACAACACGGTCAGTAACGCCTGTCATCAGTCCTCCATGTTGAATTAACCTGGTAGTCCATCGGTAATCAAAGCTGTTGTTGTTTGTGAACATTCGGTCACGTGATAGGAGCGTGACCAATCAGGGAAGGACATCGCGTTACGTCGGTGGGTTGCCATGTTTGAGCGCAGTGGCTCCACCAATTTCAGCTCTATTTTATTTTTTCAAAAGCAATTTAATATTATTCAAACGTATTGTTCGGTTCGTAATGCGTACCGACCCGTGAGCCCCATACCAAACGGTTCAATACGAGTGCGTGTATCGTTACACCCCTAACAGCGTTGTGTACCCAGATACTACTCTGCATCTTGTGCTGTGCTTCCTTGTGACTGGAGAGGCCCATCTGTGTTTGAAAGGTTGTCATATAGAAAGAAGAGGACCTGGGAACTAGATAAGTGTGTGGGTATGTTGTCGTCTTTTTGTAAAAGGGAAATTGAAATGGAAAATTGAACACGGCTTCAGACTTCGATACATTTTTCTGTTCTAGTTGACAAAACAATCTCAACTCTAGGACCACTTCCTTGCATGTTACGGAGCTTTAAACTACTGTATATCACAAACGGTTCAACCTTGAGGTATTCGTGGAGGAGAATACATTAAAAAGGTTTGAACATCTACAGTTCCATGACAAGTGAGAAAACTCCATCTGCTGCTGAGGATCATGTGAAACCAGCTCTGGATCCAAGAAGAACAAGAATCATCTCCTATAGTGTGCATGAGCCTTGTCAACCCTGTCCATCCAACCCCTTCATCAGAGCAACATGCTATGGATGTTATGTCTCCAGAGGATAAACCCTCATCATGTTGGTGACTTAACCTTTCAACTTGTCAACGCCATTAGGTAAGAAATTCCACTTTTATAGAAATAAATGACATATTTCAACAGGCTTGTTGCTCTGCAGTCTGGACACTGTACTAGCACCACCTCCAGGACAAATTGACCTTTGCACACAAGATAGCACGTAATCTTATAAGAAAATTGCAATGAACCTTGTTGAGCAGAATCCTGTTTGCTGAGGATGAACCCTTTGGATTTTGGTAAATGGTCTGTACTTGTATAGCTCTTTTCTAGTCTCCCGACCACTAAAAGCACAAGACAGGTGCACTGCCCTCCTACCTTGTAGCCTCCACAGGTGAGACCAGCATTTCTTTTAGCAAGGACACATTTCATTCTCAGAAAGAAGGAGCGTTCCATCTCATACTCTGCAGAGAGTTAAAAGACACCGTGTTATTTACGCTGCATGATGGGTCCTTGTCATGTATACATGGGGGGGGGTCTCTTACCGTGGACAAAGTGTGAGTGGTAAGGCTGGTGTGCTGTGAGGACAGCTGTCATTTCATCATGGTCTGCTGGATGGATGTATTCATAAATGCTGTTTCCAGTCAGCTCTACCTGTTGAAATTAACATATTCACGTCTGTCACTGTGACTCGTCAACACACCAGAGGACATCACACAGATCTCGTCAAACCAACCTGCGACAGGCCCAGGTGGACCGATGCTGTTTCTGAAATGTACATTATTTTACCGTCCGGAGCAACCACGAAGATGAAGCCATCTAACGTCTGAAAGAAACAGCAACAACACATATGAATACATATTTAATATCAACAAAGGGCAGAAAATAATTAGCCTTTAATAAAATCAATGTTATTGTGTTGAGTCCATTTCCATAGACGTGTATAAACTATACTGTCTTATTATGATTACACATCATTTAACTGTCACAGCAGACTGTTGGTTGTAACAACATCATGAAACACGTTTGAAGACATGAAATGAACACAAATAACAATGTAGCTTTAAAGGAACAGCTGAACTACACAGTGAGCTACCAGTTGATACGGTCAGCTCACACTGATGCAGCCCTACAGGACAGCCCTCACTCCTGTAGCCTACCTAAAATACTAGCAAGTCAGAGGAAGACTATACTATTATCAGCATTTGTAATATTAACTGATAAATGGAGTCTCTGTAGAAATGAAGCCCTAGCTGCTAGCTTGTAGCTCTAGCCCCCTCTTGTAGCCACCATGGATATATTGAACTGGATGCAGTCATTGTGCATGAAGCAAAGAAAGTTAGACTTCCTAAAATAAAAACCGTCGGTGTCCATGGACCCATAGAGCATGCTCTAGTGTTTCCTTTAACCTTGCTTCCAAACCCTCGCTCCAGCCTCGGTCTCATTCACAGGAACACAGGAAGGAGAACCGAATGATTTAAATAAAAGTTCAAGTGTTCGTACTGGGAAGTTGACTCTCCTGAATGAAATGGTCCACTAAGTTACAGACGTCTCTTTCCCAGTGTAAGTCTATGGGGAAAGTCTTTCTGGGCTGGCGTCACGTCACGGACCTGGGACTTGTAATTCCACCATTTGGCCACCATGTAAAATCTGCTTCACAGCCCGCCGCTCTTCCTGGGGGCTGGGTAGCCACTTGTCCTTGCTCTGTAGTGGTCTTTGGACTGCACACAGTCCTATTTGTCAAACCAGCTGACCTACAGCCCTAGATGACTATCCTGTAGATCTGCTTGAAAGCATGTTTGACAGTCCTGTAGACCTGATGGCTTACATGTAGCTCAGTTTGGCTCCCTTCTATGTCTGTGCGACCAGAGCTAGCCAACCTGTGGTTCTCTGTTAGAGCCAAATATGGTGTTGTAAATACAACTGTATGTTTCTGTGTGTGCATTGGGTGGCGCTGTACTAATGTCCTGGGTCAGGTCTATAGGTCCTGAAATCACCGTGGTTGTCAGGTGTTTGACCTCTTTATGGTAACAGATTCATGTGTTTATGCAAATGGTGCGTTTAATGTCGGCAGAAAGAACAGGACTGGTTTTAGGTTGTTCCATCCTTCATCCTTCATCTTCAACCTCTTATCCGGGATCGGGTCGCGGGGGCAACAGCTCCAGCAGGGGACCCCAAACTTCCCTTTCCCGGGCCACATCAGCCAGCTCTGACTGGGGGATCCCGAGGCGCTCCCAGGCCAGTTTGGAGATATAGTCCCTCCACCTGGTCCTGGGCCTCCCTCGGGGTCTCCTCCCAGCTGGTCGTGCCTGGAACACCTCCCTAGGGAGGCGCCCAGGTGGCATCCTCACCAGATGCCCGAACCACCTCAACTGGCTCCGTTCCACGCAAAGAAGGAGCGGCTCTACTCCGAGTCCCTCACGGGTGACCGAACTTCTCACCCTATCTCTAAGGGAGATGCCAGCCACCCTCCTGAGGAAACCCATTTCGGCCGCTTGTACCCGCGATCTAATTCTTTCGGTCATGACCCAGTCCACATGACCATAGGTGAGGGTAGGAACGAAGATTGCCCGGTAGATAGAGAAAAATTAGGTTGTTCCACTCTGAAGGAAATAAACAAACTCTCATTCAACAAACTTGTCTGTGATGATGTACCCGATGCAACTCACATCAAAGGTAGTCTAGACTACACCAGCGTGTCAACCAAGTCACTCCAGAGGGAACGACGCCTCAGCAGCTTACAGTACAAGACTGGGCTTCTTTAACACTCTGTGGTTCTCTGTGGCCAGCCTGTAGACCTGTAGCCCTGTAGACCTGCAGCCCTGTGGACCTGTAGCCCTGTAGCCCTGTGGACCTGTAGACCTGCAGCCCTGTAGGCCTGTAGCCCTGCAGCCATGTAGCCCTGCAGCCCTGTAGACCTGTAGACCTGCAGCCGTGTAGCCCTGCAGCCCTGTAGACCTGCAGCCGTGTAGCCCTGCAGCCCTGTAGACCTGCAGCCGTGTAGCCCTGCAGCCCTGTAGACCTGCAGCCGTGTAGCTCTGCAACCCTGTAGACCTGTAGACCTGCAGCCGTGTAGCCCTGCAGCCCTGTAGGCCTGTAGACCTGCAGCCGTGTAACCCTGCAGCTGTGCTCCATTGTGTGGCTGCTGATGTTAGAGGGGCTTTAGGACAGACTGAGGCTCTGTGCGTGACCAGGAATGTGTTCAGCTCATTTCACTCTTAAAGCACAAGAATGACGGCAGCAGGAGGCACTAAACCACACACACACACACACACACACACACACACACACACACACACACACACACACACACACACACACAGTCTACCTATAATAATAATAAAAACATAAATTTCCTGTCAGGGTAAATGTTACAAAGGGCTCAGCTTTAAATATTTTATAATGCTTCCTTCCAATTAATGTTTTAAGGGCCTTGTAAGTGAACCTTGAAAAGCCCAAAGCCCACATCTTTTTCCCAGTTCTTTTGAAAGTGCAGAGCTGAGAACAAGCACTGTAAGCACTGTTAGCACTGTAAACAATGTAAGCACTGTAAACACTGTCAGGACTTTAAACACTGTAAGCATTGTAAACACTGTCAGCACTGTAAGCATTGTAAACACTGTCAGCACTGCAAGCACTGTAAGCAATGTAAACACTGCCAGCACTGTAAACAATGTCAGCACTGCAAGCACTGTAAACACTGTAAACACTGCCAGCACTGTAAACAATGTCAGCACTGCAAGCACTGTAAACACTGTCAGCACTGTAAACACTGTCAGCACTGCAGGCACTGTCGGCACTGTAAGCTGCAAGCACTGGAAGCACTGTAAACACTGTCAGCACTGTAAACAATGTCAGCACTGCAAGCACTGTCGGCACTGTAAACACTGTAAGCACTGCAAGCTGCAAGCACTGTCAGCACTGTAAACACTGTTAGCACTGTATGCACTGTAAGCATTGTAAGCACTGTATGCACTGTAAGCATTGTAAACACTGCAAGCACTGTAAACAATGTCAGCACTGCAGGCACTGTCGGCACTGTAAGCCGCAAGCACTGGAAGCACTGTAAACACTGTCAGCACTGCAAGCACTGTCAGCACTGTAAACACTGTAAGCACTGTCAGCACTGTATGCACTGTAAGCACCTGTAAGAGATGTGCGCCCAGTTCCTGGTTGACTCCGTCCAGAGAGGTGCGGCTCACATGACCCCAGGACTCCCCGAGGCCTGCAAACAAATCAAGATAGCGTTACAAGAAAGGAAGATAGCGTTACAAGAAACTAAATGTCAGAGTTTACAATGAAAGCTGAGGGGAAACAATAAAGAGAGGGTCTAATTCTACAGTATTAGCCTGTACGTCTGCATTATTAACAGAAGTACATTCATAATTAGTCATTTTATTGTAGGGGCTTTATCACTACAACTGATGAGGCTTTAATTACAGCAAAACAAATACTGCTAATCACGTCTACAAACTGGTTTTACAGGGTTCAGGGTTCATTTAGCACACAATTATTGAATATAATTTTAAGACTTAACACCGTTAACTGCATCATATGATCAAAAAGGGAAATATTGGGTCAATAACAAGAATATAAAGATTAACACAGTTTTTGTGTCAATGTAATACAAACATAAATCCTACAAGCTGTATCTACTGTATAATGTAAATAGATAATAAATATGCATATCAATATACTGTACATATCTACACATTAAATATGTATTTCTTTGCACTATTTATATTGTTTACAACTTACAAAAACATTTGTATTTTTGTTAATGTTACTGATCAAATCTCTCTCTCTCTCTCTCTCTCTCTCTCTCTCTCTATATATATATATATATATATATATTTATATATATATATAAAATATATTTATATATAAATATATATATATATATATATATATTAAATATATATATATATATATATATATATTTTTATATATATAAATATATATATATATTTTTATATATATATAAATATATATATATTTAAATATATATAGATATCCCGTCTTTGTCTAGATTTGTTGCCCTTGTACTTCGATGTTATTGGTATTAATAAACAAATAAAAGCTGTAATAAAGCTTGTTATAAATAGCGTGCGGCCGTGTTTCATTCACAGATCAAATGTTTATTACAGTTATAGACGGCAGCAGTGACCGTCCCGGTGAAGTCAACCCGGTGTGTTGCTCTGCTGCTCTAACAGTAAACCGAGTCGTCGTAAAAGATAGGTGGTGAAAATAAGCCGCGGGACGGCGCGAGGCACGGAGCGCACCGGAGCCGTTCACGGGCACATCCCGCCGCCTCGCGCTTCATACGGAGCTCACATGGACTTCACGTCGGCATAAAGAGAGCCAAAGAAATGAACCCACCGAGCAGCCCCACGGAGAAACATCACGGCCAATGAGCCGGGCCCAAATATAAAGACGGGGCCTTTAAACACCAATAACGAGTTACACTACCACGTCACCAGCGCGTGATAATGCTTCAATAGACCTCCATAATAATGACTATAAACCTCCATAATAATCACTATAGACCTCCATAATAATCAATATAGACCTCCATAATAATCACTATAGACCTCCATAATAATCATAATAGACCTCCATAATAATCACTATAGACCTCCATAATAATCAATATAGACCTCCATAATAATCACTATAGACCTCCATAATAAACACTATAGACCTCCATAATAATCAATATAGACCTCCATAATAATCACTATAGACCTCCATAATAATCACTATAGACCTCCATAATAATCATAATAGACCTCCATAATAATCAATATAGACATCCATAATAAACACTATAGACCTCCATAATAATCACTATAGACCTCCATAATAATCACTATAGACCTCCATAATAATCATAATAGACCTCCATAATAATCAAAATAGACCTCCATAATAAACACTATAGACCTCCATAATAATCAATATAGACCTCCATAATAAACACTATAGACCTCCATATTAATCACAATAGACCAAATCATTATGGTAATTATTAGTTATTATTTAAAAACCAAACAAAACGGGTCAATCAATTCACAACACCGGAAGAAGAGAAAATATGTATCAATAAAATGAATACGAATCCCGGTAATATCCAGGTTATGAGTATTGGATTGGTTAAAAACACAGAAAATTAAAAGCATGTAAATAACCCAGCGACACAAAGAGACAGCGGCACGCGGCACATATAACTAACTGTCTGGAGCACGCGCTTCACAGCAGCGCTGCTATAACGAATAGCGAGGCTTTTCAGCTACACAGTGATATATATATATATATATATATATATATATATATATATAAAACGAATAAAAAGCGCCTCTGTTAACGACGTGAGGGGCTTTTATTGTGAAGTTCGTTTGAAGACACACAGTTAATGAAGTCAGCAGGCTGCACTTATTAATTACTCTTATTACATTTTCATGGAGACTATGAAAACACAAAACGTTACTCGCTAATTATTTCCATTACGTCATTTACCAACAAGCCGACCTCGCATGCTTATGATTATGTTTTTTTAAATCATTACTATTGTTGTAATTATTTAGCATTGTTATCAGAGCAGCAGTTCAGACGTGTCCGCGTGTTATTAACCCTTACACTGTCTATTCGTGACCGCGCATCGACGCACAGTGAGGCGGTACATTCAGAAGGAAAACGTTCAATTAACACATTATTTTTCATATATATATATATGTATATATACATTATTTTTCATATATATATATATATATATATATATACACACACACGAAATTCATTTGGAGAAACGTGTTCAAATAGCGAAGTGATATAAACACATTAAGTACATCGATCACAATTTGAGATCATAAATAATTGTCACAATTTATTCAACATTGAAATAATCCGTTGCAGCGCCACAATATTTTAATCCTTAAATGTAACACATTGTAAAACATAATTAAAATGTAATAATAATAATAATAATAACAGTGATCATAATATGTATCATAATAAAAGCATATTCGTGTTTATTGAAGATAAGTCCTAACAGTCACAGTGAGGTGGAGAACATGACTCAAACAAACAAAAAGCTGCCCGAAGTCGCTCATCTGAGCCAGAGAACACACACACACACACACACACACACACACACACACACACACACACACACACACACACACACACACACACACACTGCAGGACTGCACACGTTCAGGACCCGTGAGCTGATTTATGATTATTATAGTTTGTGTATCACCATAACAAGATGTAAATGTACTGTAACACACAGTAAACCCTCTCTTAGGGATCCAGATATAAGTGTGTGTGTGTGTATGTGAGTGGAGGGGTCATGTAATTTAACCCAGGATGGACAACATGGCTGAGGTCAGAGGTCACACTAGTGACCACTCTGAGTGTCATAACCACACACACACACACACACACACACACACACACACACACACACACACACACACACAGAAAAACATCCTCTGGTACACTCCAAATTAAGAACCCTTTCAGCAATTATTGTCCCCACCTCGGCAGCCCTCTCATGGGCTTCACTAGTCAGCACACAGGCTCTACCGGTACCAGCAGAAGGGCTTCAACACACCAGGCAGGAGTGAGAAGCTGCTGCCTGAGAGCTGCAGATCCTTCAAGAATTCAGAGAGCTTGTTGCCTCTTGTGGAACGGCAGACATGTTCCTGTGAAGCTCTGCAGAGCTCCTGAGAACTGATTCATGCAAACACTCTGTACTGAGCATGGATCTGTCCCGTTACAATGTCCTCACTGAAGGGAATCTGATCTGTCTGTGGCCCCCAGACCCCAGGCCCCAGACCCCTAACCCAGACCCCAGCCATCAGTCCAATTCATCTGGATTCTACACCACATATCTACAGCTCATGTTGCAGGGCTGTTTTTGGAATCCTGCTGTGGTTCAATCATGAGAAGGAGCCTGCATGTTGTCATGTGTTACATGTAGAAGAACCTGCAGTATCTGTGTCTCATCTTCTCTTTTAGACTCAGCGATGTAAATAATGATACTTTGATTTCAAGCTGATTGGAATGTATAATCAAATAACTGCCTCACAGTCCATGTTGTGTATATTTGCAGTAATATATGCTTATATTTGTATCGTGAAGATTTAAAATAAATTGTCATTAATATAAAAGTATAATACTACTTGGTCAACAGTTGATGCTCCTTCTCTCCTGTGTGCGTGACAGTGATCTAATAGAAAGATAATAATCAATAAAGTGATCGCGTTCATCGCAGATCCTTGTCATGCGTCCTGCTTCCTTTGTCCTGCTCTACTGTTACAAGGAGCTCCATATGTGGAGGATCACACGTGCGCGCACTAATATCCGCGGCTCTGCAGAAGTCACGCAGGATGGAGCCTCGTCTCAGCTAATCTGCTAGCAGGGGCCATCAGGGGCCCCGAGAGAAGCTGGGGGGACACGGACAGACGGACGGACGGAGGGACCGCGTGAATCAATGTACTCATGTATAAATAGAATATAGTGTATTATGAGAAGATACTACTCAAACTCCAGGGACAGATGTTTTAATATCACGCGATGCGGACAGATGTAATGTCGCCTATGAGGCTGTAAAAAGACATTGCTCAAAATGTTTGTAATAACCATATAACAAAGCTATTTCAGGAATTAGGATCAGCCAACAGACGCTCACACTGATGCACAGACCGGTTTAATAGATCAGTCACATATTTGAAACGAGGAGAAACTGATTTATCATTTATTTAAAATTAGGGAAAAATTACAAATGACCAGCTAAGAACTGACTTTTAGCCACTTATTAAAAAGGACAACGGAAAATAAAAATATTTAGTATTCAAATCGTATTATTTAAAACAAAGAAAATACGCATGCTATTGGTACTATTACTATGTGAAAACCCTATTTACAGGAATACGATCAGCAGTTTATCCTCACATCTATTCATATATAATAACAATGTATAATTATCTATACAATATGATACTGTAGTAATTATGAATTCCTCGTTTATATCGGTATGCTCTTGTGCTCCTGATGAAGGCCAAAGGTTCTTCTTTTTGTTCTCTTATTATTAATAATCATGAGTCAGGCTCTCACCTTCAGGGAACACGACCCTCATCTTCAGGTAGCTCGTGGTCAGCCGGATGATGGACGCTTTGTCCAGCTGGGAGGTGATGGCGGACGGAAGCGGCAACAGTTTGGCCAGTTCATAAAACTCACTGTTCTCCTTCTCCCGCCGGGTCCGCGCGGCGTTCTTCGACTTCTCCTTCATGGCGTCGCCTCTGCTCGTCCACCGTCGGTCCCCGCTGTCGGTCACTCGGTGTCCAGGTGTCTCATAGCCGTCTCCGCACACAGAACTAGATTTGTCCCCCTGGTCCACCTACAATCCACAGCTGCCGGCGGCGCGTGAACACACTCCCATATTTCCAGGTGTTCCGGTGGTTTGAGACGAGCGGGAGGCGGCTAATTCCTGGCTTTCTGAGGGTTCTTGCGGCGCTCTGGTCAGCCCATCGGGGGCCTCACTGCACACTTGGATCCATCACACCGGGTGCTGAGAGCCGCTGGGGGTCATTGGGCCCTGTAGGAGGACACGTGTGGGACAGAGACGCTATCTGGGTGAGGCATCACTTACTAAGTCACTACGTACAACTACCAAGGACACTTGTTTGAATCCCTCTACACAATGTAGTGGCGGTACTTTTAAATGCACACTTCACTGCATGCTTGTTCGCTTACCTCCGCGCAGAAGGCCGACAGTTAGCTAAACTGACGCCCGTCGAGCTTCAGAGTGTCCCGGCAGAATGTCCCAAAAAGACCAGCATTCAAATCCTCCATCCCGTGTTCCTCTGGACAGCAGAGCACCAGAGCCGCCCCAGTGCTGCGGGCTCGAATACCCGCCCACTGCGGGCAACGCTTCTCCTATTGGACGACTGGATAACCTCTTGACCTATCTATTGGCTAATCCGAATAATGACGCGCTTCAGGAGGAACGGGGATTGGCTGGTGAAAACATTCACCTCTGGACAAACTGGAACGAAAAATCCCCCAGAGTGCGTTCACTCTACGTCCCCTCAAACAAAATGTATTCTGAAAGATTTAAAGGCGATCAACACAATGACATATTCACTAAAGATTGCTTTGAAGCCATTTAACAAGCTCTTTCACTTGGCACACTTTGGCCTGACTAGAATTATATATTTTCATTTTCACAATTTGTCCAAGATTATTGCCGCTTCTCACATCCAACAAAAAGTTTACAATTGTTAACGGTGGCAGGCAGCGTGTTTTAATATTTAGTACAGAAATGTACATTTTAGCAGCAGATTGAAACATTGCATCGACCTATACAGTGTGGATGATGGGCCACATCTGAATGATGATTGAGATTATATGATTATTATGTTCCTGTGGAGGCAGAGGCGTCTTCAACCTGCAGATAATAGAAGATCCAGAACATGCGCAGTTCAGCGGTGCCGCTGGTGCTGATGTGGTGTTTCTTTAGTTGGTTACTACAGTATATATTTCTGGCCTATATGACACGTAATATAGAACTACAGCACGCGCTCTATAGGCCGAACATCAAAATGGAAATTATATAAATATATATATATATATATATATATATATATATATATATATATAAATATATATATATAACAGAGAAATATATATAGAAATAGAAATATATATATTTCTCTATATTATATATTTCTCTATAGAGGAATATATATATATATATATATATATATAATATAGAGGAATATATATATAAATATAGAGATATATAGAGGTATATATATATATATATAAATGTAGATATATATATATACATATTTCTCTATATATAATATAGAAAAATATATATAGAAATATAAATAAATATATATAATATAGAGAAATATATATATTTATCTATATTATATTTATATATATAATATACATATATATATATATATATATATATATATATAAACAGTATAAATGTGATATAGTGATTCACCATGTCCTTGTGTTAAGTAGTTGTCATGCATGATATGATGATGGGCACACGTCGGCAGGTCTCTCTCTCTCTCTCTCTCTCTCTCTCTCTTTTTCTCTCGCTCTCTCTCTTTTTTTTTTCTCTCTCTCTCTCTTTTTTCTCTCTCTCTCTCTCTCTCTCTCTCTCTCTCCGGTTGTCAGGACCGGAGCGGCCTGTCGGTAATGGGATCCAGCCTGCGGTGAGGAAATCATCCGGGGCGCTGTAGGCGCACGGAACGGTTTAACCTCTGCCTCAACTCCACATGTAGGACTGTGATTAGACTGCGACTGTGGAAAATATGACGGTCCTGATCAAGAAGCACCGAGCCTAGTCCAGATCTCAACAAGCAGATCAACGTGGGCTTCAGCGCTTCTCTCAATGTGATCGAAGCGATGCAGAACCCGTTCTCTATAACGAGTCAACACACACACACACACACACACACACACACACACACACACACACACACACACACACACACACACACACACACACACACACACACACACACACACACACACACGATCGACACTGTGGAAGCGGGATCATTATTGTGAATTAAATACTTGACATTCTCTTTTGGAGCATAATATCTGAGGAATGATACTGATTGTGTGGATTTGAGGCGTTTCTTGACTTTAGATAAAACGATTTGGGATTTCGGATTTTGGATTGAACGAAATACATTTAATGACGTCACTTTGTATATTCTAATGCCCTTTTTTGTGTGACTTTCTTCTGATTTCTATATAGACCGATATTAAATATAGAGGGTCTGTTTAACAACGTCAGGGTGAATAAGTAAATGTAAATACTCCCCACAGATAAATCGTTGACTAACCACTGGAAAAAAACTAAAAAGCATGACCTTTCACAATTCATTATATTAGTTATATTTTTTGTAAATGTTATCTTTAACCCTCGTGGTTAACAAGCCGTTTTAAATCCTTCTCCACACTGCCACAAATATCACACTTCATTATGCTGTGGTTGGCTTTAAACGGTCAAACTTTAAACATATTTAGTCGCGCATATCACAGAAGTTCCCCTAAAAAGCCAACACTTGTACCACGTGATCACAGAATATCAACTCCTCCTCGGCTCAATAAACCTCCCAAACTTCATGAGCCGTAACAGGAGACCTCCTGGATCTGTGGAATCTTCTGCTCCTTGATCCAGCTCTCCTCAGCTCTCATTGCTGTGCAGACAGTGACTCAGCCCTCCTCTGTAGTTTAATCCTGGTTATTGAGAGAGGATTAGAGCCCACATTAAAGTAGATCGGATGTCAATGCGTTATTTCTTAGAGTTGAATCCCTGTAACACTGTCATGGCTTACTGGGACACTTGAATAGAGCAAAGTCACTGCTAATGTTATTAATTATTATTATTTATGTCATATGATGCAATCCATTGTACCCAAAAAGAACAGATCAAAATCCATGCAGCAGAACCAGAGCGACTCTTTCATCTTCTGTGTTCCTCAACATTACCCAGTTTGGTTGGTTCTTCAGTGTGTTATCTAATGGAAGGTGGACCTTTCTAACTCCATGCTTCCAGATCTTTCTCATTATCGAACTTGGTCTTCAGCCCCAAACCACGCTGACTCAAGAGACATTTTTCAAACTTCCCACAGCTCCCTCTGGAGACACAAAAGGCTTCACAGTACTTTTCTGTAAACACGCTTCGCTGCTGAACATTTGTGAAGTTTTCCTTTAACCGTACGGATGCAGCCATGTGTGATTATTGTCGAAATAAATACATCAAATGTGGAACATAATCCAAGTTATTACAGAATGGGTGAACAGGATCTGCTCCAGTGTTAACGTGGCTCAGATCCATATTTTTATATTAACAATGTATGAAATGACAACATAAAACAAAGTGACAGCAGTCGCTCGTGGTGATGACCCTACAGAGAATCATCTGGTTCCGTTTGGATTCCCTCTCACCGCTCTCATGACGTCACTCTCACTGTTCAGCTAAACCCACTGAACACTATCTGCTGGTGAACACAGAGGAGGACGTAGAAGCTAAAGGGACCGATATTCTTATCAGGAACTAAAAAAAGAGATCGATGATGATGGTAATGATCCGCTCCGCATCAAGGCTTCTATCTGCACCTCCCCTGCTGGCCTGCACACATTCACACGTTATCATTTCTACCATGGATTTAGTCCAGTTTGATCCGTCTGTCTGCTGCTGGAGCGAGGGCAGCAAAGGGACTGTGTGTTGGCACCTGTTGGCATAACCCTTCATCTTGTCACATACTGATGCTTGGCCAGGACCCTTGGCCTCACTTTCTAAAGCACTGGGTGTCCCAGTGAACACCTGGATAACCTCGTGTCCTCAAACAAAATGTAGTTGTATCTGTTCACATGCTCGGGGAATAAAGCTGATTCTGATAGAGCACATAGTTGTGTTCAGAACCTACAGTATGATGTCACAGTGAAGTCATCTCTTCATCCTTTCATCCCAGTAGACATTTGTTTGTCATAATTAGCGAATTCATTCTTGAGTTATGACCACAAACGCGTTTTGTGAGCTCAGTGACCTTTGACCTATAAACTTGGATCACCTGCATCCTGGAGATGGACGGATGTGTAGACGCGTGGAGGAATAAAAACCACGGAACATCTGAGGTGTGCAACCACAAGAAGGATGCGGATCTGAACTGTTTCAGAAGCTGATGTGCACGTTCAGCAGCAGAACTACAGAGCTGGTTCAGGGTTAGGAAGTCTCGTCACATTTCTCTACTACCTCGGTGTCCGATCGCAGGTTTTCAGCCGGGGACACTTCTGAGTAACACGGTGCGATTTCTAGGGAGGAGGAGATTTATTTGACAACACAGATGTGCCAGTTTAGTGATGCCGAGTGAAGCCCTGTAGTGGGAAGAAGCACGTTTCACACACCTGCACTGAAATCCACTGCGGCAGATTAAAGAAACGGTCAGATTTGTCCTGTTAACATACTGAAGCCACATTCTCCCTTCTGCTAAACCAACACGCTGGAGGTTTGATTTGTGGATCAATGTCTCAATGAAGAGTTTAAAACTAACTTCTGATTCTAAATCAGTTCAACGCACCAAACCCTCCAGAACCCCTAACCAGCTTTCAACCCTAGCACCAAACCTACCACTCCGACATGGTGCTATGCATTCACTGCTCACCGTCTCATCTATAGACAAGCCTCACTATTTTCACAGCCTGGTCTCTTCTAGTGGTGCCTTCTAGTGTCTTCTAGTGGTGTCTTCTAGTGTCTTCTAGTGGTGTCTTCTAGTGCCTTCTAGTGATGTCTTCTAGGGTCTTCTAGTGGTGTCTTCTAGTGCCTTCTAGTGGTGTCTTCTAGTGTCTTCTGCGCGATGGACACAGATTACAGAGCGAGACGTCCTCTGAGGGTGGGACAAACACACACTTTCACTCAGCAGACCGGCGTTCGTGTCTCGTTTGAAACCAAAAACAATGTGATTCTCACCGGTGTTACCAGGTGTCCCATGATGTCACATCCGTGGCTTACGTTGATGAATGAAAAATGAAAAGCATACTCATCTCAAGTCAAAACATGTTTTTCTAACACTAACTAAGTGGTTTTGTTGCACAACCCTGACCGCCACCATTTAATGTTAACCATTTCACAACATTAACCAAAGTGAACCTTCAGTATCAAGAGGCTGAGTCAACAGCTGCCCAAGTGGCAAAATATGACGAGCAGGGATGAGATCACGGAGGTTTTCCCACCAGGCTACAGTGGTTCTTATGAATTGGTGTAGTTCATGAATATCTATTCCTCTCATTCTTTATCAGGATATTCTGCTCTTATGTGCAGGGTGTTTTTAAACCCCAGTGGAAGCACCGACAGGCTATCTCTCTAACAGAAGCTGGTGATCTGAATGCAGTGGGAACTCTGAGTGAATATGGTGAAGGCTTATATTTTTCTATATATACATTTTGCAGGAGGAAAGCAGGGACAGTGACTGGGTGAAGCCACAGGACCTGCCGCCGTGCCCGGACACTCATTACTGCTGCAACCATATACACTTTGCACCCGTGAGCTGTCGGATCATCTGACAGAGTACGAAACCTTCGGAGGCAGAATCTGGGTAACAGGTTTCATGTAGACGGACGGTCAGCCAACGATGGGCTGGGTGTGAACACGTCGGTGTAAAAGTTCTCATGCTCTCTTTCTTTCCTCACACAACTAACTACAAGTAGAACCAAGTGGAACACCATGAAAGTCTACGAGCAGAGACGGTCTGAAAGTGTGAGCGTTTATTTCCATGAGTACACTTCATGGTGTTGACACTGCAAAGACACAGAAGACAGTTGTAAAGGACAGGTCAGCGGGATGTCACCGTGTAGAAACCATTCAGCCTTGAGACGTGATCGGATGATGTTGGTTCACCTGAAGCACACGGAGGCCTTCACTCACTGAGACATGACCTTTAGAGGATCCTCAGGTCCTGGAGACTGCTTGTGTTTTGGCAAAAGAAAGCTTTATTTCACGACCATGTGAAGAGAGAGAGGGACAGCCTTTGAAGGAGACACCTTACCTATGGGACATAACCATTAACCTATTAAATTAGGTTAAATCAATAACATGAAAACATAAAACCTTATTCCTTTAAAGAATCACAAGATATTCTTCTAAACCATCCATTTCCCACTGATATCAAATGATCAGATTAATGTCATTTTTTTGACAACAGTAGCTTCAATTGACCAGAATGCAATGCAGAAAGTAAGAGTCGCTGTCAGTGTTAACCATGACTAAGTGAAGCAGACGTAGATGAGAGTCAGCAGCGATCAGTGACACAGGATGAGGACGTTTAGTGTCAGGACCGGTCAGTCACGGAGTCGGACACCTCTGTGTTGACCTGAGCCGTGATGCTGGCCGGTGCTACATTCAGGTGGATGTCATACTGCTGGTCCAGACCCAGATAGCTGTCACTCATCAGGTACAGTGTGTAGATACACCTGGAAGCACAAGGCACATGGATCGGTAGTTAGAACATGAGCGTGGATACACCGTTTGGTTCCACGTGAAGCGTTCTTTCTCCGTGTTCGGTTTAAAGACGAGTCTAGTGATCCTCTGCATTCTATATGGATCCCACACGCCGTCCTGCTGGCCCAAATACTCACTAAAGCACCAAAAAGGGATGTTTGTTAAAAGCTACAGGGGCCATACAGGGGCTGTTTTAGGAAAGTACGGAATTTGAAACTATACATTATATATATACTATACATTTGTGAGCCCTTTATAAAGATGTACATCTTCAGTAGGAACCACTGGGCTGAGATCCACAGACAGGCTAGAGACAGTACTGAGAAATGGACCAACACACTGTCTCAGTCTTTTCATGGGATTTGGTCACTTCACACAGACTGCTTTCTATTTTAATGGAGGCAGAGCATCTGAAACTAGCTGGAAGAATCAATCTTCTATATGTATAATGTATAATGAGCAGGTCTCACATTCTTACAAGTATTTGACTCTAAAACTATTTCTGCTACTAATCCAGAATGTTTGTCCTGATAATGATGCAGTTAAACTTTCTGAAGGGAAACTGGAAAACGGAGGTTTTTGCTTTCAATCACAGCATAATGTTTATGTACCTGCAGGTGAGTAAAGATTTGAACTAATAGAAATCACCATGAAACTTCCCCAATGGATAACTTACATTGAGACAATTATTTTTGTATCTTATTAAATATGTTCTAATTTTCATGCCTTTCCAGAACAGAGATCTGAACATTGGATGAAGCCAGGTTTTCACAGAGGGAATTTAAGCTTTCTTTTTGTTTCACTACATAAATCAGAAAACACTGTCAAAAGCATTAGTAATGAAACGTTGTATAAATCAGGCTCTGAATGATAGATGAACAAACCCCTTTGTAAAAACCTTCAGAATTTAGAGAGGAATGAAACTGGAACGTTTGGTGTATGTAAGTCTGGAAAAAGATATTCGGAGGCAATAGTCTTTAAAAAGAAGTCAAAGGTATGGAATTCCAGACATTTTGAGGAAACTACAGGAGAATACGGTAAAAAACTGTTCTCATATATGTGTCTTTTGGATGTTTTCTTTCCATTAGTGTGGGAGAAGACATGTTAAGGAAGAAATCTCAAAATTGCATAATCCCCTTAAAGCCTCCTTTTAGTACAGCTTACTTTCCAGTCCTCTCCGGTGTGTAGAAGGCCACCGACACGGCCGTGTGGTGGCGCACGTATCCCACCCGTTTGACAGCCAGCAGCTCCCTGCGATCCACCTCTCCCATGACCAGGAACCAGCCTTCATCCTTCACCTTGGGGAACCTGGAAGCCTGGGCCTTACTGTCCTGCTTCCTCTGGAATAACAGACGCACTGTAAAGACTCACTGTAAAGACTCACTGTACAGACTCACTGTAAAAACACACTGTACAGACGCACTGTACAGACTCACTGTAAAGACGCACTGTAAAGACTCACCGTAAAGACTCACCGTACAGACGTACTGTACAGACGCACTGTAAAGACTCACCGTAAAGACTCATCGTACAGACGCACTGTACAGACGCACTGTACAGACACACACACACACACACACACACACACACACACACACTGTACAGACACACTGGGCCACAGAGGCAGACAAGACAACCATAACAAGATCAACTGAATTAACAGTTAAAACTGTATGAAGCTCTGCTACACATAATAATACAGACAATTTATTACAAAAAGTGAGTTTGTGATACATCACTGTATCATCGTTGTTTAAACCAACAGGCCACAGAGACCCATGAGTCCATTCTCTTCAGTCTGCATATGAGACCAGTTTAACGGTCTTTCATATACAGCTGATCCTAGAACAGTCTGCATCCCAGCACCAACCTGCAGCTACACTTTCATAAAGCAGCACCTCAGCTTTATGAAGCACAATACTAAATCACTTTAAGTATCCTCAGCATCTGAAGATCCGTATATCTCTGTCAGACAGAGCTGCATCTGCAGCCAACATGCAAAGCAACCCGGACAAAGAATGCTGTACTACAAAGAGTCAAAAGATAAAAAAACTGATCATGGCGATTCCCATCATTCATTTGGTGCCAAATTGTGATGTCATAGATGAGCATATGTAAAACAAGAATGTCCTCTTTCTGTATATCTAGTTATTATAGCAAAAAATAAGAAGCAATAATAGAATAGAAGGTCTGACAATAAAGTAGTTTAGAATCAAATCTTTCAACGTATACAGATGTACATTTTTAAATTCAACTACATGTTGCTTCTCTCACTGAATGACTTCCAGAATTAAAGGGTAACTTTGGTATTTTCCCATGGCTCTGTGTCTAAGTGACTAATGGGTACAGCCACATTTCAAACAGGTCCTAGCAGCTGCTAAACAGGCTGTAGTGTAATCACTCAACTTCAATGTGCGTCTACTAAAAGAGCCCCACAAGAACCCTACAGAGAAACGACATGCTCTTCTTTACCTCTCGCTTCCTGTGTGTTATTGTCATGCGACTTGTTGCCGGGAAGACAGCGGTGGAGCGGTGTGTGAGAGACGGTGTTGTTAAGTGTAGCTTAATGTTATCTGTTAGTTTTGTATTCCTCTATGGTAACCTCTGCTCTATTTCCTGTCTCACTGGGCATACTGACCCTCTGCTGGCCCAGGTTGACGCGTCTCAGAGACACCTGCAGGACGTACTCCTGGTCCGCGTGGACGTCCAGCCAGCTGCTGCCCTCCTTCGGGTTAGCTCCTGCTGCCGGCAGCGGACGCTCCGTCTGCTGCTGGCTCTGCTCCCACCAGCCCTTCACGCTCATGTGGACCTCCAGCACTGGGAGGTGACTCAGGAAGGACCAGGCCTGATGAGAGGTGCTGATGTTACCTAATCATCTTCCATAACTACATAGTCTTGTGTATATATATATATCTGCATAATAATCACAAATGGGTGTGATAGTGCTCAGACATGAATATGGTGCCCTAAGTTGGACACAGATGAATACACTGTCATATTATTATGCAACACTAATTTGCATTATACATTATGTTCTTCTATCTGGACTTCTGGCACTTTGGGGCTATAAAATAACAATAATAATATGTAGTATTATTATTATTATTATTATAGTGCCACTCTGCACATGAATAAATCAAACCTGTAGATGATCACTCTGTTCTTCAAATGTTCTCTTATGACATGAAAAGAAAGACAGGCGCTGGAGAAACTTCTCATTCATCCCAGCACTGCTCTCTGCTCTTATGTGCATCTGAAGTGTTTTTATGGAGAATTTAACATTAGGCTCAACCCAAAAGCCCCACGACGAGAAAGACATAAGACATTAAAAAGATAAAGGAACAGAGAAAGTGGCAGGAAAACGTGTGTGTGTGTGTGTGTGTGTGTGTGTGTGTGTGTGTGTGTGTAAGTGTATTGAGGGCTGGGAGGAGAAAAGCCTCTCTGGTTCACCCGGCAAAAGCTATTTATGTGAGGATTACTCTCCCTGGGCAAGTCAGACAGGAACGCTGCTGCACATCTAATTATTTAATTAGAGAGGCCGCCACACTGTGTGTGTGTGTGTGTGTGTGTGTGTGTGTGTGTGTGTGTGTGTGTGTGTGTGTGTGTGTGTGTGTGTGGGGGGGGGGGTAAAAGGTGGGTAAGGAGGAAAGCAGGGACAGTGATTGGGTGAAGCCACAGGACCTGCCGCCGTGCCCGGACACTCTCATTACTGCTGCAATTAGCACTTCAATTGGAGCTGTAAACCTCGTCTATGGAGCTGTAATTGGGGATCCTGGAACTATCTGGGACCACAGTGGCAAGACCGCTCAGGGCACGTCACTGATAATGGTGTGTGTGTGTGTGTGTGTGTGTGTGTGTGTGTGTGTGTGTGTGTGTGTGTGTGTGTGAGACAGTGTGCCATCCACATGTGCTAAATGTGGAATTAGATCCATTTTGGAGATCATTGTAGTAAAATGGACATATTTAAGTCCTTGCAATCCAGCTGTTGTGTTGTTTTTTGTTATTTATGTTCTCCAAAGTACATATTTTGCTGATTTTGTGCTCTTGCCGTGATAATATTTGGAATCTTACCTGGGCAATCTGACTTGATTGAAACTCTTGACCGACGATAGCAGCGAAAACACTTTCCTTTCCATTGCAGGTGGCAATCAGTTCAGGAAGTCCTTCGATTGGCAGGTTGAAGCCTCCCACGTTGCCCCTCCCCTTCCTGTTTGACCATTTCCTATGGAGTCAGAGAGGGAGACGTCACAACAAACCCTACCCTGCTTCCTGCTGTCTCTCACCACAGGGACTGGAGGCCTTCTTTCTCATCCCTCTCTCTGTATGGTGTGTGCTTTAAACATTAACTCACTAGGTCCTTTATGTTGATGTTCATGTGTTTGAGAAACTTTTAATCAGAGAAACACACACTAATAGTGCAATACGGAGTCTGGGGACCCACTTTTAAAAAATGACAAAGCATCTGAACCCAGAGCACCTTTTGTGCGTAATGAATGTTCCTGACCATTTCCACATCACCTTACATTCAATGGAATAGGTGAGCCAGCTATTTCTAAGAGATATACATGATTTAGTTGTATGCATGTGTCATTAAAATGATATACACATGATAAATACTTGAAGTGAGACCAAATAACTGCATTTGAGCAGAGTTAACAGACTCTCATCAGTTAAACAAACACAATGTACCACAGCCTGTTACATCAGTTTCTATGTTAGAAGTACAATTATCAGAACCACACAAACATTCAGGCTCCCTCATGTGGCCCAAATGTGTACTACGAATATAGATGTTAAATCAAAGAGCATAGAAGACATTTAGCTACTGTACTTGACGAGCCTAATCCTTTCTGTGGCTGCTTTAGAAGGCATGTGAAGAAGCTGTTCAGACATTAATGAACATGAGGAGATGTAACGTTCACCGACTGTCAGCACGACTGGGAAAACAACGAGGGTACGAATCATCGTACGGGCCTTCTGGCTGCACCAGTGGTGAGGTGATGGTGTGTACCTGAACAGATAGAGGTCTTGTTGTTCAACATGTGGTAGAGTCAGTAATGAGGAGTCGTGCAGCCAGCGGCCCTGGACGATCATCTGCACCAGGTTGCAGATGCTGATGGCCGTGACGAGCCAGCCTTCGTTGGCAGCTACGTCCAGCATTGCCTGAGGAGAACAAAGAATAGACTTATGATGACAGACAGTCATCTTTCTGATGACCTCTCAAGCTAAGTCACTCAGCAGGGTTTCAACTGACAAGAGCTTTTGTTGCGTAAAGCTTCGGGTTGGGTTTTTTCCAATAAATTTTGCTCTTTCACTCTCCGACTATGACAATCATCTGAGTTCATGTGTTGTAATTAGATACGCAATGCTGAAGAGACAGAGTGTAGCCAATGTGAGGCTAGCTGGTGGTCATGGATGATACGAGGCCTGACCTGAGACCTAGTGACAGTCAGACATTCACTTCATGTACACTGTAAACATCAATACAAAATATACATTCCTTCAATACAAAACTCAGAATCATAGTGAGTAAACGGTAGCAGCAGAACACCAGAAAAGTAACCACATCCATGAGCCATGCAATAGCACTGCCAGATACACAGCATGGAAAATCACAAGCACATGTACACACACACACACACACACACACACACACACGTCCTGAGCTGTGGACAATGGCTTACAGACGTTAAGACATGGTCCTAACTTCAAACAGTACACACAAAAAACCTACATAAACAAACCGCAGATACAAATGACAGTGGTAAAGTTACAGGAATGTTCTTATGGTTCTGACTCTGGTGAGTTGACTAGGTGTCGTATTCTGTTGTTTAGAACCTTGAGTCAGACCTCTTTTGGGTGCCACACAATGAGAATGCTGGGTGTCAGATCTAACCTGTGAGCATCATGTTATTTATGAGATGGATCAGCTAGTTCAGCTACAAATCACCTACTAATGCTCAACATTCCCCTTATTCTGCTTCACGTACAGCACAGCACCGAGCAGCTCATAGCTCAAATCTATTAGCTATGTTTCCCTCATGTCGCTATCATTAAATTGATTTCAACAAGTTAGTGTTCATGCTTCTAAACCTGTTTTATAATTCTGATACAACACTGTAGTTCTGAATATACAGTGGAACTTTCATGACGATGAAATCAAAAGTGAATTCTTGAACACCAGGAGACTTAATCCACAGTCGTATGTCAGTCTTATCAGTGTTTAAAGAAGAACTAGTTCTACTGTGTGAACAATGCATCACACCACACGCCTCAGCAGGTCAGCCAGTGTTTGCATGATTCTTGCTCTGATCAGAACCTGGGAAGGGATTCTTGTCAAGGATCCTACTGAGTGAAACCTTTTATGACCATGGAAATGCTCCACAAGTAGTGGGCAGCATTTCACCTCTACTACTGGGTCCACACAATCTAAATGTACAATCATTAGTTATGAATGCAAAGAAACCAAGCAAGGCAAGAAAGGCCAAATTCAATTAAACAGCAGAAGTTCAAACTGCTCAACGTCTATGCTTTGATAGTTTCTTTATTGGATTAAATCCAAAGTTGCAAAAAACAAGACAACGACTCATATTTTAATAAGAAAACTAATCAAAATCACTACATATGTATCTGACAAATTGGAATAACGTGTGTAGCCTTCTTACTTGCATTAAATACGAGCTGGGAGTCTCAGGCTCTGTCCCTGCTCACAGTTGACCTCAAGGACCACACACAAAGGGTCCCTTGGAGAGAATCTGTGTCTGAACCTTGGAGCCTCACTACTGGTGTCCCTCAGGGTTCTGTTCTGGGTTCCCTTCTTATTTTCTCTTTACATCAAGTCACTCCGCTCTGTTGTTCACTCAAAGCCTGCACGTGCCATCCGACCTCTGCAGCTCATCCAGTAAGCAACGGTCTTCCATCTACACAAGTTCTCCCGCTCTACACCGCTCCTCTGCCCCTTGGGCTGGCTCTGGGTGGCTGCTCCAGTGCGACTCTAAACACTGGTGAATCCAGGTCAGGACATGGTCAAACCTGATCCAGCCAACCAGCTTGCTGTTCCCTCACTACGAGGGGGCGGCTACCGCTCTACCGAGTCTCAACTGTTTGCTGTCCTAGTTTCACAATGGTGGAACAAACTCCCAATTGACATCAGGACAGCAGAAACAATACACACCTTCTGTCAGAGACTGAGAATTCATTTGTTCAGACTAAACCTTGGCCCACAAAAAAACGACAACTCGTTCTTTATATCTTGCTGTGTCTAAACAAGCACTCAAAGCAGTTCATGTACTTGCATGATTCTTGTAATTGTTGTGTTGTATCCACATAGTTGAGTGCACATCTTGGGAGTTGCTTTGGATGAAAGTGTCAGCTAAATGAATAGAATGTCATCACATTAGTCATTTGTTGCAGTATCAGCTGCCCAGTGAATCCTACCTGACAGATTCGGATGGTGTTGTCCAGCACCGTCTTGGTATCGGTGGTGTAGTCGCTGCACGGCAGCGGGGCGTGGCTGAAGTGGGCCTGCAGCAGCAGATGGGTCTTGGTGTGGGCGCTGTCGTATGAGTGGGGGTTGACCTGCAGGGGGAGCTGCTGAGCCAGCTGACTGTTCAGCTGGTCCTCATTGTGTCTGACGGGCAGCTCGGCATACTCCTCTGCATCCTGCGGGACAGAGACCCAAAGTTAAACAGGAAGTCTAAAGCGTGTTGTGGAATTAAAGGGTTGATGCTCTTCTTCATTAAGTCATTAAGTCGTTATGTCATATGCATCCAACCTGCGAGTGCCACCATGTGTTGTGACTTGGGGGTTGTGTTCACAGTGTTCCACAACATAACCGAGAGCAGCCTGATCAAAGCAGAGGTCAAATTTCATATTTGTATCGAATGTAAATGACGATTGTAATAAACTTTAAGTTTTTAAAACACATAAACTACCATTGGAATGTACGATCCTGAACAAAACGGAGCTCTTTCAGATGCCAGTGTGAACCACTCTGTTAGACAGCCTAGCAGTTCATTCTAAAGGGAAATAGGAGAATGTTGAAATCCTTCTCCAGGACATCCCAACATTTTACAGCTGCATTTACCTCCCCACTCTTCTGGTTTGGAAAACCAACTGTTCCCCTTCCCACAGAGGAATCTTTTCACCAGACCGATGACCGAAAGATCCAGGACACCTGCTTTTAACAATCTACCCAGGGTTGGGATGATATTTTGAGTTCTCCAAACTCTTTGAAGGGAGTTTCTGAGAATGCTAAACACTGACTCATAAAGACTGCACTGGGTCACTGGATAAGTGAATTGATGATGATGGTCCATCCGTCTCCTCTCTGTGCTGAGGCTGCGTGTTGCGCCTTGTTTGTGGTTGGGATACAGAGAGATGCGCGGACACGCATGGCTCCTCTCCGCTAATTCACTTCAGTCCAACTTCGGCTAATGTAGCCCCATCAACAGGCTGTGCTGGAGCATTTGTCATAGCCTCCCCCCGGCCTGGACTGTTAAGGCTCCATCCATCACCGACTGAAGCCGGTGTTTCAAAAGCTAGGACCTGAAAACGGACCTGAGCTGGGCGGGGGCTGGGATGAGGGATAGATGTAGTGATTTATCTTTCAGTGCCATTGTGTCTGCATATGGATGCGCTGGAGAGAGAGACTATAAATCTTTAAGCAGACATCATCACCGACAACTCCTCACCGCCTCACACCCTGTCATAGCACCGTTCACAGGAACAGAGGGGAGACGGTAATGGGAGAGCGGAGCTCTGAAGCACTAATTACAGAGAGAGGGGAGGTCTACACAGCTGAGACAGACTGTGGGGGTCAGGTCCACAGATCAACTGCTGCAAAAACACATTATTAGAACTTTTACAAAATTATATGATAAAGAAAAGACACAGACTTGCTGTTCAAAGTAGTTCATTTACTGAACGCCGCCACTTGTGTTGTCTGCAGCTTATCCAAAATATCACACGTTGAATTGTTTTATGTCGGGTTTGATATTGATATTACTAGGATCTTCTTTTCATAGTCGCACTCTGTTGAGAACACGACTATATCACTAGATCAGAGTCTGTAAACAAACAGACGGTTCATCCAGATTATAAAACACTTCATTAGGAGGGAGAGCTGAGAGTGAGCGCACCGGTAATTCATCACATCTGAATTTGTGCTCATCGACGTCTCGACTAACAGAGCCGATCAGAGGCAGGATCAAGAACGGGGACGACAACTTCCTGTGCCAGAACCAGAAAAACAGCAAATATAAAATGGCTGTAACAAATGACAATAAGAGCTGATGAGATGGAAGCAGCTGTACAGAAGGAACCATTTCTAAATTGGCTTATATCTTCACTTGACGTGGAAAATATTAAATAACAATTTAGTCTGACTGACTACAGCAGGTATGAGAGGTCAAGGTTCAAGCAGTAAGGGGTTTGTAGTAGTATGGGTAATAATGGCAACATTCCCATGTCTTTCCTCCTCTCAATCAGTGGATGTTTCCAACATGTCTGATGCTCTTGTGTTATCAGTATTACAGATACATGTATCTATGAGATGCCTCTTAGCTCTTTCACAGTTCTTTTTCTACGAGTCACCATCACATCAGGTTTTCCTCATGGACCTGGTATGTCCATCTGTAGAAGACAACACGTTTGATAAACCTTATGGGAGCAGAGGACAAACAGCAGTACAGCAAACAGAGACAAAGACGGCCTGAGTGGCAGCGCAGTGCTCCGAGAGGATAAGTGTGTGGGGAGGGGGTGGGAGCTGGTGGTGCAAAGAGGTGTGGGTGTTGCTCATTAGTGGCCACACTGCAACAATTAGGGGGAACTGGAGGAGCATGCCAGTGCTTTGTAGCTAACAGAGGGGGAGTGGACAGGACGGCGGGGTGACTGGCCTATTGTATCGCAGCCTGTTGGGGAGGGAGGCGGCTAAGCATGGCACGCTTTGGTCTGCTTCCAACTACATGTGTGCAGAGGAGAGTGATGAGGAGCCTCCCCGCCATGTGTTAGCATCATTATTGAAATCAGGTTTAACCACAAGCTCACTGACTGGACTTCCAGCTGTGTGGTAAAAGTAGAATACAACAATGACAGCTAGTACAATTTAAAAACACAAGTAAGAAATACATCTCTAGTGTGAAATTGTGATAATGTGTTTTTGGCCACAACATAAATAAATGGACTAATCAGCCTCGTGTGGCTGGAGTTTTAGGGTGAGGCACCAACGCAGTCTTTAAAGTCATACAACAGGAAACATTCTAGTTTTACAAAGCACTTAAACCAAAATATGACTTCATTTTCATTTACTTGTTCCTTTAAAGAAAATGGGATTAAAGGAGTCAATGTTGGCCTAAAAATAATTGATGCACTGCACTATGAATAGTTACAGATATAAATATATAAACCCATAAGAAGCAGTAGTAAAAAGCTAAAACCCATCCCCACCACTGACAGGTGTGAATCCACCATGTCAGAGTGGATCACCGCTGGGATGCACGAGGTCAATCAGTGAAAGGAAGAGGGCGACATACCACACGACAGCTGCAGAGCAGTTAATGAAGCTCACACCAAGGTGCTAATTTGAGAGGAGGAGTAAAGTGTGTGAGCATCATCTCTTATAATAATGTGTGTCTTCTGTCTCCTCACAGTCTAAAAAGCTGAATCACACGTCTGTCAAACAGCAGCCTTCATGTAAAAACCTCCCGCTGACAAACACTGAAGGCAGAGATGCAATGCTACACTAAACACTCAGCTCTAGTTTAGATCCAACAAAAAGAGTATTGCACTGAAAATAAGTGCAGTCTTACTTTTCTGTTGCTTTTACAATTCATGTCTTTTTTTTGTGCATGGAAATTGAATTGGAAAACAGTATGTGAGAGACAGAACTGTTTGATTGACTTCACTTACAACAAATACACCTGTGCATGGACAAAGTTCAATGATGTCTCATAGCATGAGAACAATGTGCAACCTGAGTGAGCCCTGTACTTTTTAAACATTGTGATATTCAATATAAACGACAGAGAACATAGCCAACAGAAAGTAGGAAACTTTCAAGCGATCTCCCTCCGGTCAACTGCCCCCATGTTTAGGTCTTCGTAGTGAAATGAGGAGGTACCGTAGGTATCGAGATCACCAATCAGCCGTTTCTTGTCTACAGAAACAGGACATCCAACAAAAGCCTCGTCACTCACAGTCAGTAAGGAATGTCCTGACAGAAAAGGATGAAATCCAGCCCATTAGCTTGCTTCGCATTCAGACTCTGGGTCATGGACATAATGCAAAAAAATGATTTGGCCTATATTGAGAGCGCTATTGTGCATCCCTGGGATCATTTCTATCACTGGCCCGAGAAGACAACAAAGTCTTGACTTAGCTGGTAGCCTACAAGGTCCAAATCTAGAATTGTGGATATTGATGCATGTTATTTACCAGCACGTTTAACCGTAGCAGAGAGCCAACGCTTTTACAACAGCACCAACAACACACAGCACAAGATTTACATCCATTTAAACCTCAACAGACCTCTCTACGTATCTGCACACACACCTCGTTGCAGATCTGAATTAATCATATAGGTTTCAGTAAAAGGGCATATCTGTGAATTGATAAGAAAACATAGTAAGTGGTGACATAACAACCACAGCCGTATGTTCGGAGAGTGAGTCTCACCGTCAGAACGGAGAGCAGCTCGTGGAGAGGCAGCTCCGCCTTCAGTCGCTCTTTAAAGGTGCCAATGGTCTGATGCCTCAGGTAGTAGTAGGAGGCGATGCGACCGTAGGTCAGTGGCTCAATGGTCCGATCATCCTGGAGCATTAATGGAACAATTTAACAAACCACAACCAGATCCCATGTTAAACAGCTTTGTGTCATTTCACAATACTCCACTCACTCACCTCCTTTATCTCTATGCAGAAAGAGCATTCCAGCTCCCGCAGGCTTTTCTCCACCAGGTTGGACAGGTATTTGTTAATGGACTCGTGGCTGATGTCTTCTAGGCTGTAATAACTAAACACAGGACAAAAGGGAGTGATTACAAAACACACAGCAATGAGCTTATGTAAAAACAGAAGAAAGTCCGTTTCTGTTCTGTTGAACAGAAAACTTGTGTTGTTTAACACGCTTCATATTTTCCCACTGCCCTGTGGAAGGAGAGGCTAAGCAGATAGAAATATTGTTTGACATTTTTAAGATGTGCTGAGTAATGATTGAGGGAGTGCAGGCAGACATATGCTGCAGGTTGAATTCCACTGCTTACATCATAACTCCTCACTGACTGTGCGACAGAGTATCCTGGTTGAGTGTTTTGGTCTAAGGCGGAGTCACACCATTTTGACACATTCATTTGTAGGGTTAGGCCATTACAAAGGGGGAGCTAGCGTAGCTTATTTTAGCTAAACAGAAGTATAAGCTGCTCCACAGTGGGAGGGTTTACAGACAGTTATACGATGTACAATATGTTGTACAAGTACATGTCCTGAATAAACTGTGAACTTCTTGTCTGGTCAGCTTGGAGAGCTATTGTGCATTAGCGTATGTCCTCCTGCTCTGTAGGCATTCTATTGATATTGATATCCATTGTATTGTACTCTTTGTTGTGGCCCAGGCCTTACGTCATGTAAATAAACCACGTACATATCAGCTGTGAGCTCCACATCTTCTTGTCTGGTCAGCTTGGAGAGCTATTGTGACCTTCGCTAGCATATTACCAGGCGAGCCGCACATTAGCGCTAAACTCGCTGGTGGCATTAGTTCACCAACTAGCCCTGCTCAACTAGCACGACATCACCGAGCTTCTGTCACCATCTATTTCACAAGTATGTTGAATTAACATCACTGGGCCACTTTCCGGTGTGACGAGGGGTTCATGAGCATGTGACCAGCTCAAGTTGTACTAGTCAGTAATACAATACATACAGAATGATAAACAGTGCTATGATGACTACCTGGAAGAAAAAACAAAACTGGGTTTGTCCAGTTTTGGTTCTGACATGAATGCAACACTGTAGACTCCCTGGGTAGAAACATGTACACAACAATATCAGGTTCCATGTTAACATCATATCCCGGATACGATAACATACAGGATAAGACTCATAACCAAGCTAAGACTTGATACGGGTTCCCCTCCTCAGTGACGTACCAGTGTGATGGAACCTCATTGGGGCCAAATGAAACACAAAGGAAACAATGGTAAAATGGCTCGTCACTAATGCCTCAATACATTGTTGCTGGTTGTAATCTGGTACACACTGTTGTGGTGTGAAGAAAAGCTACAGCCTGAAATTATTACCTGAAATAAGACAACCAGTGGCCAGACAAAATAGGTTCCATGCTCAGCACTGCTTAGTAAGAGTTACCACATGAGGCTCAGCAGAAAAGTAATCAAAGACACTCTTCATCAGCTCATAATGCCAATATGTGTGCAAGTCAAATAAAAGAGCGAAGGAAACCAGGCCTGCTTTCAATATAGCTGGTAGAAACAGATGCCAAATGTCCTAAAGGTATGTTTGCAAGGGTGAAAAAACCTGTGGACATTAGTAATGGAAGTAATGTAATGTAAAATATGTGCTGGTTAAGATGGAGAACTGTTCACAGAACATTACTGGTGGTTACGTGGGCTCTTTGAGAGCCATCTGGTTGTTCTCGAGTGTCAGTTGATGAAGATGGTCCTTTGTAAATTGCTGTATAAGTTGCAATACAGTTTTGTGTGAGATCTTCCTTTTGTTTGTTTCAGAAAGCTAAGATGAAATACAAATCTGCTATTAGAAACAAGCAAGTCATTAAACTGCATCCTTTAGTGACACTAATTCGGACTGAAAACACTTGTACAGATGTGGGTTTAGGGAGTAGAAGGCTGCTGGGGTTACTGACATTTAAGATATTTAGCAAGGTGATCCATTTAATCTATTCAACAATTAAAAGGGACAGGTTTTAAAATGTCTTATGCGTATACTATTTCGATAATCTCATTAAAGTACTTGGCATTTCCATCTATCCACACTTATCTAGGTCTAGTAAGTCAGTAAGGTAGTCCAGCAGTCAATTTCCCTAGCCATGTCCTCCAGTTCCCCCAGGGGATCCCAAAACATCCCCCGGCAAGAAAGGATTCATAGTCCCTCAGCCTGCTCTGGGTCTTCCCCGTGGTCCCCTACCAGTTGGATGTGATGTGAATACAGCCACAGGGATGTGTGTAGTGTTGATCCTGATCAAGTGAACCCCCTCAACTGACTCGTTTAAATGTGAAGGAATGCCGAGCTCCCTTCAGATGCCTGAGCCCACCACCCTATCTCTAACGGTGAGCCCAGTCACCTCGCAACTTGTATCCTCATTCTTTTCCAAACCTCATGACCATAGGTGAGGATTGGATCGTAGATGGACCAGTAAATTGAGAGCCACTATGACTGTGTGACTTCTGGTGGTGCACCTATCTTCCTGTTAATCTTGTACTGGAACCTACCCTAGCTTGTGAACAAGACTCCAAGATACTTAAAAACTCATACTCCTTGTCCACTAAACGCTTGCTCATGAACCCTCCTCGCAAGAGAAAGATGTCAGGGGAGCAGCTAAAGTTGGAGCATCAGAAGTTCTCTGATGACTCTGCAGTAGTCGGGTGTATAAGGGACGGACGGGAGGAGGAGTACAGTAGTAGTGGCAGTAGTGGAGGACTTTGTGGAGTGGGCCGGTCAAAATCACCTGCTTCTGAACGTGGCCAAGACCCAAGACCAGAGAGATGGTGGTCGACTTCAGGAGGAAGATGACGGCTCCACAACCGCTGAGAGTTGTGGGAGAGGACGTGGACATGGTGGAGGAGTACAAGGTCCTGGGTGTATCCATCGACAACAGACTGAACTGAAGACCAACATCAACGCTGTGTACAAGAAGGGGATGAGTCGACTCTTTTTCTTGAGGAAACTTCGATCCTTCAACGTGTGCAGATGTTGGAGATGTTCTACCAGTCTGTTGAGGTCAGTGGACTTTACTTCTCCGTAGTCTGCTGGGGGAGCAGCAATGGAGCCGGAGACACCAACAGACTTAACAAACTGATTAAGAAGGCCGGCTCCATCATCGGCTGTAAACAAGACTATCTGGAACAGGTGGTGCAGAGGAGGACACTGAAGAAACTGTTATCCATATTGGATTACCCGGACCACCCTCTCCACCACCTACTGCAGGGACAGACCTGTCCAGCTCCACTGTCACAAGAACAGGTACAGGAGAACATTCCTGTATCTGATATAACACTCTACAATCAATCACCTCTGGCCAGATCTTCATCCCTCAAATGACTACAACAACACTACACAGTTGTTGCTTGTTGTTGGTGATCCTTGCACTACTGTTTAGTTTGCTTAGCTTACCTAGTTGTTAATTTAATACCATTCTAATTCATTGTATATACTTTGCATTTTTATTATTTTTTTATTCTATTTTATCGTATTTTTTATTATTTAATTTCTTCAAATTCAATATCGGCTCTGTTATTTTATTATACCGTTTGTGCATTTCCATACGTAATATTTTATATTTTATCTTACTCAGTAAATTGCTGCGGCTACAAACTAATTTCCCCCTGGGGATGAATAAAGTTGATATCTATCTATCTATAACTAAAGAGGTCCACTGTCCCATCACCACTGCTCCTCTTGAATATGAGGCTCAAATTGGCCATGTTTTCTTTGTCCATTGATAACAACAGTCTGGTCTTCTGGTCCAAACACAGAACAACTTCTTGGATTTAAAAGAGTTATGGATCCAAAAACTAGCTAGAAGAAAATGAAAACGGTAATACAATGGGTTATTAACAGAGAGTCCGGGGATCAACCACAGAGTATGTGGATGAACATGGACCAACAAAATCAAACAAAACACTGTCCAAGAGGAGCTTTAAGTTGTGGAGAAAAGTAAAAATAATAGCTAGGATGACTGCCGATAAGTCAGTTAACAGGTGAGGGGGAGTATTATATTACGGTCATTTTACAGTTTTATGCATAATGCATGCAAACCTTTAAAAGAAATCGCCCACTTCTCATATTACATTAAAACAAATGATATCTTCATGATCATCATACAGAATCATTTATTGTGCAGTTGGGAGAAGGGAGGAGTAATCACAGCCTCACTTGTGGGCTGAAAGCAGCAGTTTAGACGGTAATAGTCAAATTTAATGGCCGTTTAATGTTAAGTATTTCTTTCATTCCCATCACCCCACATGTTAACAGCACGCGGTTCTAAGCGCTGAATGTGTTTATTACTGAACACATTTCACAGATCTTTACTGGTGGCAGGGCCTGTCTGATTAAGTCATGGCCATTAGCATCATCACCATTAGGCTCCTGATGGCGCAGGGAGTCAGCCTGCAGAGGTTTACGATACCCATGGGACCCTGTGTGTAACTGTGTGTGTGTGTGTGTGTGTGTGTGTGTGTGTGTGTGTGTGTGTGTGTGTGTGTGTGTGTGTGTAGTGGGAATCAAAGCATCAAAGCGGCGGAGATAGATTAGCTGTTCAGATATAAAACACAGCTGCGTGGAGATAACAGTGTCAGGGGATCTGCGCATTCACAGGCAAAATTGATGACGTTGAATATCATTTGATGTAACGTGAAGCTGAATTTAAGAGGGCCAGTATACAACTGTTGATTAAGGAGCATGCAATAAAGGCAAAATATGTTCGTCATACTGGAACCAAACTCAGTTTTGATTTACTGGAAGACCTGTGGGTCTAACTTAGTGTCAACTGTAAGTGCAAGTAATGTAATACAAAGAACAGTCAGCCCAGTCATATTGTGGTGTGAATGTTGCTGTACCCATGTAGGCCCTACACGGTCTATTAAAGAATCTATAGAATCGATCAAAACCACTATCCTCTGATACAGTCACTATGGGATGGAGATCAATAGCGTTTCCTCAAATCTAAATCCAATATCAAACCCACTTACCAAATCTGAAATGTTCTCAAATCCGCTCTATGTTTAACTGTCAACATTTTCAAGTAACTAGATAAAAAGAACTAAAAGTCAAAGGTGTGGAATCAGCTATTGTTAGCTGAGACGAAACGTTTTCAGTGGTGATCTGATTAATGTTCCCAACCTGAAAATGAGCAGCAGCAGATAAGAAATGTTGATTAAATGTATCTGACGCATTGAAATTAAATAACAGGTTTAGTCTACTTACTGTTACGCCTCATTTATTTGATAAGATAGTTGATCCCAATGCCGGAGAGCCGGGTGCAAAACTATTGAGTTGATGAGCTTCAAGTACTGATTTAATGCATAAAAGTACACAGTACGGAGAAAACACATTGGTTGTGGAAATCATTGTGACTAGATAAAAAAAACGAGGTAATACATTGGCAACCCATGCTCGATTCGACCTCATGACCTCATCCCTCCCAGACGTTCCAAAAAAACATCTAACAATCCGCAGTAATGGTTTACTAATCTGTTTCCTCCATTTGTTAGTCTGTTCACACTGTTGACCAATCCGCTCCATTGGTTTATTGATGTGTTCACACTGTTGACCAATCCGCTCCATTGGTTTATTAATCTGTTCACACTGTTGACCAATCCGCTCCATTGGTTTATTAATCTGTTCAGTGTTGACCAATCCGCTCCATTGGTTTATTAATCTGTTCAGTGTTGACCAATCCGCTCCATTGGTTTATTAATCTGTTCACTGTTGACCAATCCACTCCATTGGTTTATTAATCTGTTCACACTGTTGACCAATCCGCTGCATTGGTTTATTAATCTGTTCACACTGTTGACCAATCCGCTCCATTGGTTTATTAATCTGTTCACTGTTGACCAATCCGCTCCATTGGTTTATTAATCTGTTCAGTGTTGACCAATCCGCTCTTTTGCATGTTCTGGAACTCCATGTAAACTCATGTCAGCGTGGGTTCCATGTGGATCTCCGGTTTTCTCCCACAGTCCAAAGACATCCTAACATATCGATTAGGCTAATTAAGTTGCTCTATAATTCAACCATTCATCTTTGTAAAAGGTGAGGTGGTAGTTGCAGTACTTTTCTAATCCTGGGTCTCATTAGTGTGAGATTCAAACAGTTTTCCAGGCTTTTTGTCATTTCAATTCATAGCGAGAGACAGTGCAGTCTGGAGAGATACAGAAGGGAAATGATATCCAAGGCCCTGGTCCACGTACATGTTGTGTTTACATGATCAATACCAGCCAGAGGATCACCATAAATGCTGTTTGAGGCGGTCCAGCAGTCCTAGACCGACAACTAAACCCATGTCATTGTTTTGCTGAAAATTGAACATTGAATATTGCCCTTAAATCCTAGAATCCAAAATGAGTGTCCGGTTTCACAGACCTGTATTGGTACAACCCTACTGCTAGGCCTCAGTCAGAGAGTGGATTGGTAAATGTGGGATGACAGCCGTGCAAATACCAACAGGCTGGAATGTTCTGGAATGGTCTCTGTCTACACAGCAGATGTTTGACCGAAGAACATGGCACTCCTCTAAACAGGTTGTGAGAGCGGTCCAAGAATGTGTGCATGCGTGTTTGCTTTAGTTCTGAACTGCATGATCTGCTGCCGTTGGTGATAAAATGTGGTGTGAGCTGGTTTGCCTAACCTGGGGTTCATCACCAGCCGCCTGAAGAAGTACGTCCAGGTGATGTAGTCCATTGCATCCTGTTTGGATGAGATGGTTCCTGCAGCGATCTCAGCATTCAGATGGTCTGACAGCACACTGAGGAGGCTGGAGATATGACACACAATCACAGGAGACCTAGTTACCATCAGCCAGAATACTGTTTGTGGGGTAAGTCTGCACCACAAGAGGAGCTTTGATTAGCTGATCAACAACACATACTTTGCCAACAATTCTGAATATTAAATAATAGTTTCATTCATTTTCAAGCACAAATGTCAAAATATTGGTCAATGTGAAAATGTGGTGCCTTTCCCTGTCTTATGATACCCCTAAATAAAACGTCTTTGTGTTTTAAACTGTTGGTTAAACACAGACATATTTGAAGATCACTCACTCACTCACTCACTCACTCACTCACTCACTCACTCACTCACTCACTCACTCACTCACTCACTCACTCACTCACTCACTCACTCACACACACACACACACACACACATACTCACACTCACACACATATAATCATATATTTATTTTTCAATCAGATAGCTCCTGATCAAAATCCAGTTGCCAGTTTTAGGCCACTGCACAGTTCTTGTATTCTTGCACGGTAATGTTTAGAAAACATTTATTTAGTTCACCATCTTTTGGTAAATGTTGGAAAAAAAAAAAAAAGTAAACTAAAGAAAACCAAAAAGATGATCACATTTACATAGTGATGAAGTAATCAGAGGTAAACTCAATTATAGAAGTAGAGATTCACAAGTTCCAACATTATTATGAACCACAAGAGCAAAATGGATCCATGAAGACATGTTTGACCCTCGTCACCAAGTCAAACTATGTTATGCTGGATTTTAGTCCTTTCATTTCTATTGTCATCCCATATTCTCCATTCAATCAATTTCCATCATTGTATTCATTTGGTTACTCTCGTACCGCATCACTAAACACACGCTCCATGCAGCACAGATCTGAGCCAGTACAGCTTGTGAAGCAGCTCCTGACAAAGCCGGTCATAAGCAGTTGTGTTACGGCTCCCCGGTCTGTACTGGCCAGTCTGCTCCCAGTATGGGACAACTGCGGCTATTTGCTGAACTGGAGCGCCGTCTTCCTGTAAGACTGGTGCTGTGTGCGACAACATTTTCCACACACACCTTCTGCTGCTACAATGCTACACATTTTCCCCTGTCACTTTAAGATCAAGGGTTTTTATTTGAATGGGTGACAGTGTGACAGTGAAGAGTATCTTGTTCAAAGAGGAAAATCATTTGTAGGTGCAGCCCCTGGTCTTTGATATAACAGACAGCAGACGTGTGGCTGTTACCTGGACTCTACGGGGAAAGGCTCATAGAGGAACTTCTTGTAGAAATCCTTCTTGATGTCATGGACGAGGATGACGGCTTTGCCCTGGTCATCGAACTGAGGCCGACCTGCTCGGCCCATCATCTGCAGAACATCTACACACGCAGCACAAGGTTGAGATAAATGTCATTAATCAAATCATGTAAAGTCATAATGTAATGGGCAAATGACACAATCGTCATGGCGGCAAAACTAGGAATTATACCTAAAGGCAGAAACGCACTGAAAGTGATAAATGAAGCACCTCTGGACACGCGTCTGCACTGCAGGCCTCACATCTGAACACCAACACCACAGGAGCTCAGGATTTTAGGAAAGCGTACAGAAACCCTTGACAACTTGTCTTTTCTGTCACTGATATGATATGAATTGAATGTGAATTTAGCGTCAAACGATCCATGGAAGACGAATCACACTGTTTGAGTTGTTGGCATTACAAAAACGCTTCTCTTACCACTTAAACAATCTTTGGCTGAGTCCCGACAGCGGCCCCCAAGTTACAAACTAAATTCACGTTAACAGCTTACAGCTGATGTGAACTACGGCCGGCGATGTTTGCATTTGACCTCGACAAAGCGTCAGTAGTGGTATTAGTATTAGTTTAAACAATATGTCCCGTAGCTTTGGATTCTTTTTAGCTCGCGTCAAACAGAAAAAACTGCTCAGGTTGCTGGCTCCTCATTTGAAGCTCCAAAATCGAATGTCGGAGTAGAGGCTTCAAAGAAGTTTGACGCACCACATAAAGATTTTGGTTCAACCATTTGAAACAATAGTTGTATAAGTGTGCATCATCAGACGCTTTCAGTGCGGTTGGGCCTTCAAAGAGTCATGAACGGACATTCATTCCATTACTTTCATTACACAGTTATGATGTGAACATCTATCCTGCTATGGTACATTAAGGGAGTCTGTCCTGTATGAGAAGAGACTTCTGTGGACCTGTAATGGGGTAGTCCACGTAGCGCCTGGATTTGCCATCAAAGTATTCAGTTCCCTTAACGACCACCAGGTGAGCAGGGAAGTTCACCCCCCAAGCCAGAGTACTGGTGGCAATCAGAACCTGAAAACAGAGACGAGAACTAACTGGAATCACACAACAACAAAATTACACAACTTTAAATAACTGAAAAATATGAAATGAAATAAAATATCTACAGAACGTTTGAGTAGTGTAAACATGAATATGTTCTGCATATGTATATGCAATGTATCCATCACATCCACAACAGTTCAATATTTTAAGCAGATGCCACAGATGTCACGTGTCAGACCAGAGCTTTAAGCTGACCAGCAGTACAGAAGGGATCAAATCTGCAGTGAACACTCGGTAGGTGAGCTGAAGGGTGAGCCGCGTCGTTTGGAGGATGGTTAAGCAGTCTGTTCTGTTCTGGTGAGCGGCATGAGGTCCTACCTGGATCTTACAGTTGACAAACAGCTCCTCCACAGTCTTCCTGTCTCTCTCATGCAGGCCTGCGTGATGCATGCCGATCCCAAAGGCCAGCGTTAGCTTCAGGTTAGAATCCCGCACCGTGGCGATGATGGCCTCGATCTAGAGACGGACCAGAGCAGCGACAGTGACGGGTCAAAGAACGAACCAAACTCAACGACGCAGCAGAGGGCTGAGCTGCCTGTTAGATGAGAACATTGACAACACGCTCATGTCGGTTCTATGCAGGGTTACTGTCAAACTGAAATGATTGTTTTCTCCCCAATAGATCTAGGATTTTATCAATACTAGTACTCTTATTGCTTATTGGTTAGGTTTGTGATCCATAGTCTGGATTATTTTATGAGAAAGAAGATGAATAAGAAAAGAATCCACGTTGCTTTATTATTCTTGTATGTAAACAAATAGTGTTTCTATTCTTGAGCAGCATTAGAAGTTCTAAAATCACATTCTCAGATTATTACTTGTGAGGGTTTTATTGTGTTTGAGACATCTACTACAGTCAAATGTTTCCTTCTCTCTGATCGTGATGCGAGTCTCACGCTGCACTGAGCCGGAGACAAAGACACAGAGACGAGGACATCTCAGTCCACAACTAAGAGAGTACCAATAGCACCAACTTTTAACTCCGGGCCGCATCGATACTAACAGGTTTTTACTCATTTAGAACCGGTTCTTGTTTAGAACCGGGTTTCGGGGGGGCATCCCTACTCTTCAACGTTGTTGTGACCCGACACCTGTAGAAGGATCATTTACGAGACCACCATAGTCCCAGTTCAGTTACAGCCATGTGGCTCATTAACATGGCTCCCCTCTGGTTCCAGGAGGATCGGGGCATCTTGCCTTGTGTTCTCTAATGTCTTCCAGCCAAGACAACCTGTGGGGTTCAAGGTGAACCAGGTGTGACCTGAGACCGAGCTGTGGAGCAGAGCTGCAGGAGGAACCAGGGGCACCAACTGGTTTCTGTTCTTTGTCTTTTCAAAAATACTGTATTTGAAGGTAAAGTGTGGAAAAAAAGACAATTTACTGTGCACCAGCAAAACTGATATGCAGTGTATATTACATTACATTATATTACCTTATATATATATATATATATACACATATATATATATATATATATATATATATATATATATATATATACACATATATATATATATATATATATATACACACATATATATATATATATATATATATATATATATATATATACACATATATATATATATATATATATATATATATATACATACATATGTATAAATATAACATTTTCCCGCATCTTTCAAATACTAATAATAAGTAATAGAGTGAACGCCCAGGCCCGGCAGAAGAGAGCCGGGCATTGGGGCGGCAGCAGAGGAAGAAAGAGCTGTCAGGGCAGAGGGGGGGTTTGAGGCGGTGGGTGACCCCCGGTGAGAGTTAAGCAGCTATCGCCAGAAGCCTGTCAGTCAAACAGCAGGGAGCTGAGCTGCTACACGGGCCAGCGCAGAGAAGCAGCAGGCAGCAGCACATGTCAGCGGAACACACACAGAGGCCGGGGACGCTGTGCACACAGACAGGGGCTGGGCCTGTTAGGAGACGGTGTATCTGCAGGGTTCAGGAGACACAACTGAGGACTATGCATCAATTCTGAACCTGAGTCTATCATCGTCGAGTTCACAATGCTACAACATGCATTCTAATAGAAAACAGAGGAGGTGATGATTGAAATGATGGTCAGCAAGTGAGTTTTCCACAAGCCTTCTGCATCTTCTGTCACTTTATAGCAAAGATGAGGAATACTTTCCTCTAGAGGATCAGCCTCAGGATCTATTAAACACAAAGTGTTACACGAGATCTGTGACCAAGAGAAAGCTCACTGATGCTTTGTTCATGGAAATGACAGCATCCCCACGTCTCAAAAGTACTGATTATATATTTTAAATCTCCATGTAGCAAATCTTCTTGAGACTTAACTTCAAGTGTTTTAGACGGACCGAGCCACCGCTGCAAAAAACAGTCAGATCAATCTCTGTTATTCTGAAATAGTCACCATGAGCACCGACTAATAATTCCTATTAACTTTCCGCTCCCTAAAGCCTCTAATAAATGCAATGTTCATTACATAACATAGTACAAAGTTGTGTCTTAAGTTTGTCCAGACGCTACTTGAATGTCCATTATTTTGTCCGTTATGGAGAGTGTCTATCCTCTGGTGAGCATGAACGTGCTCAGTAAGTTTTACTACATTTGGATATTTCTTTGGCATCATGAGATCACGTGAGAGTGGAGGGATCACATATCACACAAAAATCCACCCTGTCAGGCTTTGAGTGAAGAAGATGCGTCCTGTAGAAGCCACAGCATGGACCAATCAGGCTCCTGTGAGGAGCTTTCATCCGTGTGTTAAGGGGAGCTGCTTTACATCCTTCATACGGGCCACAGGAGTGTGTGGGACGACACAGGGAGACGACTGTTCGCACCAAGTCAGTTGCTAAATTTACTAGCTTGTCCTTTTAATTGCCCCGGGCACGTGGGCGATCCGAGCAGTCGAGCCCACTTGCATTTAGATTCACTCCCATGCTTTGCAAAGCCATGTAATATGTGTTGTTCAAACTATAATATAACAATGACATAAGAACTGGCAGGAAGACTGTCCCGTATGTATGCGCTCCTGGTCCAAGTGTCATTTGGTGGGGGGAGATTCAAGACGAGCACCTTTTGTTCACGCTCCAAAACATCAGAGGACAGTTCCTTAACTCACCAGCGTCATGCTGGCAGCCTCGTGTATTTAGAGGAAACAATGACGTTTGATTGTGTAAAATAACAAGGCAACAGCAGACAAGAATAAACATGTGACGTAGACTGTAATTATGTGACGTAGAGTGTGCTATGTGACGTAGAGTGTGCTATGTGACCTGGACTGTACTATGTGATGTAGACTGTACTATCTGATGTAGACCGTACTATGTGACGTAGACTGTACTATGTGATGTAGACTGTACTATGTGACGTAGACCGTACTATGTGACGTAGACTGTACTATGTGATGTAGACCGTACTATCTGATGTAGACCGTACTATGTGACGTAGACCGTACTATGTGACGTAGACCGTACTATCTGATGTAGACTGTACTATGTGACGTAGACCGTGCTATGTGACGTAGACCGTGCTATGTGACGTAGACTGTGCTATGTGACGTAGACTGTGCTATGTGACGTAGACTGTACTCTGTACTATGGGATGTAGACCGTACTATGTGACGTAGACCATACTATGGGATGTAGACCATACTTTGTGACGTAGACTGTACTATGTGACGTAGACTGTGCTATGTGACGTAGACTGTACTATGTGATGTAGACTGTACTATCTGATGTAGACCGTATTATGTGACGTAGACTGTACTATGTGATGTAGACCATACTTTGTGACGTAGACTGTACTATGTGACGTAGACTGTGCTATGTGACGTAGACTGTACTATGTGATGTAGACTGTACTATCTTATGTAGACCGCACTGTGACGTAGACTGTACTATGTGATGTAGACTGTACTATCTGATGTAGACCGTACTATGTGACGTAGACCGTACTATGGGATGTAGACCATACTATGTGACGTAGACCGTACTATGCAGTAAAGGACTAGGTGTTTGTGTTTAAATAATCACACAACTTTACAAAAGCATGTGACGTTTAAAGCCGCTGACGGCTCTTCCTTCTCCCTCACTGTAACATTGTCAGACATGACGAGGTCTGCTCCATCAGGACTGGATATCCGAGTGTTATAATATTATTAGCATACTTTTCAAATGTGAGCCCAGAGGAGTCATTTGCTCCCATCTTGAACTGATCCTAAGGAATGCACAGACTATATAATGGAGGACACAGGCTTTTCTGGCACAAGTTGGATGGAATTCCATCAGTAATTACACTCAAACCAGCACTTACACAGAGCACAATTCAGCGAGGGGGGGGCAAAGAAAAGGGGCATCCATTGAAATACACATTAAATGAAGGAAATGCACATCTGTGTGTCCGTTCTCTACACTCACGGCTACAGCTGATGTTTACCACAGAGCTTAAAGGGACAGTTCATCCCAAAATCAAAACTACACATTTCCCTCTACTGCAGTGCTATCGATCAGTGTAGATTGTTTTGCTGTGAGTTGGCGAGTCTTGGAGATGTCGGTCTTCGCTCCAGTATAATGGAACTAGATGGCTCTCTGCTTGTGGTGCTCAAAGCACCAAAAAATACATTTGAAAAACTCAAAAGCAACGTCCCAGAAGTCACGACCCGGTCCCTGAAGATAATCCACAGACCGTGTGAGCAGTTTCATGTAGGAACTATTTTCTTTCTATGGAACTATACCCTCCAACCTTATCACTGCACAGAAGGAAGCTTGCGTGACACGAATCCTGCGAGCGCCTTGTGTGTCCCGACATCTAGCGCCGCCGCCACTGCAGTTTTGGGGTGAACTGACCCTTTAATACCTGACTACACAAGCTAAATGTGTACGGACGAGGTCGAGCAACCAGTACCGACCACTTGATGCTTATGGTTGATCCAGCTTCACGTCTACTGCTTTAATTGTGGGTGACCTACTCTCAAAACTGTACCTGAATGCATCCTGTGTAGACACAGCACATACAGCACAGCGTTAGCGTAGCGTACCTCTCTCTCGTCCTGGTGCAGCCACTGTTTAGGGTTGTCCTCTGTGGCCAGGAAGGCGATGAGGTCCAGAGCGGTCAGTCGAGTTTGCCGTCGCGATGAGACAAAAATCAGCACCGGCTTGGCAGGGGAGTGGCTACGTATTGCTGTAAAGATGTACATACAACTTTCACATCCTGTGTCTGTTTGTTGCTGCTGCAGTAACCATTTCAGAATAAATTTGGGTTCAATGATGCTATGTTTAACAATGCCTTTCCTGGTAGGTGCAGCACACATTAAAGAATAAGGCTGCTGTTATTATATATATTATATGTTTTTCTTTCTGTCAAATCCCATAAAAAAACTAAAATGAAGTGTTGGTCTGTCACTGAATACTGTCTGTCTGTGGCCCTCGGTTTAGTCAAGTAAAGCTAAGGATTGTCCCTGTGGTGTACACAATGTGAGGGTCAACAGTGGATAACTAAAAGCCCCTCTTCATTTATCTGGAACACACTCATGGAATGCATTTTGTGTTGTTATTACTTTGACATAACACAAATGAAAATAACTTTGCAGCAGTAAGCTGCTACCAACAAATCAAATGTACACATGTATAAACGTGCACGGAGCATGTACACATGTATAAATGTGCACAGAGCATGTACACATGTATAAACGTGCACGGAGCATGTACACATGTATAAACGTGCACGGAGCATGTGCACATGTATAAACGTGCACGGAGCATGTGCACATGTATAAACGTGCACGGAGCATGTGCACATGTATAAACGTGCACGAAGCATGTGCACATGTATAAACGTGCACGGAGCATGTGCACATGTATAAACGTGCACGGAGCATGTGCACATGTATAAACGTGCACAGAGCATGTACACATGTATAAACGTGCACGGAGCATGTGCACATGTATAAACGTGCACGGAGCATGTGCACATGTATAAACGTGCACGGAGCATGTGCACATGTATAAACGTGCACAGAGCATGTACACATGTATAAACGTGCACGGAGCATGTGCACATGTGGTCATGGAGCGGTACCTTGGAAGGTCGGCTTGTTCATGCTGGCCATGCGGGGGCAGTAGTGCTGCCCTGGGAAACCATGGATGTGAACTTCCAGCGGTACGGGGCGAACAGACGGACGGAAGTTAAACAAGCCCACCTGTTACACAGAGAAAGGATTTAATGTGAGCAGCTGGCAACATGAAGCCCCACCTGGCTGCAATGCAAACTGTCCGTCACTGTCACTGAGGCACAGAGCTGCCGGACTCTGCCGGCCCTGCCTGGGCTACCGAGAGACCTCCTAATGGACCAAATGTGACCATGTGTTTGGGCAGAGAAATGGTAATATTTACGGTTATTAAAAAGTGAATAACGGCAGCTTTAATGTTGAGATGCTGGCCGAAGGAAAACCAAAGAGACTCTGCTGGTATTTGCGGTTAGGAATGGACAATATGAAAGAATGTAACAGTAATGTGCTTTGAATCATTTGTTCACATTGGCGAGCTCAGACTGCAGCTAACATGAGCCTTCATGGAGGTGTGAACCATATCAGCACTGGCCTTCAGTATAAACAGATCAATAAGTCTTCTGTGTATCATCCTCTCTGTTAACAGCTGACAGATCAGCTCATCCAGCCGCTTCACCGCATCATTCCTGATGATTAGGACTCCAGCATGGCCTCCAGACACAGACGATCATAGAGATACATAGATACTACAACATTAACTCCAGCCCTAAAGTATCACTTTATCTTAATTGCTATTATTATATACATTCAATCCGATATGAAGAGGCAGGCAGCAAATGAACCATAGAAATACAGAGCCAGACAAACACTGTGGTTTCTGGCTGGCTTCAGTGCAGCAGAGCTCACTGTTGCTCATGAACACAATCCCTCCATCTCACAAAGAACCGAGAATCCACTGAGCATTAGGAAGCAGCCGTGTTGTGATACGTGGGGTACAGACTGCAGTGTGCTGGTGCCGGGACGGACATCTGACCTGTCCGATCCCCAACCAGTCAGCGAGGTCTCGAGCATTGGCCAGAGCGGTGGACAGACCGACGACGCGGACGGTCCTCGACGTGTGAGAGGAGATGAAGTTGGTCCGGGACACGATGACCTCCAACACTGGACCTCTGTCCTCACCTGCAAACAGACGTAATGGTACAGTCCAATCAGGGTGTTTAAGTAAGACACAGTTATGTGTCCGAGCCTTCACGCTGGTATGGGTTTTATGATATGGACCGTCTGACAGACAGTCACATGCATAACATCTTGTATATGCTGTATTTTGTATAAACGCTGTGATCTGCTGCAATGCGTCTCCTCATAGCGAGAGGGTTCTGGTTCCCCTGTGTGTGTGCAGTTTTACATGTTCTCCACATGTTTGTCCTCTGGCTTCCTCCCACAGTCATAGGTCAGATTAAAAACTGAATAATAATTAGAGTCCCCATCAGTTTATTCCTACTGAGACCCCACGCTAAATTGAGTTCACTCCCCTTTTCTCTTGCGGCATCTTGTCCACTCGTGAGCTTGTAAATATTTGCATAGAGCTGCCGTCCGGGTCTGACTGGAAAGCTACTTTTGGAAGCAAAATTGTAGTGGCACAAACTAGTGTCCATGAGCTTTAATCTTAAAAAGAGCTGATGGAGGTCCTGCAGGGCTGCTGTGGATTCTTACCCAGCAGGTGGATCTCATCGATGATGAGAATGGCTACTTTCTGGACGTAGCTCCTGTTCTGCCAGCTTCGGCTCACTCCGTCCCACTTCTCTGGTGTGGTGACGATGAGGTCGGCCTGAGCTATGGCTCTCATGTCTGGAGTCACGTCACCCGTCAGCTCCACCACTCTGCACACAGGTAAGAACCAGGAAACACTTCAGCCTCATTTCTGACATGATTCCTTCCTTTACATTACGGGGGGAGGATACATTTTTTATAAAATAAGACATAGATACACATCTATATATACATCTATAATGCACCCTGCCTGTGAGGTGTCATCCATCACTTAGAGGAGATGCTTTTCACTTACTTCTTCCCCAGTTTCTCCTCAATCCTGATCTTCCAGTCCTCGATCCTCTCTCTGACCAGGGCCTTCAGTGGGGCGATGTACACCACCTGAACACACATTCAGTCATTCAATGGAGAGAAGCACTCTCTGTGTTCATTAACATACACATAATGCTTATAATGAGGTCAAGAAAAGTGTTCCAAAAATCATAAAATGAATTGATTCCTCCTAAACGGTGGTTGACGTTAAGCTAGCGTGGTGTTCGACCAAAGTAGGACTTTAGGAGACATGTTGAGCAGGGTCCCTGTTTAGCTTCACAGGCAGTGCACATCCAGGCATGTCAGACAGCGTACGTAGAAACAGCTAACATCACAACATCACAGTGCACTACAGAACACGATCACCATCAGAGCTGCTGCAGCCACAGGTCAGCAACAGGTCAGTCAGTCTTCAATTCAACAGTGAGACGGACGGAGCCGTCGAGTCAAACCTTAGCAGTCGGATACTTGTTGAAGACCCGGAACATGGCCAGCTCTGCCGCGATGGTTTTTCCAGAGCCCGTTGGCGCCCCCAGCAGGACGTTGGTGTCGGTGTGATACAGCGTGTGGAAGATCTGAGTCTGGATGGGGTTGAAGTGGGTGAACTTGTACAGGCTCTCGTACTCCCGGTTACCCAAAGCCGTCACCGGCAGCGGCTGCAGGTCCAGCAGCTCTGAGAGGGGAAGAGTAATGAGACAAGATGAGTCCGGACTCTTATGGACTCACTATGGCAGCATAGTAAGAACTATGCAGAAATGAATTTGACTCATTTCAGCAGTATGAGAGTCAGAGATCTTTTTATCTTCATATGAAAGATATACATATAAAAACACAGACCCTGCTGTTTAAGTGTGTAATATGCCTAATGTGTATATTCAAGCACAAACAACCACAACACATCATTATTGACAGAGTGTTTAAAAAGCAAACTGTACAGGAAACACACCGACTACAACACTGCAGCCGACGTTAAAGTGGTGAGGAAGTGTATCCTCACAATCACTCGTTCACTTTCATGAAATACAATGAAAGAGTGAAGCTGAATATGTGGACATGAGAATAACACACAGTTGTTGTTCAAGTGTAGACGTAATAAGTACGACTCAGAGGTGTTTCTGAGTGTGTGACCACCTGATGGATGGAACAATATGCTCTCTGATTTCCTTATATATATATATATATATATATATATATATATATATATATATGTCCACAGTCTGTCTGCTGCAGAGCAGGTAGAGCACAGTGCGTTTCTTCTTACAGCCCCTGATAGCGCTGCGCTGTCGTCACACAGGTTGAGCTGGATCCTTGTTCTCCTTCACAGCGAGCATCATATCATCACAGCGTGTTTGATTAAAGATGAAATGAGGTTTTATTTGTGTATTTATGTCCAAGTGAAATGAAAAATACATGTTTCCTGTTCTAATCCTGTTACTTTGCTTTGTTGATTGTTTGTTTATCTATTGTTACATACCAAATATATGTCAACTAATCGGCTTCAGAGTATTTTGGCATCAACTCCCCGTCTTTCCTCTCCTTTCCAATGTTTGAGGACTCACCCAGCACTCAGGGACCAGTGAAGTGAGACTAGCCCCATGGTTCACATTAAACTGCACCGTTAGTGGATCATAGTAGCGAACACACTTCATTCTGAAACAACCTGCAACATGTCTTCTCTCCCTCGTCCTACTGACTGAGCTTCAGCTGTAAATGTTGACACCAATCTACAAGTTAAAGCTGGTAATCACAGTAAGTTCACCACGACATGAATGATGCTTCAGAAGCTGCTCCGAGGACTGGTTTGCTTTGTTTATCAGCAGTATTACATGGACTCAGGAAGAACACACAGATCCGAAGCACACAAGTCCTCCTTCACTGTGGTTAGCATTGAGTGAAAGGGCGTGAGGCCGAGGTGAGGTCTGCTCGTCACCGGGATCTGCTGTACTCTCTTAATGTTCACATGAAAACACTAATCAGTGTTGAGTTTCACTATCAGCACACACAGTACTGGAAGAGAAGAGCTTCTTTCTGTCTACTCTTCAGTCACAGTGCCTGGTGACCAAATAAAAGAACAAGTATCTAACGTTTGAGTTCTTTGAAGATAGTATTCTCATGCACATGCCGACATACAGAAAAGACAGTTGTGTTAATGAGAGACTGAGGCCTTCCTTCAGCTGCTCACATGACCTCCTCTGTGCCGTGGTTTGTCCCTGATAACGGCCCTCACTGAGGACGAGTGTGGTCAGAATGAATAAGCTGCTTCCCTTCTTACCGTCTGGAGCAGTGAACGAGTGAGTACGGGATGTCTCTGTGCAGCTTCCTAACAGACACGGCATTATGTGGTGTTCTAAGCTGACTGGAAGTGAGAGTTTGATTTCAGGCAAAGCATCCTTTGGCTTAGGCCAGAAAGAGATCTCAGTGGAAGCTTAGCTTCCTTTCACGATGTAACAGAAGCTCATCCATCGTCCATCTCTGTGCTACTGTAGGCCAGCACTTTATGGACAATTTATAGAGAGTAGAAAACAGCTCAAGAGACAGAAGTCTGCTGCACAACTGTAACACGTGTTACAAGCAGAGTTTGTCCACAATACGCAGGCTAGACTGGATACAGTAACATACATGTGCTTGTTTTATAGAGACCTCTGTCCACACATACATTATGTGAAAACAACTGCATATCTGAAAAACATTATGACTGACAGGAGGCAGGACCCTGGATCTGGTCCATGCAAGGAGCCTGAGTCCAGTCTGTTCAGTAGTCATAGTGAAGAGAACAAAGGAGCATTCATCATTCATAACTAACTATTTCAACTTCTAAACCCAACAACAGGCCTGCGGTTATGAATCAGATGAGTGACATCAGATCGGAGTGCTTGATTTATTTTGAATTTATGAACGTTCTCTAAAATCAGCAGGGGGAGGTGCCTAGAAACAGCTGTTTGCACCACATATAACAGCAGCTATACAAACAGCGTTGTCCGTTAGTTGTTCTCTAGATATACAAAACAAATGAAAGCCCAACACTGACTAACAGCAGGGCAACAATATGTCAAATCAAACTGAAATAAATCCACCAGTAGACTTCTTTGTGAGGAGAGCAGGGGCAGCGGAGCCATTGAAAACCCCGGGTCTAAAGTTAGTGGACCTAACGAGGAGTCGGGGCGGTCCGGGATCAGACCCCCGGTGCCGTAAAAGCATCCCACTTATTCCCCAGAATAAAGCTTTTAATGTGAAGCAGCAGCAACTCTTGGATACTGATGACAGCGAACATAAAAATGAAGGCTGATGTTTGAAAGTATGAATAAGACTCACGGAGTGAAACAGGAGAGAATCTCTTAGAAGCACCGACAGACCGATGTGGGATTTTTAAGGCCGGTATTAATATTGACTTTTGGGAGTTTAAAAGAAAACGATAACAGTATATTGGCTGATTGTAATAACATAAACAATCAATCTTGGAATGGACTCCTTAGATGAATGGCCCTGCATACACACTAATACCGATTTATCTGCAATTAGCTACAGTAACATCGGCCAATACATCCGGCAGTGAGAATGAAGCGCTTCCTTTTGTATCTACAAAAAACGTTACAGATCGGTGCAATTAAATCTGACTAAAGCCGGCGTCTGGACGTTCAGCTGATGAAGGTGCAGAGGATGAGAAAGAAGAAAGACTCGATGTTAAAATAATGCTTCACTTTAGAACAGTTGCTATATTTCTATTTCACAGGGAAATATTTAGAGTTTTACTTCACCACATTCATTTGACAGCTTTAGTTACTTTTCAGATTATAACCCTGTCAGATGTTTTCTTTGCATTTGAATAAAACAGGTCCAGTGATGCTTTAATACTTAGGGTTTAAAATGCAGGGCCTTTACTTGTAATGGATGCACTCAGTCTGGCTCTTAACAAGGGAATCTAACAGCTGGAGACATTCAACAGAGTCCACCAGTCCACCAACAACAGACTCACTGACGTAGGATCAGCAGAGTACTTTCAATTCAATTCAAGTTGAGTCAAATCCCTGTTGTCACATCATACACGTGTGTGTGTGTGTGTGTGTGTGTGTGTGTGTGTGTGTGTGTGTGTGTGTGTGTGTGTGTGAGTGTACCAGTGTGTGGGGGGTGTCTCTCGGGTAAGATGAGGTTCTGGAAGTTAATGATGCAGACGGCCTCGGCCCCGAGCCAGCGGTCAGACACCACCTTGATGTAGTACTGGGAGGGCAGCGGCTCAAAGATGGGGATGGTGAACACTATGTGCTGAGGCTCTCCTGTTACCACCTGAAGGGAGGAACGAACACACACACACACACACACACACACACACACACACACACACACACACACACACACACACACACACACACACTCAGGACATGTACAGGACACAAGAACACACTTCAACCACAATGTCCTCATGTCAACCGAGGTCCAAGAAAGTAAAAAAACGAACTTGTTTCTTCTGCAGGAGGAAGTGCTCGGAGTGGTAGATGTGATCGTTGATGGGGTCCTCCACCCACAACCACCATGGCTCACCCACCGAGCCGTGGACCTGAAGAAGTGAGGGGAGGAGCACACCACTCAGACACAGAAACACACCCAAAACAGTCTTGCTAATACACACACATATATAGATATATATATAGATATATATCTATATATATATGTCAACCTCATGTTATTAAGTATTGCTGAGGCTGTAGATAATAGTTTAAATAGCTCTGGTTATTTAAACTTCTCCTTTGATAATATGCATCACACAGACAGGTTCTAAGGCAGCGCCTGCATTGGTCCTGACCCTGAAGCCCGTCTCGTAGAAGGGTCCAGTGTCAAACCATCGTAGTTGAGATTATGCTACAAATAGTTTTTTTATGGAAACATCACAAACTGACAGACAGTAAAAGCGTGGGGCAGGGTGATATTGCAGATTAGGAATACTGATTGGTTTCTCAGTGTGGATGACAGTCTACATGCTGGTTCCCATTGATAAGAATAGAGTTTAAAGGGAAGAACAGTGAATATTTGGAATATGGGGACATGAAAAAGATCATATTTTACAAACAATTGTAGCACTGAGCATTGTGTTTTCAAAAGAATAAAGAATCAAGCTGCTAGTTAAATATGTGGTATCAATCTAAAGGAGGAGCCATGAACAACACTCACAGGGCTCTGGCAGTATTTATCATAATGTGTCAGTGCGGTATGTGTCCCGGGTGCCATCAGGGAGGCGGCTCATGTGTCGGTACATGTGTCCCGGCTCTGCAGCCGGATCAGGGCTAAGCCGGCCGGTCTATCATTACCACTCTCCCATGATTGAAGCATGCATCGCTAATCGGACATAAACATTCATCTTCATATTCAGCCCCGCTACAATGAGCTTCCTATTCCGCTCAGACTCCATGACCAACTCTGGACTAAGCTTCCCGAGATCCCCTCTGGCCTAACTGCCCACTGAGGTGGGACACGCTGGCGAGGGCGGAGGCATTCTGGCTCTCAGGGACAGATGGAGATTCCATGGCTGTAAGAATGAGGTAGGGGAGCAGATCTTCTTTTCTCCATGAACATGTGACCATGACTCCACTGGCTGTGTCACCGAGTAGTTTTGGTGCTCAGGAGACAGGAGGAGACAAATGGACCTTCTGAAATGTAGCTCTTTGCTCTCATTTCCTAACCCTGAACATCAGAACATCGTTATATACTTACTTATGTACTAGGCTGTGTTCTTGTGTACCTTTTGGCTTTGGCTCTTGCCATTTATACATTTGTTGTCTGAATGTTGCTTCATTTTGAAACACTTAAATGGTACCTGGCAGATTCTACTTGTCAGACTTCCCACAGTTTACTGAACTGATTCTAATATGCTGGTCTATATTAATGCACGCTCACACAATACAGCGCTTTTTCAATTTCTACTCAGCACCTCAAATGTCATCTGACGTTAAACTCAGTGACCCTCACTGTAGTTGCTGCTACTTGACTATACTGAAGAGCTCTTGACCTCGTGTGACGGGATGCCTTCGTTCTGAAGGTACGAATACTGGTGCTGTAACACACAACATGGTGGTGTCTACAGACCAACCAGATAGTTTGGGTTTAATCTGTTCAGGAGATATCTGTCTCTGATACCATACAGTGGAGGAGAAAGGACTCTTATTACATAGATATGAATTAAATTCAACATGAACGTGTTTGCAGACAGCCTGGATAATCAGGTTTCTGCTGAGGTGCTCACACTACTTTACTGAACAACCTGTTTACATGTTACCATCACTCACCAGCCTAACACAGCATCATGTTTTATCCTATAGCTCATCATTCAATTGGTTCTTTGTTCCACTGACACGTGGATATATATAAAACATATTAAGAATAAAGGCAGCCTGAGATTCCACGGTCAATCTCATTTCTGTGTACTCGACGATAACAGAAGGAAAGCCACCTGTGGGGTTCTGTCCCTACAAACAATGAGTGAGACATGCAGTGGGATTCTCACTTTCACTTACTGCTCCGTCTCTGTCAGTGGGAGAAGCAAGAAAAGCACAGCCCAGCTCGCCCTGCTGACACATTGCAGCACACTAACACACGAACACGTCTGCTAGAGCCTCCGGAGCAACACGCAGGTGTCCTTCAACACAGCGGCTCTGCTCCACCGCTGGCTTCTGCATGCCTGTGATTAAGTAGTGGCACTCTAAACTGACATAGTGCAGCAAATCCAGGATCGGTGTATTCATCGATCGCTGTATTTGAACGGGATTTCAATGCTCCCTCCACGTCGTCACAACTGTCGTCTGTGTGCGTACACCAGGCTGTGCGCCCGCGTAGCAGCGGCTGAGTTGATGAGGCGGAAACGTTACAGCAGTGTGTGTTCTGGTAGTTACGGTAGCAATTAGCCCAATCACCCCACTGTCTGTGCAATGTAGCGGCTCGGAGGGTCGGCGATGCACCCCTACCGCCAGGGCCCGGCTAAGAGCACTGAGTGAGGAGTATCTTCAGGCTGTAGTAAAAGCTGGCAGGCTGATAAATGTGCAACAACAAATGAAGAACATCTTGAAGGCTACAACATGTACTTTCAATGAAATGAAACCAGATGAAATATAAGGAGAAGGAGACGACAGCAGTGAGCATGTTGTCCACGTTTACCTGATCATTCCAGCGAAAGTCAGGCGTGACGATGAGACGAACCCGTAGGACAGTGCGTGTGATCGGCTGGATGTTAGCCTCCATCGTGATCGAGGGGATCTGGTGGACACACTGCTTGACGGACAGGCCGATGTTGACGTGGTGCAGCATGTGACCTGGGAACAACATACCTGGTATTAACATCAGTTTTGTGTCATAAGTTCAGACAGATTACAGTAAATTCTCAAATAAATCCAATTTTCAAATAATAACCGTGGCAGCTAAATTCAGCATTATATACATTCATACAGCATTAACTCCATCCAGCAGCAACAGAGAAGTGTCAAGGCTCACTACTCTGCTGGTCTGAGTTTCTCTTCACTGAAACATTTCAATCACTTAGCTGTTTATCTCTTTTGACCTACTGTCAATAAAAATCATCCTAAACCACTGAAAGGCTTTTCATTTGAAACATCTGTTGGAGACACGTTGGGTCAATTGTCATATTACACCTGATACTTGTGTAGTTTAGAATAATTGATACAGTCTGAATATCAGTTGCTTTTACCAATCTCATCCTTCCTCATTTCCTTCAGTTTGTCCACAGTGAGCTTCTTCTCCTCCAAGCGGTTCAGTACAACATGACTTAGGTTGTGGAACTGGCGGAGAGGGTGGGCAAAGCCCCACAGCCGCTTATCTATCATCTTACAGAGGGTGAGCAGTCGGTAGGTCATGGTCGGCCACCGCTTTCTCAGGGCAATCTCAAACAAAGCCCTGACGATTCGAGCAGCATTCTGTGAGGAGAGAAAACAGCAGAGGGGAAAAAAACTCAATCAACATCAATCCCAGAAGTACAGTATTACTGCTGCAAATATAGACAGTAAGAGTTCAACAGTACACTTTAAAGCTGGAAGGAAACACATTGGTAGTGGAGCAGAAGTCACTGGAAGCAGCTGTAGGAAACATCATGCTGTATACTGGTGATTAATCATGTGTGATCAGGAGGAGGTCTGGCTGGGTTCAGAAGTCCAGCCTGGCCACAGCTGTGCACTGATGGATTGCTAATGTCAGTTCTGGAGGAGAGGTCAGGTATCAGTGTTGCTTGCTGATACACTGCTCAAGTGTGGTCAGGCTGTAATTGATTAGGTCAGGTGTTATTGTGATCTGATTGTCTGGTACAGTCTGAATGCACTCTAGAGGGGGATTATTGAAATCTGTTTGATAGCTTTGATAGGTGAGACCAAGAGGTCGGAAGTCTAGGGAGAACAGATCCTGTTAACTCGTGGTCATACTCTTCTGCTCCACATTAAAGTACTGCCTCCCACTGCAGAAACTACTACCAGTGTACTACAAACAGGTACCGTCCGTTATCAAAACTCCCTTTCAACTACTTGCCATGAACATAGTTGTGCCCCTCCAAGAAACGGTGGAGGGTATCGATTCATCCTGGTCATTACGGACTATTCCCCTCCTTTCTCTGGGGCAGCTGTGGCCCAGAGGTAGAGCAGGATCGTCCATGTCAATGTGTTAAACACTTAACCCCAAATGAATGTGTATGAATGGTTAGTTAGAGTCCTGATGGGCAGGTGGCACCTTGCGTGGTAGCCCCTGCCATCAGCGTCTGAATCGGTGTGAATGGGTAAACATGTAGTGTTGAAGCGTTTTGAGTGGTTGGAAGACTAGAAAAGCGCTATACAAGTACAGTCCATTTACCCAAAGTGCCCAATAATTGGCGCAAGAAGTATTCCTCCTGTTCTAAAGAGCAGTTATAACATGTGAAAACCTGACAAACCTCAACCTTCAACAAGATGTTGTAAAGCATCCTGCGCAGGGTCATGGAAACTGACTCAAAGAACCGGGACGAGCTCCTGCTCTTTGCCATGCAGGAGGTGCCAAAGATCTCTACTGGATACTCCCTGTTTAATCTCCTCTATGGTTGCAGGCCTTGGGGGCCAAAGAAACCTGGAACTATCACCCCACCTCTGTAATTGAACACATCGACCAAATGCAGCACTGGATGGACCAACTGTGACGAGTAGTGAAAAGACACCTTGAAGAAAAATAGCCCAAGCCAGAGTTTATGACAGTGGGGCCAGGGTAAGGGAATTCCAGCTTGGAGAGAATGTCCTGGTGCTGGTTCCAACGAGTGAATGCAAATTCCTGGCAATTTGGCAGGGGCCGTAAGAAACAGCAGAGCGCACAAGAGCAGTGAACAATCAACCCAGCAACGACAGGACCTCTAGGAGTGGATTTCTTAGAACTGTTCTCGGATCAACCGAGGTGGACGTGACGGACCCTGGAAGATACTTCAACAGAGGCCTTACCAGATCCCAGATCCCTGATCCCGAGAACTGAATCATTGAGGCGTCTCAAAGTGCTTGGTCAGGCACGACTGTCCTTGTACCCCCCCCCCCCCCCCCCCCCCCATTTCTGCAATGACTTTTGCAAGTTGAACGAGATTTCCTGGTTCAACGTTTATTACATGCTCTGAGTGGATGAACTCATAGAGAAGCTGGGTCCGACAAGGTTCATCAGTACCTTGAACCTCACAAAAGGATACTGGTAAGTACCTCTGACAGAGCAGGCATTGAAGACAATGGCTTTTTCCACACCTGAAGGGTTAAACCAGTACAAAGTCCTGCTGTTTAGGGTCCATGGCGCGCCAGTGACATTCCAGCCATGATGGACTGGATTCTTCAACCCCATCGGGTCTATGCGGCTACTCAGTTGGATGACATCATTATTCACAACCGTGATTGGTCCTCCCACATAGCCCTTTTATGAGGGGTCCTGGAAGCACTGAGAGCAGAGGGCCTGGTGGCTAGATATGCACCGGTACCACTACCAGGAGTATCAGGTAAAATCCATCATTTATGGCCAGCTATAGTGTATGTGTATAGCAGGCAGTCCCAATACGTTTTCACTGCATCAATTAGTTTAGCTGTGAAGCTGTCAGCTGTGTGTATGCTTGGCATAATCTGTCAGGGGTCCACCAATGTATTGCAGTGTATGGAGCCCATCCTTGTTAATATTTCCTGCTGGGACGAAGGTTCACCCTCATCACAGACCATGCAAGAGGTGCATGGTGGATGTCAGTGACCTGGTAAAACAATGCACAGGTCACTTGTTGATGTTTAACTTCAAGGTAGTCCATAGAGCCAGGACACTCCATGGGAATGCAGACACCCTAACACGGAGGGATGAGTTCCTCTGGGACATAAAACTGTTACCTGGTTCTATTACAAGAAACAACACCCAATGCAGCATCAAAATGGACAAGACGCTTAAACCGGTAACTGCATTAATTGTACAGAATGAACCATGACGGATTTATTAACTGATATATTGATTTGGCTTGTAGTGTGTGTGTATATGTAGCTCCTTTGTCCTCACCTGTGCCACATACGACAGGTCTGAGATGAGTGAGAAGCTGTCCACCTCTCCTCGGCTGATGTACGTCTGAAGCAAAACATTGATCTTGCCATAGCCATTCTCCACCCCACCTGCAGCCGGCAGCTCACAGTAGTTACACAGCAACTGTTCCAGCTCCTCCATCTCTTCATCACGGACCTTCCATCACACATGCAAAACATGACGTACAATTCATCTTTAATGGATAAGTACATTTCAACTACATTCTGTTGTAGGACTTTAAATGTAGACTTCAGAAATATTCAGATGGCTTGGTGGGTGACTGTAGGTTTAAAATGACGTAACTTGACTGAAGCTTTGACAGCCGTTGTTGTAGCATGTACATGTGTCCTCTCACCTTAAGCTGATCAAACTCTTCGGCCTTGGAGACAATACTGAGGATGTCAGCTTCTGTCCGCTGAGAGTTGAAAAGTTCATTGAAAGTCTTCAAAGGAAGAGGGAAAAGGAATATAAGAGGTTAAGGGAGTTTCAATCAGGACATGTCATTATGTCGGAGTGATGAACACACAAAAAAATCTTTCGTTTGTAAGGTGACAATACAATAAGACATAAAACATATCTGCTTGCTGAAGGATTGAGCAAATATTGTTTTTTGATTGAAAGGAACAGGACACACAAAATTGTGAATTTGTAACTAAACATATGTTAACTCTGTTTCTTGACTTGCCAACAGCTCTGAAAAATGCTATCAATTTCCATGATTGCTTAAGTTGTTTGTTTACATTAATTTTGTCATCCCTATTTCTTGGGTTGGACCCTGCGTTCAGTTGGACAGTAGTAGTATAGTACCTCTATGGTGATGTATCTGATGTAGGAGTTAGTCTACCTCTATGGTGATGTATCTGATGTAGGAGTTAGTCTACCTCTATGGTGATGTATCTGATGTAGGAGTTAGTCTACCTCTATGGTGATGTATCTGATGTAGGAGTTAGTCTACCTCTATGGTGTTGTATCTGATGTAGAAGTTAGTCTACCTCTATGGTGATGTATCTGATGCAGGAGTTAGTCTACCTCTATGGTGTTGTATCTGATGTAGAAGATAGTCTACCTCTATGGTGATGTATCTGATGCAGGAGTTAGTCTACCTCTATGGTGATGTATCTGATGCAGGAGTTAGTCTACCTCTATGGTGATGTATCTGATGCAGGAGTTAGTCTACCTCTATGGTGTTGTATCTGATGTAGGAGTTAGTCTACCTCTATGGTGTTGTATCTGATGTAGGAGTTAGTCTACCTCTATGGTGATGTATCTGATGTAGGAGTTAGTCTACCTCTATGGTGCTGTATCTGATGTAGTAGTTAGTCTACCTCTATGGTGTTGTATCTGATGTAGAAGTGGCTGGCGGTCCTGCCCATGTCAGTAGAGGCATAGTAGCCGGTGCGCTCTTCGAAGCGGATCATCCTGGCCTTATCCAGCTTCCTGCCTGACTCCACCACAAGCTCCTTCCTGTACAGCTCCAAGGAAGGATCCATCTAAAAAAGACAAATTGAAATTACACCAATTACATTGTAGCATATGAGATAGAGCCATTTACACAAGTGGCTCAATCAGTTACATTCAAGTTTAGAATGTTGTATTAAAAATATATTTTCATTTGGACTATATCTTTTATTATTTGTATTGTCATTATAGTAAAAAAAACCCTGAGGAGACCCTTGGTGTGCTATGATCTTGGAAAGACAGACGGACAGGCGGCATAGAATCGGTTACACTCCGGATCACCGACCTGATAAGCCTTGTGGTTGATGCCGTAAGCCAGCGGGTTGGCCCTCATGCGAACATAGAGGTAAGTATAACTGAGCCACTTCACTGCCTCCTCCACGTTGGTGACAGTCCCCAGAGCAATCTGAATCCAGGAGAGAAGAGAGAGAAGACTCCTTACACACAGCCACTAACATCAGTGGTCTCTGGCACCATCTAGTGGACACACCAGGACACAAACAGCCCACTTTTGTTTCCATCTGATTTTTCAAACAACAGTGTCAGACTACAACTGCAACATGCTTTGGACCGCAATGCATTTCAGACTCTCAGCTCAAGAGAGTCAAAAGAAACAGATGTGTGTTGGATGAAATTAATTTGTGACTTTCTAACCCTGCTTAGACGAGGAAGAGGATCAGTTACATGCAAAGTACATCATTGTGTTTATCACAACAGAATAAGTAAGTAGTCATAAGTACTGACATGTCTGCAGAAGTGCTTTGTGCTGAAGCCTTCATCACAGAATAGGTGACATAATTCATAGGACACAACATGTAATCAACACCTCTTTTCTTGCCTTTTTTGTTTTCTTCACCCATACATTCTCTTCTTACTTTGTATTTTTTGTGGTACATTGTTATCTTGCTGATTACTGATTTGCTTGGTATGCTCTGTAAAAACAACTTAATGATGTCATATGTGATCTGATAAAGGCTTGATGCTGAAATGATTTCCCTTCATTTGTACTAAACGGAACCACCAAAAAAGATCAAGATATGAGGTGTCTCCTCCTTTCATAGGGGGGGGGGGGGGGGCTTGAGCTTCCCATGCATTTTCACATCCTTCCTCTCCACAACTCTTCATTTGTTTTCAGAGAGGAAAGAAAGCACTTCTGCTTCTGGATTGTTAGAATACAGAAAGCATCACTTCTAGGCCCGTCTAAACGGGGCTGATGGAGACTGACCTCAGCGTTGAGGTTGTCGGCCAGGCTGTCCAGGAACTGACTCTCGATGGGGTTCTGCTGGGTGAGCAGGGTCAAGTAGTGGCTCAACTTCTCGTGGGTGGTGATGATGGTGCCCTCACCGTACTTGTCAAACTGGGGGCGACCCGCGCGCCCGAAAATCTGCATGACGTCCAGGATACCCAGATCCACCAGGGCACCGCGCTTGGCATCGTAGATCTGAGTGCCCTATTCCACACGAGAGACAGTCGACACAAGTTAAGTCCAGTTGATGCCGATACAGTTTAACAACAACCAGCATTTCAATATTATCAGACTGTAGATTCTTCTACATTTTTAGTTGTAAAAAATAGTCATTTTGGGAGTGCGCTCTCTTTTGCTATTTTTCTGTCACCATGTCCAGAACCACATCAACAATGAATTGGTTCTACTAAGAAGTATAGAGTGTGTATCAAGCCTGACTCTTCTTCCTCTGAACCATAAAGCTTCATTCAAAACACACCAATGAGCCTCAGTGTTGCACCGGTGACGTGCTCCTTCATTATCATGAACACACACATTGTAGTGTATTTTTGTTCATTCCCACAAACACCAGTTCTTCCTGTTGGAGGAACGCTTGTTAAAGTCAGCTGTTTGATAACAACACAGAGCCGATATTTTTAAAGAGTTATGTCTTCAGGAGAAAGAAATGGAGTTTGTGTAAAAACTAAAGACAACTATTAAGTGAATACTTTGCTTCAATGCAGTTTGTTAGCAAACAACTTTGAAATAAATGACATTACTAGGAAGTAATCGGAGCCTTTGGAGACCTCAGGGCAGATGCTTCCTTTGACTCGCTGGTTCCAGGTTTGTTAACAGGAATTACGATCAAGAAAGAAGACAGCGAGAGACAAACCAAGACATCTGACATGCATGAACGAAAGCCAAACGGAGAAAACAGAACCTTGATGATGACCGCATGGGCCGGCAGATTCACTCCCCAGGCCAGGGTCGCAGTGCAGACCAGCACCTTGAGGTGGCCCTTGGAGAACATGCTCTCCATCAGGCTACGGTCAGACCGCAGCATGCCAGCATGATGGATCCCAAAGCCTTCTGGGAACATCTCCTTCATCTGCTTGTTTCTGGAGCGCTGGATCTGAAAGAGGTGGTCGGAGAGGTTTAAAACGAGGAAAGAAAAGGACTCAAGGGAGCATGAGGCAAAGCAACTAGCAGCGAGCTTTAGGATGTTTCACTGTCCTGTTGGCCTGCACACAAACAAGACTCCTGGGTATTACGGTTCATTTTAATACAATGCACAGGTGTTGATTTGCTGTGTTTTCAAACACACACACACACACACACACACACACACACACACACACAGACACACACACACACACACACACACACACACACACACACACACACACACACAGTCAGATTGAGCTGTGTGCGGCTGACTGACAGGCGGCTGTGACCTGGCCGGGCTGAGGGGAGTCCTCATCACAGGACTTTATCTCTCTCTCTGGGCATCTAAATAGAGGTCAGCGCCCTGTGCTCCTCTGAACTGCAAAGAGAAAGCCCATTACTGCCAGCAGCTGTCTGCCTCACACAGGGTTCGGGTTGCAATGCCGGTCTGGATTTGTATGCACACCTTGTGGATAAAGGTGGAGGAGGAGGGGGAAACCGTAGCCGACTGAGCAGCAGGTATATTGACTGAAAATGAAGTCAAATGCTACAGAACTAAATATCTTCTTACATAATATGAAAACAATGTGAAAAAACAAATAGCTTAGTGTTATCCTTTTTATGAAATCATTTCTAACGCAGCGGTATGGACAGAGAAGAAGAGGGGTGTGTCGTCAGCTGCTTTCACAGCTGTAGTGGGGTTTATGTATGTATGTAATGTAATGTAATGTAATGTTTATTTGGGTTGGCACAAGGGAGAAAATGGTAAGTTGTAGTATGTTAGCGTTGGTCCTGGTTTCTGTTCAAACGCACCAGGAGGAATAACCATGAAGTGTTACAGACGGACAGGAAACGGTTTTGGTGAACCACGCGTGGAAATCACATTCTGACGACTGATGGAAGTCTACACCCTCTTCAATGCTCCTGATGTGTCTATTCATGTTCAGTGATTGACAGACGATTATGAGCAGTATTACTAAAATAGTTAGTATTAGTAATAATTCAACCCGTGTTATAAGAGAATGATGGCAGAGACAGGGTCGTAGGTGACGGGTCAGCGAGCACACGACACCTTCCTGAGGAGCATCACACACTTTTTAATGGAGAACAGCTTTTGACCAATTATTCACCCGCTGACGTGCTTCTGGCCTCAAACACACCATGACAACAGATCTCATGATCAGCAGAGGAATAGTAGCTTGGCTTGTGTGGTCCTGTGGTTGCTTTGTGTGCTTTCACACCAGAAACAAGCAGACCTGTTCAGGCGCTCTTGGTTCGGTTGCTTGGTCCACACCAGGGTTTGATTGACAGCTTACACAACAGCCCGAACCAACCCTACTAACCAGACCAACAGACCCAGCTTGATTTAACCAAGCACCTACTACCTTTGTTTCACTAAACACGCCTCACCAAGCCTGTAGATGGCCATGAAGGCCAAGTCATCGATACCTCAAATACCAGAGAAGACATCAAACGTGTTAGGAGCCAATTATTTCTGTATTCACACATATCTGAAGCCTATTTATCTAACTTCTCTCCGGTGAACAGGTGAAAGGTGACTCGTGTGTGGTAAGACGGCGAGGCTGCTCAGTGACACCTTACAAAACAAGCGCCATCGTTGTTCCTTCTGTTCACCCGAGAACACAAAGCAGCACGTGAAGACGCAGTAAGCAGACCTGAACCTAAACCTCTGAGTGCATGAGGACCAGGGCAAACCGAAGACACACATCCACTTTCACAAATACCTGAAGACATGTAGCCATGGCTTTACTGCACCGAGACTGAAAGCTTTTGTAGAAAAAGGCTCACACCATTTCCCCTACATTACTGACTCCCACTGCTGGCCTGAGGAGGACAGAACCAGACCCTCATGTGTGAGACTAAGTGCTGATTCAAGGACATGCTGCCTCACTGGCTTCACACCCATGAGGACAGACATCTTTGTTTGAAGCATGCTGCACCTTTAGTTCAGGCTGAATTGGTTTGAGTGAGGATGTATACATGCATGTATGACTCACCACTCTCTATGAAGGCCCTCTGTCATGCCTTCACATTCAGTCCAGGAACAAAGACTTAGAGGGCAGACGACACGGCGTGGGACCGTGTAGATTCTTCTACACAGGTCTATGTCCCCTTGACCCAAATAATGTGTGGCAGTGCATTTGTTATGCTGGTACCCTTCCACTCCCATGCTTAGTGCAGTGATATATTCAGATGGTAATCCCATAAAAAATACAATGGAACAAAAAACAATCCTACTTTGCTGTCTAAAGCCATTTTCGTCCTTAACACCAGGGCAGACTGGGGCCTGGTGGGACTCCTCAGGGCCAGGTTGGGATCCACAGGAGCCAGGGAAGGCAGGTAATTGAAATGCTGCGGCCGAGGCTTTGCTTTGAGGTGTCAGAGAGTGTTACAGCCGTGCTTCCAGCCTCTAATCTAAGGTGAGGTAGCGCTGATGTCTGCGGTGCCATGGCTGTATTTGAGATGGCAGTGACCTAAGCTCCTGATCAGGTCCCATTAGGCCCTGCCACTCGCTGCTGCTCCTGCTGCGGAGCTCACTCTGTCCACAGACAGCCGGCTGCCAGCTCCACTCACCGTCTGTCGCTGCTGTAACCATGTGAAGATCAGCCAACACCAGGGCTGAAATAAAGTATTCAAGAGGCAGCGGAACACTCTCAGGGCCGTTAAACAGAGGTAGAAGGAACTAACTGCTTTTACATTTCTCCTCCCTGATCCTTTGAGGAACAGTGTACAGCAGACGCACAAGCATGTTTAGAAACGTGGAAGCATCTGTATTATCATGCAGCACACTACAGCTTCAAAGCCCAGACTCCAACGTGTGAAATCTCACCAAAATGAGGCAAAGAAACAGCAGAGCTCTGTGGTGAAGAGGAGGCTCCCGTCTCCCCCACCGACACCGACGGCCACGAGCACCTAAAGCATCCATTTACTCCGTTAAACGGAGGCAGCGTGGCTAATTGTTGATTTCATTTAGTGGCCCTTGACAGTCATAATGTTGGGTGCTCAGAGAGGCTGCTGTTGCTGCTGGATAGGCAGGAGAGAGTGGGAGGATGAGCTTCCACTCACATCCACTCTACTGCACTTCTCCATCACGATCTGCCTCTCCTCTAAACATTCCATTCTGGCTCAGCTCCATCTCAGGTAGACATTCACTAAAGCTGCCCAAAAACATTTTCAGCATAAGTTACTTACATAAGTATCTTGTTTTTACAATACAGTGAGGTATTCTTCTACTGCAGGAGTAAATGAGCTTCATCGTAGTTTTGCATTAAGTGCCACATTTCTTCTATCTCTGACTAGCAGTGAAAGCCATGATAAAGTGCTGTATGGAGCATTCTAAACGTCAAGAGGAGCTGCTTCACTCTGATCATCTACTGCAGCTGAGCTCAGCGTCCAAACGCTCTTCATCCCTCTGCTGATGAAGACATCTGGATGTGCAGGACTATTATAGTCTCTTCAGCCTGAAAATGTTGATATCTATGAATGCCTGTATTTAAAGAAATCTGAAATGAATATTTAGTGATGCTTTTAAGGTTTTTATTGACTTGGACTTAACGTGTGTGCCTAAAGAGTTGATTATCTTGTTTATGTCACCTCTCCTATGAAGCCTGTGAGACAGGACAGAGGGTATATTATTGCAAATTATACATACAAAACAAAGAAAAGATGCTGTGCTGTATATTTAAAAAATTAAGTTGAGCCACATAGTATCAATCAGATCAGAAACGAGCTGCAAACTGGATATGAATGTGTGTTATGTGTGAGGAATGAACAACAGAGTTCATATTTCATGTTCTCCTTGTCAGCCGTTATGCTGGTGAAGAAGTCACTTAAAGGAAAATGGAGACACTAAACACTGAATCAGAATAGTCAGCCTGGACAGAGAGCTCCTCCGTTTCCTTCACACTGTCCCTCTACTTCACTCAGCCCTGTTTCTATTTAAGGCCATCTGTATGATACGTGTGTTCGTCACTCCACTGTGTCATTCCTATTTATCAGCAGCCTTTGAGTTGCAGCTCATTGTTGGTCGATCAGTGTACCCGGGGGGGGGGGGGGGGGGGGGGGGTTGGCACGGTGACAGGTTGTCACGGATCTGATGCAATGAAAGGACTGGTGGTGGACTAGACTTGTAAAAATAGCACCAATGAAAGCAAACACAGACATTAATGAGCCTCTGCTGCTGCTGTGAGTCCCTGGAGGCCTGGCACTCACAGGCATCGCTGCGTCTGCATCGCTGTGTCTTGTCAAACAAAAAGACATGAAAGCCGCACATCTGACGGCCGCAGAGACAGAGAGTTTAAAGAGAAAAGATGAGGGTGTGTCAGTACATCTGTACCGTCTATCTCTACAGCATCACTTCCTGAAAACTCCTTCTTAAGTTACACGCTGTAACAGACTGAATGCCCACCACTGTAGTGATGAAGCTGCTACTACACAGCCCTCGATAAGCTACGACAGGCCGGCAACGTCATCTGTGTAATGGACTCATGGGACCACAAGGTGTCTCTTAACCTCCACAGTAGAGCTCCTCTCTCCTCTCTCCTCTCTCCTGGTTCCATCTCTGGGCATTGAAAAGCGAGGGAGACGGGGGTGAAGGGAGTGAAGGGGGTGAAGGTAGAAGCTGGATTGTCAGAGTTGGAGCAAATGAAAGTCAAACGGTCTCTTGCATCCTCTCTGGAGAGAGCTGTGGGCAGAGGTTGGGATAATATGCTTCACACCATCACAGTTCTTTTGCTTCTTCTTTACATTTAGAAACATGTGTAGCCTCAGATCCACGTTCCTTCTGATTCATATCCAGAGCTGCTTTAATGAGCCCCGCCCCTCTAAAATCAGCTCTGTTGTGAGGGTTGATCCAGAAATGATTGGGCAGATGAATCAATAATGAATAAAGTATTTAGATGCGACTGTGTTTTTTAAGATCTTTGTTATTGGTCAATTAAATACTTGCCTCTTCAAGCATTCAAGTTCTCAATTATGAGGCAAACAATTAACAATTAACATGTGCAAATCAACACTAACTAACCAACTAACCAGTGGAACCAGTGTGGAACCAGTTCATTTTCAGTCATCACACTACAATCCCTGAAAGCTTTCCTGATTATGTTTGTAAAAACTAAATCTGTCCGGCATTATGCTTCTTACCAAACACACAACAGCTCATTCTAATTAGCTGGACATGCACAGTTGTCTTTTAATGAGCAGCCCTCTATGATATCCGGCCATAATAAGTCAACTTACACAACTTGAGAGCTGAAATCAGGCCAGAGCTGCATGGGACTGACTCAGGGCTGAACACACGATGCAGCTGAACTTCAGACAGTACTGTCTGCATGTTCTGGTGGGACCGGTATACGACATGGGTATTACAACCCAAGAAAGAGGGGCGCGTCACGGCCTCATGTTGAACTGCTCACCCACACACAGCCTTCTTCATAATACTCCACTTCAACACTAAGTGCTGGACTGGAGGACTGTCGTATAAAATGCCCTTTCTGAGAGTGTTTTCTGAATGTTTTTATTATTCACCAAAAACGGTATTTACAAGAATTGATTAGAGTGGGTGCATTAAGATATCTAAGCTTGATTGACAGCCTCTCCAACCCCCCGAGATTAAGCCAATTAAATAACATTAGGAGAGAGAAAAACACGGTGGAATCACTTCTGACTTTCAAAGCCGGATAAATAAACGCCAAATTACAGGACTGACCTTAGAGGTGCTTTATTTCTCTGCATATGCATATTGGAGATTAAAAAACACCTATAAATATTAATGCGGGGGCAATTTCCAGAGTGCAAATAAGCAGTGCATTATCTGTGTGGGCTTAGAGTGGAATCAGCCCGATGCCTCTTCCTTCGCCAGAACAGGCCAGACCGACAAACACTCAACACCGGACTAATGGAGTGGATAATACTCATTATGTCGGCGCACAGGCAGAGGGGCTCGCAGTGAATTAATGCACAGTTGGCGCATATACAACCAGATTCATTCATTCATATACTGTGGAAACAGTTGCTTTAAAGCACTGTTTCAAAGACTAACCAGGCCACGGCGCACCATTTTTAGTCCAACAGCATAATCTCTTGTCTCCATTTCCAGTTTTAGAAAGCATGAAAAGTGATCTGATTTGTATACATATCCCATTTAAATAGAGGAGAGATTAGAGGCGCATCAATCTTGGCTGGCCCCAGGGAACGAAGGAAAAGGTTACTAAATTTATCACTCCGCCTTCTGTTGCAGCATATTTAAATATGGGAGTTGGAGTCTGACTGACCATCCTCTGAGGGAGGATGTAGCTCCACCTCTGTGTAGTCTCCCGGCACAGAGACCATTAATTACACACACACACACACACACACACACACACACACACACACACACACACACACACACACACACACACACACACACACACACAATCAGTGTCCTGCTTCCATGCATGTAACACGGCGCCACAACTGTGTGGGACGGAGTGACAGTAATGATGAGCTGTGAATCAGGAAACGCACTGCTCTCTTTTCTGTCGTCACTTCGGTTCTCTTGGGCGTTGCCGGTTCCCAATGAGAACAGGTTAGTCCCTCACACTCCTGAATAAACCACAAGTCCAGAAGAACCGGGTTTTTCCCTTGAAAAGGATTTGCATCGTTTGTATTTCACACCTGGAGATATGGCTCCATGTTAAATCCAGCTGCTGTAATCATCTGTGACTTTCTGTGTGACACAGTAAGTGGAACATAACGGTGGAATTACAACATGCTAAAAAGCATCACAGCTAAATGCACCGGCACACATGTGGGACAGGAAGCTTGGTGACCAGCGACTTCTGGAGCTCGTTGACAATCTTATGTAGCTGGCTAGCTAACCTGAAAAACACCAGCTAGCTGGAAACACTAGCTGGGTCTCTTTAGAATGAATGTCTGGCTACACACCAGGCTACATGCTAGAGAGGACAGGGTGGTGTAACAAGGCTAACTAAAGTTAAACGACACACAATTACTTTGAAACAAACAGAGAATTACATTTTGTCTTTTGTTTTTGCATATTTGTGTCAGTTTGTCAACCAGCATCATTTCCCTTTCATATTAATACTGACTGAACAGTAACACTCTGAACCATTACCCGGTCCTCTAATGTCAGAGACAGACACCTCCTGCTGCTGGGACTGAAGCAGCATTCAATAGATAATGTCCGTGATGAAAATAAAGAACATTTCAAACACTTGTGTGAACACTGAACAAACGAGTAGACAGAAGGCTATACAAGTGAAAAGCTTCTATTATGCTATGAATTTGAAAATACCAGAATGCATAGATTATTGAGGAGTAACACGTGGGGTTGAGCTCCACCGTGGCTTTCTGTCAGTGTAACAGCCTCTCACTTCTGTTCAGGCTGCTGGACAGCAGCTGGGAGAAGCATTAGCAGGACGATCACGCCGGTCGGCTTGTTGTGCCGACCTCGGTGGAGCGGAGCAGAGCTGCTTCTGAAACACACCGTGCTGCGTCTGATGGAACCCCACCCCCACCCCCACCCCTGATCCCAATTTCAAAAACTCAATGAATCTTCAAAATCACATAGGTGACCTATTTCATATAAAAACAGCACAAGAACTTCTGCTGAAAGGGGCGGAGTTTGCATGCCCGCTATAAAGGGATTAAACAGACCTGCTTCTCACACTGGCCGTAGTCCGGACCCTGGTCTGGTTGAAAGAAGCATGTTTCTCCGTGGTTCTTTGCCATCTCGATCAGCCCCATGCCCGTCCTCACCGTGGCATTACGAGCGTGGACAAACACCATCACCTGAGGCACACGGAGACATCCGTCAGCTGTTATTCATAGAGCAAATCAAACAGAGCAAACACAAGAACGGAGACAGATGACGAGACCAATGTACACCAAATATAATAACATGACTGAATGAATTCACTATGGTGAAATACAATATGTATAAACACTGAAATCATGACGAAATAATTAGCAAAAACAACACAAAACAATCATGAAACACTAGATGAACACCAGACTGAATAGATGGGTTGACATGTTGTATGTTTCAGCATGTCGTTGTTGAAGAGCTTTAACTAACGTTGAGCTGGTTCTGTAGGGTTCTAGTGTAAAGTCAATGGGTTCTAATGTAAGACTCTCCCAAGTTGTTTCTTTTTCGTTCCACTACTTTTGCCATATTACAATATTACAATATCCAAAAGACAATATCCAAAAGACTTTCATATCACAGCATTGATCTAACATTAATACATTCCCCAGCCCTAGGTGATGCGTCTGGACACATTTTATGCTCACATGTCCATTTATTTGGGAATAGGTTTATTGTCTTAAATGACTCCCTTGTTTTAAAGTCATCTTAAAGAATATGTAATCATAAACAGGCTTAGCTTGCTGTAATCTTTTCATGAATAACAGACCTCTTCCTCACACGCTTACAGTGAACGTGAAATATATCGACTGACGCTGATGTGAAGTGAAGCAGTCTGAGTTTGACACATCCAGTTAACCATTTCATCTACTGTTCTCACTGTGAGCTCTCTGGCTGGACCCGACCTGACTGACTGAGCCTGTGATGAAGTCAAGTTACAAGTTACTGACTTTGAGTCTGTTCCTCCTTCTAAAGAATAGGCCCCAACAGCCTTCTATTGCCTCCTAAGGAGGCTTCTACGTCTGGGTTAGGACAGTACTCAATCACTGACTTAACGACTCACTACTACTGGGAGCACTAAAGGAAATTGCAGATTAATATTTAATATCCAGGAATTCCCATTGTGGACCAGCGGTAAACAGACGGTAGCGCAACCAAAGGCACACCAGCAGAGAGAGCAAGAGAGATTTTAGAAACGTTGAAATGCCCACTAATCCAAATGACTTGATTTATATTCATTTATATTCATTTATATTTATTTATATTCATTTATATTTATTTATATTTGTGCTATTTTGGTTGATTTGTTTCCCCACCGACATTCCTCGAAGACCTGCCCTGCTCTGCCTCTGATTGGCTGGTACTCATTGTCAAGTTTATCTGAGATGAACAAAAACATGGACAGTTAATGATTCATACTCAGGTGTGGATGTTTTCATCAGGATGGCAGCCTTCTCACAGTGCTCTCATTAATAATCAGTGTATTGATGAAGAACGGGAGATGGTCTATTTTATTCTGTTAACATTCTCACACACACACACACACACACACACACACACACACACACACACACACACACACACACACACACTTTGTGAAAAAGACCACTTACCTGTAAATAGCCATGAAAGACCCTGTGGATATTGTTCTTATGTATTTTTGAAACTTTTATTATGGAAATCTAATATTAGACCAAACAATATTGTACGACTACTAGAGCAACCGGCTGTGTGTTGGCTCCAAACACAGCGGGTCCAAAGAGACCACTGCAGCAAATGTTATTTATTGAAGTTGTTTCATCAGCACCACTGAGCAGCGTGGAAGTAACCGCCGGCTTCTCGCCTTATTAAACTTCTCCGTGGCAGCGGGCTTCCCACCAGGAGGGTGGTAAGAAAATCATAGAGCAAATTTCATCCATCAGAGCCTCCCAGGTGAAATTAATACATGTCACAGCCACTTCTTGACAATTTAATAATCAGAAAAGACGCGGCCTCCCCAGCCGAGCTGTGGCCTCAACCTACAAGCCGGACCGGACCATTGTGTAGTTCAACCAGGGGGATGAAAAGCTACAGTGCTGCTTTACAAGTTCTTTAGGGGCTTCAGCAAGACTGTGTCTCTGAGGGAGATAATGGGCCAGAGAGAAGCGAAAAAGTACAAAAAAGAGTGTGTGTGTGTGTGTGTGTGTGTGTGTGTGTGTGTGTGTGTGTGTGTGTGTGTGTGTGTGTGTGTGTGTGTGTGTGTGTGTGTGTGTGTGTGTGTGTGTGTGAACACTTGCAATAAAGTGATGCAGACAGGATAACACCCGTGCTCAATAGGGAGTTCAACTCCTGCAGCAGACGGGAGCTAAACGCTAAAATCTAAATTCACAACTCTCATCCTCCCAATAGGCCCAGTGAGGCTGTGGAGTGGAAGCAGAGTGAGTGAGGGGGGGGGGGGGGGGGGTAACACTGGGGGAGATAAGGACTGCAGACACGTTAGATAGCAGGTGTTCATTCCAAGCGGTTCACACAAAATATTTACTGCAGGAGGTCCTATTCATGGGAAATATTTTCAGGGGAACCAGCAGCATGAAAGATGTGCTGTACTCTGGACCACACCAGCACCACTGTGGGCCGAGTCCAGAAACTCACAGTGACAGTCTCAGTGAAATCATAACGAGGTCTGAAGGAACTTTAAGCCGCTACTTAACGAGACTAAGTCACAGAACCTTCAATGAGCAGACTGAATCAGGAAGATGAGAAGGGGATTGTTCAGTGGATCTGATTCTAGATATACTGAGTCAATTCACTTGAATCACAACGTTGTTACATTGGGTCATAGGTCAGACATGGAATGAGTAGCTTTACTATAGATGTAATACTCATCTTAACATGGTCAGGAACATTGCATTCTTTAGGTGAGGTTCCAGAGGAGCTCCTACCTGATGACCGGCTTTAACCTGCTCCAGAACTTTGTTGTAACACACCTCCTCCATGTCATGAAGCTGCTGGATCTGAACAGGACACAAAGTCACAATCAGCAGTTTCTCTTCACTGATGACAGGCAACATGTTAACACCACAGTAAGTCATGAACTGCAGGCGCATAGAGCTGTAACCTACGTAGTGTTCATGCTCCGGTCCTCCGTTGAATACTCTGCTAACTAACCCTCTACTATGAATAACACGGACACATTACTATATAATAGTGATGCCAACAGTAATAGTGACAATCACACATGTAAATGATGTTAACCAGGAAAGGTTCCTATGAAGTGACCACTCCGCCATGCTGCCATGTCTTCTACTGATGACGAAAGCTAAAGTTCTGTTCTGTGGAGGAGTCTAAAACCATTTAGATATGTGGTGGTTGCACCTATATTGTATGCACGGGTCACCTTGAAGAACTAAACCACAGGTGCAGGGAAGTGTTCAGGGTCCGACACACTCTTAGACACAAAGGAGCTGACTAGAACCATAGAGGGTTCTTTGGCTTATCCTCATAGGAGAGCCTGTTTTGGTTCCTGATAGAACTTTTATAAAGTTTATATCTGAAACCCTTTCAGAGGTTTTCATCTGTGAAAGGTTCCTCCCAGAACCCCCTATGAGAGGTTCTACAGTGAACCCTTCTATGGTCTATTGGTTCCATCCAGTCCCATCCTCTCTGGAGTTAAAACAAGAACCTTTTATCCTTCTAACAGTGCTAAGAGGAACCTGGGCCCATAAGAACCATGTCCAGCAAGAAACCATAATGGTTCACACTCACATGTTTCTGGAAGAACTCTTCCTTAGTGAAACAGTTCTTTGGATGTAAAGGGTTCTTAATGGAAGCCTTAGTCTTACAAAGAAGAAAATGGGTTCTTCAAAAGCTAAATATTCTGGGTAGAACCTCCGCCTTTCAGGAAGAATCCTTTTTCTGGGAGAATATGTTTGTAAATACATTCACATCATCCCCGTCTGTTTACCTTGTTAGTGGATTTGATGCCAACAAAGGTCTGTCCAAGGGGAACCGGTCTGAAGCGACTGTCAAAGAAGAAGAGGCCGATGTAGGGGTTGACGTGCAGGAAGGCGGCCACATCCAGATAGTTGGGCAGAGTGGCTGACAGTCCCAGGATCCTGATCATACTCTGGGTGGACTCCACCTAACCATCAGACAACAACACAGTGTCCTAGTTACACCAAGCTCGATGCTGTGCATTGATCCAGGCAGGAGGAGCACTGATGCTCTCCAACTGATCCTGAATCTACCTCGACGAGGTGACGTCCAGGTCCAGACAGAAAAAGAGGAATTGAGCAGAGATTATCTGAGAGGATCCAAGTGACACTTAATGAAATACATACAGTGACATTGATCACTATCTACCACCATTGAGGTGCATCACATTATGGTATGGCAACCTCAGTATATATATATATATATAGATATAGATATAGATATAGATATAGATATATAGATATAGATATATATATATATATATATATATATATATATATATATATACACACACACACACACACACACACAGTATATGTAGCCCTTACTCATTCTTCATACACATGTGCATTACTCTGGTTAGCTGTTAAAGTGCATTCTGTTGTTGAAGCTAATCTGATCCAAACCTTGTCGGGGGGGACGGCTGACTCCGTGACATCAAGTACAAAGGATCACATGGTGAACTTAGCATATGTATTTATATGTATGTATATGTCCAGGAAAGCCTCTGGGACACTGAAACATGTGGTTAAGACTTCACAGTGTGAGAGAGGCTGCAGTGAGTCAAATAAAGCACATTATAGAAAGTGTCGGCTCTGTGATCTATTTCATTGACTTATAAGACAAAGTAAATGGTCTTACTCACAAGTCTTTACTTTGTCTTTGAGACCTGAAGAAAATACGATATGTTGTGTATCAATGTGGGGAGAGGAGGGAGAAGTGGAGGGGGGGGCTATCTGTGAGCCTCCTGCTGGATGTGACAGGAAAGATTGGTAAGGCCTTTAATGTGATGCAGTACCTGTCAAACCATCCCATCAAGATAAGACCTAACCAACCCCTGCCAGCCTGCACTCCACATCCACAGGAGCAGTGCTGAACCTCCGTACTGCAGACGTCCCCCGCGCTCACCTACAGTCAAACCATCTGCAGAGCCTCTCTTTCACACTGGCTTTGATGCAACGAGGAGTTTGTAAACCAGACAAAGAAAGTCTGTGACAGCAGAACATTTTATAGAAACATACGGTCATTGTGATTAACAGCTGAATTTACAATTACCCCAAGGAGAATGGGTAATGAGCTGAATACAACTTAATTAATAGAGCACAATATTAAAATGAGACACGAGGTGACCTGTGAAGTCCTCTGTGGCTTTGCTCGGCTGCTCAAACAACACCGTTTCCACTGGTATTAATAAAGAACTGTATCTCTAACCATCGTTTACATCAGAGAAACTCATCAATGGTGGCCTCACACTGTTTCTGCTCAAATCAAAGGGGTTCTCCCCCAATGCTACACATCAAGGATAGAGCTGTTTATTAGTGACGAGCAGCACTACTCAGTCCAAACAGCAGTACGATGTCTTCTTCATCAAGCCTGAGAGAGAGTGAGAGAATAAACCTGGTGATGTCATCAGTTCCAAACAGATCCTACAAATGTAGAGGAGGCCTGAGTTACAAAACAGCTGTTTGAAAGAATGTACCCAAGCATGAGTGTCATCAAATATGATCTATTGTTGTACACTACCTCACATTTAATAATCCTCTTGATTCCACAGATGTAACACTGAAAGGGTGATTTTGTTTAGCAGACTGCTGCCGGTACTACGGGACGCTGCTGTGAACCGTGCCGAGTTTCAAAAGTTCAGCAGTAAACTGAGACTGAAACAGGTTGTGTATCCTAAAGCTGCATGAACAGCAGCAGACCTGTCACTCATATTATCTTATACAGAGAGTAAAGTAAACGCTGCAAACACGGACGACCAGAGCACATTTTAGATTAACAACAAGCTAAAAGAGGACCGCAGAGGATGTTGGTAATCACTTTGAGCTCCACAAACTGTATCCGTTACTAACTAATCCGTTCATTACATACACATGTGATCAGTTCTGAACACAGAATGTGTTTCCACACCTGATGTCTCTGCATCTGGCTAAGGAACAGTTAACAAGCCTATTATAGTGCATATTAGTCATTTTGTGGGCATTAAAAATACATGACTATAAAAGACATGCCTTATGTAAGCTTAGAGGTAGAGCACAAACGCTCCTTAAATACCAAACCAATAAGAAGAAGCTCCACAACAGAGCAACATTAAAGGCCTTTGTAATAAAGGTTACAGGGACTTTATCTTGAATGCGGTGCATAATTGGTAGCAGAACACCCGGCCAAGAAAATGTGGCTCAAAACAAAGCTCTTCCAAGTAAAACATCAAAGTGATAACTGGCTCGGTTCAAACACATTTGCATAAAAAGGGGGACAAATATCATTTAGTTTACAGGGATTTCCATATTAATGCGTCTGAAGACGTGAACTTAAGCACCTCGCGCATCAGAGGCAGTCGGCGTAATTCCTTCAGCACAATCAATTATAGCAGTCTGTCAGGTGTGGCAATAATGAGACGGGAGAGATGGAGGAGGTGGGGGAGGGGCTGCCGGCGTGCTGCTGCCTCCCAACATCACGGGTAGGAGGCAGCCTGTGAGCCGCTCACACAAAGACCAACAGAAACCAGTCACATTCACATACAGATACCAGCAGAGACAATAGTCCGACATGTACTCAAGTACAGTGACATAATCCAGAAACATCAGGTTCTGGTTACTGTGTTCTGTCTTAATAATCCGTTCCTCATACAAGCTTGTAAGTCAAAAGGACAATTTAGTGCTCCCTTCTCCCAAAACCTGCTTCTGCAGTCTGAGCCACCAGGTTCAGTACTCATCACAGTGTATGCATCTTCTCATCAACCAGTACTATGTGCACAGCCACACCAACAATGAATGTATCTATCAACATGTATTGAGAGTGTGTCCAAAGCGTGAAGAGTTCTTCAAAGCTGCATTCTCTCTAGTGTCCACCAACCTCTGGTTGTATAGAAGTCTAGTCTAAAATGACTCTACTTCTCTCTTGATTTATTCCCTCAGTAAACATTGTAAACATGAGTTTATGGTCTCAATCTCTAGTTTACAGTCTTCTTCAATACAGCATGATGTTCATTTAGTACATTATGCTCCATTTAGAGTCAAACACACCATAAAGCAGGGGATGATTTAGGGGCGGGGCTACTGTGATTGACAGGTCTCTCTACCAGAGACGTATTCAGAGTCTCTATGTCACTTCTCCTCAGTCCAGATATGGACACTGCTGTTCACTGGTTGCAAAAAAACAAAATGGCCACTGCCAACATGCCGAAGTGGAGGCTATCCACAAACCAATGGGGGACGTCACAACTACTACTACAGTCTACACATCAATGACATGACATGGCTGACATGTTCCTTCATTACCATAAACACACACCGCAGTGTATTCTCACATTGTCCACCTGGAAACGAGCCTCACATCCCGCCCACATTCAACCCTACATGGTGAATGCAAAGCACCTCATGAATATTGATGCATATAAATTATCCTGCTGATCAAAGGCTCTCCGTGGTGAATCACACAGCATTCTGCATTATGAGCAATCACACTGATTGCTTCCAAAATGATCATGACAATCAGTGGAATCCACCACCGTGGAACATCATGTGAAAACGGAAGTTTGATCGGTGAACACCATGTCCTGATTCATTCAGGTTTGGCCATGGTGAACTTGGCCCGCATCATGTTTGGGACTGTTGATGGGGATCTGGAGTGTGGTGGTTCTTGTATTTCCACACAGTCCTCAGGTGAAGATGTGAGTCCACCACGAGGAGCTGTGTGTTCCTGACACATAGTCCTGATGAAACTTATGGAATAGTTAAGGCTCACTACAAGCACAAGTAGCAATAGCACTGTTTGACTGTCTGTGACAGAGCGGATCGATGGGGAACGTTTGATATTACTATTGTTATTGAAATGAAACGTGAGGAGGCTTTAACTCAACACCTCACCATCTGCATCTCCATGATGTGCAAACGCACGGGTCAGAGTGTGTACAGCTGCACACATTCTACCACAAACTCAGTTTAATGGATCACAACTTTTGTGAAAGAGGCGTGCATACGTACAGTATATGGGTATAAATGAGACCCCAGAGCACCGAATGTAGATTAATCCGCCCCTGAAAATAGTCCCTAACAGATGTACTAGATCATCCTGGTAGAGTAATGTTTGCTAAAAACTACAGTGGCCAGCAGTTTGTAGGAGATGACTGAACCCTTTTACAGGAACATGTGGTCCTGGTGAGACGTCTTCAGTAGGAACCAATGGGCTCACAGCTCAGAGCCACACCCACAGCAATGATGTCACAAAGTCTGACTTAAGAACATACATGCAGACCAAAGTTTACAATAATAAATTACTGTTTGCCTTTTTTATGCAAAACATTTTGCTTTACAGAAATGATTCGTGCTGAATTAGGTCATTCTTTCCAGGAGACCTCCTGGTCTCAACCCGCAGGTCTGGAATGAATGCATTAATGAATGCATTAATGCCTGAATAATAAATAATAAAATGTATTAATCAATCTCATCATTTGTCTTTTTTCTTCCTTGTCTTCTGCATATTAAGCCTTTCAATCTCCCTCCCTCCCTCTTTCTTTCCTCCTCCTCCTCCTTTGGTTGTCATCTTGTTGCCTCCCTCTGTTCCTCGTCTTTCTTTCCTTTCTGTCTCTCCTTCACCGTGGAACTCATTCTCCTCTTCCCACACCTCCTTCTCCTTCAGAGGCTGTTTATGACTTAGCAAGCAATGACTTTCTGCTCTCAGCAGCGGGAACATGTACTTTCTAATCTGTGTCAAGCGGCTCCGCTGACAGCCTCTACTTTTTAAAGCCCATCTCATCTCAGATTAGTATTGTTAGTAGCAGTTGACCGTTTGTCTATTATCAACTTAAATTGTCTTAGCAGTATTACTTTCACACATGCAGCATTGCTGTATCCAATATCTACAATTCACCATATAAAAGGTTTTATCATTTTTATAGAAAAACTAAATGATATACAGTATATTAAACATCTCGTTTCCATTTGATTAATGGCACAACTCATAGTTCACAGTGTAAAAGTAGGTGAATCATTTAAAGGGCAGTACACAGAGTACATTGACTAGTTGTGAGGAGTACTTCTTCTACGTTGTCAGGTCTGGAATAACTGAATCATTATTATTTTCTCAGCCTGGGCTTGAAAACTAGAGACCTTGACAAAGGATGCTGTTGAGTTGCATCATGGGAAACGTAGGATCCAGTGTTTTTCAGCCTGTCATTTAGATTTAGCTGCTGCAGGTGCTGCATGGTGTCCCAGTGAGTGACAGTGACACTGGACGAGGAGTGAAATGAAAACTGCGTGGCCACTCGTCAGACTGATGTTGGGTCTCTGGGAACAGCAACAGTGTTTACGATGGCATCACCCAAATGAGTCTATTACCGGGCCCGAGTCCAGCCGTGACGTCCCTTCAGTTCAGACACATTTCAGTCAGTCAATCACGGCTGCCTCGTAAAAGAGCACAAGCTTCAGTCATTCAGGAATCATCCAGCATCCACCCGTGGACTTGCACCCAGAGCAGCCCTAGGCTTTGGAGGGATAGGTGAAGGCTAGTGGCACCATCCATCCAAACGAGGGGAGAGGAAACGATCTAAACTGTTACAAAAAGCCCACAATATCATAACTACGTCGTCCAATAAATAGGCCTTTTCTGTGCTGTTCAACGTATCACTCTATGAGCTAATAAAGAGCTGCAGCGATGTCAGTCTGTCCCGTATGGACCGTAAGTCAGTACGGGACAGATGGAAACACTATCCAGGTGTTTGGGAAAGAACCATTTTGTGAAATACCGTTTCTATTTGAAGTGTGATCTGCATAGCGTGGTCTCAAAGACATGAAGCTACGCAGTGTCTGTGTGAATGTATGAACACAATGACTGGTGGTGGGATTTGGCTGTGATACAAGGGTCACCAGCTAAAATATTGCCCAGGGCATTACACCGGGCCGGCTCTGATTGGGCCCGAGTCGTGCTTTAACTGCGCTTCCTCTGAAGCCTCAGTGTTTACTGGCATGCTAATGGTTAAGTCCAGTATCACAGCTGTGTTCTAAGCACTGACAGCATGTGCAGTCTGCTGGCAAACAGAATGACAGTTGAAAGGCTTCAAACTTGTGCACCGCAGCACAACCTCTAAAGGTGTTAAGGTGTACAAAGAGCCCAGTCAGCCCTTCTTCAGTAATATCAGCTAAACCTGCAGATAAGTGGGCAGTGAACCGAGTAAACAGCGGTCACATGTACGGACCGGTTTTCAATTACCTTGTGGTTAACCCCGCCAAGAGGTCTCCGTCGCTGCACAGCAGCTCATCCCTCTGTTCCACTCTGCCTTCCTCACTCTGCTGGGAGTCCTTTAGCATACGACTGGTGTCCATGCATCTTCAACATTTAGACTCAGAAAGATGAGCACTTCAGTCACAAGGTTCTGTTTTACTACATGTCATTACGCTGCTAAACAGAACAGATTCTTCAAACAAAGTTCCGTTGTATAACATGCAATGACGAATACAGAAATCTAATCTAAAAAGATCTAATCTTAAATGAAGTAAACAGCAGTATCTGCCTCAGAAAGTGTGCACACGGATGTGTTTCTGCAAAAACAGGATTGGAGTCTTAATCCCACAGAGACACACATCCCCTAAATAACACAACACATCTGAAGGCTTTCATGAACCGGGTACAGATGAGTCACCTCACTCGGTGCCAGGGACAGACAGTGTGGACGTTTATAGAGACATTTTCAGGGTCAACATGAGATCCACAAAGCACGATGCCTGGATGAGTCAGCGGCGGTCTGTGCATTCTAAAGTCCCTTTGCGTCGCTTCTTCTCCTTTCCTTCCACAGACTGAACACACCAGAAGCTCGTCAGAGGGAGCTACGGCACGCCGAGGCTCATTCTCTACCTCCTCGTCAACATTCACATAATCACTCCAACATCAAAATGTCCTGGCTGGTTCCTGCACAGACACCTGTCAGTCACCATCAGGGAAAATCCCGTTCACAGACAGAGCACTGATTATGTGTTCCTGCAGCAGCATGGAGCCAAAGGGGGCAGGACTCATGCCGTCTACGACGTGTCGTCTGGAAGACAAGTTGCTACTTTACTGGTGAACTAGGCACTGGAGAAAAAAAACACAACTTTGTAATACTAAGTGACTGACAGGGTGGTGCCTTTTAAAACCCTACACAAGATGTCAGCTATCCAGTGAGAACTAGACACACACAGGGTCTAAGGAACGCTGCACCTCCAACACAGAAAGCTCCAAATAAAAGACGACAAATATCAACGTTATCACAAAATGTAAAAAGACAAAATAAGAACATGAAACACTATGATACAGGGGAGAAATGAAAAACTAGCTTTTATTAAATTACTATGAAAATAATACAAACAAAATCTACCTTATGCCAACATTTGTATTGATGTCGCTCAGATTGTTCGGAGATTATGAATCTAGAAAGCCTCTTTTTATACTGACGATATTGACAGCAACATTTCAAAAGGGTGTTGTTGTGCTTGTTGTCTTTTGAACAGACCTGACAAACCGTGAAGTAGTTATTTCAGAAACCTTTCTATTACAGAAAGCTACATCCAGTGACACCAGCTGCAGTCTCCGGGTGACGCTATGAACCCAGACCAGCAGGGTTTGGTCCTCAGACAAAGCAGCAGCGGCGGTTCATTCATTTCATCCATGTACGCACAAGGAGGAAAGCCTGTTCCCTCACTCATAAACACAAATGATCCGGCATGAGTAATGAGAGGTGAAAATCTGTGAACATAGAATAAGACCAATGCAGCGGAGAAACAATGACAATATCTCCCTCAGAAATGTAGTGAAGGAGAAAGTAACAAGTATTTGACCTTTTTACTGAAGTGTAGTACCTGGGACAAAGACATCGTCAACATATTTCCACCTGGTGGTAGTATGAGGATATGTTAGGATGACGTGTTGAGGACTCGACACACACACTTATAAATCGAATGCACATAATCCCCGGAACAAATACAAGCAACTCTTTGAACTAGCGAGCTGCATATACTGAACGTACCGAATAACTCCATCGTCAAACTAATTGCTCACTCTCCCCTGCCTCGTTAAACTCCCTGTTCCTCACACACACACACACACACACACACTCTCCCTTTGTGTCTGACTTTGCAGCCTTCAGTCGGGTGTTTAACAGAGAGCTCTGGGGACGTTTGGTGGATAATGTGGGAGAGTGAATGCAATAGGGAGATGATGATGAGAAGTGCAGTGCTGTCTGTGAGCCTCTTTCTCTCTGTCTGCTTGTTGAGCTTCAAATGCTGTTTGTCACACTGAGGGTGAATAAAAAGTGAAACTTGGCACAAAAACAGTGGACCGGAGAGACGAAGCCTTCTCTACCTGTGGGTCCTCGTGGAGACAGGTCTTAACCTCAGAGGGATCCTGCTGCTGTTCATCACTGCCACTCTTCTGTTGGGCTCTAGGTTTTGGATCAATAGTTGAAATAATTTGGAAAAATGTTGTTTTGATAGAAACCGGGGTATTTGTTTGGCCTGTATCAAAAAAGAGTCAAACAATGCTCAGCCCTGAGTGCCCCCCCCCCACGTGACAGAGAGCGGGGGGGAAGCTCCAGTCGGATTCTAAAGTTTAACAATTGACACGTTGTATCTTATGTGATTTTGAATCCAGACACAAAGAGAAACGTTTAAAGGATAATGACACAAGCTGACAGTATCTCCTCTGGTCTCCTGATATACACACACGTTTACAGCATGTTGAACACATATGAATAACATTTCATTCAAAAGATGACATCTATTACAGTTTCTATATCCTGTGTTTGGAGCTCCCTCTCTACTCCATGAAACAATTCCTTAATGTTTATACACGGCATCCTGTAAACGATGTACTTACAGCCAGTACATGACAACAGTGTGGGGAAGAAGAAACATACACCCACATTCAGGAGCAGGACTAACCTGTCTGATGGTCCGGGCCACCAGGCTCTCCAGTACTGGTCCTCGGTCTTCATGGAGGAGGTGAACTTCATCCAAGATTAGGAGACGCACAATCTGGGAGAGAGCCACATCTCCAACACTCTTCCTGGTCACGACGTCCCACTTCTCTGGAGTCGTCACCAACATCTGGAAACACATGGAGACACGAGGAACAGAGCTAGGGGTTAATAATCCGCCCCCCCGCGTATCCCCAAACTTTATGGAGGTCCAATATCAAATTCTCGGAATATCCTTCTTAAGGTTGTCCAAAAAATAGATTAACAATAGTAACAGTGTGATGATGTTTACACGAACAGTCTTCATATTGAGATGATTTTAGAGATCATTGCTGAGATACATCTTCCCCACAATTCCCCGCTCACTTAAGTGGATGACACGCGGCGTTAAACCCAGAGCAACAGCAGCACAGTCCCTGCTCCCACACCACGGCTCATCAAGGCCCGATGGCCCGTAGCTCCGCTCATTACGATGCAGAGTGAAGCACCTAAATCACAGCAGCATCATAACACCACTCACCACGCTGCTAGCTTACACTAGTTCTACCGTGTTAACAGATGTATGTCAATGTCAGCCTACGATCCACTGCTTCCATTAGATTCTGTGTACCTTCTCCTGTATTTGCTGTGTTTAGTTATCCCTCTCACACCAATTATATTCAACAGTATCAACACATCTCATCTGTTTAACACGTCAACAGAAACCATCTCCACTCTGCTCACTGTCTAGCTTTCTAGTGAAATTTTATTCTGTCTTTTAAAGAAAAACACCACAATGCATAATTAATGGTGTGTGAACTGTTTGGCAACCTGTCTGTGTGTGTGTGTGTGTGTGTGTGTCCGTGTGTCCGTGTGTGTGTGTGTGTGTGTGTGTGTGTGTGTGTGTGTGTGTGTGTGTGTGTGCACATTCCAATTAAACCCTTTCTGTAAAAGCAGTTCATTAAATCCTCTCTAGTTTGCATTTAAATCAATCTATCCAGCCATTAGAGGCTGGCGTACTCACAGAAGAGGAAGCGTCCGCTCCTAATTGGAACTACTGGTTAATCTAAATGGAGGCTCTGGCAAATGGAGCACAGGCCAAAGTGCCTTCTTAATTGCCCCACAAATACGCAGAAGGAGGTGCAGAGAAAGCGCCATTGTTTGGCTGAATGGTGTTATTTAGCCCATTTATCTGTCGATCGCAGCGGGACTGAAATCAATCATCTAAATCCACTGATTCTTAGCATTTCATTTAAGATGGTAATGCTTCTTAAAGGTGACACTTTAATCAGAGAATGGGTTCATAAACCTGTGCAGAGAAGCAGCATAATGGTCTGTAAGAACTGCTGTTTTCAGTAATGAATCACTACATTATTAGTGGAAACCTGGATACTTTATGTTTAAATAAAGAGGAAGAACAACGCTTTTATGAAATCAAAATCGTGCAAAACAAATGTTGGATTCATTTCAGTAAGCAATAAAAACTCCCTCCAGAGACGAGGAGATCTCTTCTCACAGATCTGCATTAACGTCACGCGTTACTGCAGCTAAAGGGATATGTTAAAAATCATATTGTATATATTATAGCAACATTTGACATTGTTGTTTATTCTCAGTCTCAACGTGATCAGATGTGTTTTAGAAGAGTATGCCGTGTATGCAATGCCATCGTTGTATTGCTTTTACTGTGGCTTTAAGTTGTCCTCATGTCTGGAGCATTGCACTGTGTGGGACAATAAAGTGGATCACAATCTGGACCTGAATGTCCCCATGAAGGACAGATTCTGTCGTTCACACCTCGGAGGTGAACGGTGAAGCTCATCACCCAGCGGTGACGTGCTGGAGTTAAGAGTTCATGTCCTCTGACTATCACCGCCTCATTGATCCCTCTCCTACCAAGTCAAACTACACAGAGGGAAAGCTGAAGTCAAAGGCTTCCCGGTCCGTTAATGAGCTACCAGGACTTTACTTAGTAGATGAAGATGAGAGGAAACGCATGGCTGGAGATGGAAGGAACCACGTCATTGTGCATCACTACAGTGGTAACGGGAGAAAGCTACTGCCAAGTCAGAGGCCAGTTAATGAAGAGCTCAACACGCTACGAGCTCCAGGCTCACGAGGACAGAGAGAGGACAGAGGTCCATCCTCACAGCTCGTGGACTAGGCCCTCCTGGACTTGGTCATAGATACGGCGTGACGTTGTGGTGTCAGTGAGAGCACTGGACTTCACTGGTCCAGCTGTCAGGGCCATGATTCTCATCTAAATGAAGTACTTAGACTCACTGCACTCTGATCGGACTTTGGAAGGAGATACATGGACATACTTCCTGCTTCATTCTGGTCGTTTGTGTGCACAATATTTGGCTTGAGAGCATAAATGAAGTAATTCAAGAGCATAAATTAGTAACATGAGAGCATGAATTCCTTTTTCTTTCCCTGGCACGCCTGCTGGACTCTGCATATTCAAGTGGTGGCTTCTAAAACATAAAGGGAACAGTGAACATTACCATAGATGGCAAAAGCTCCTTTTTATGTTCATTTAATGAGTGGAGCGGGAGCGATGAGCTTGGCATTGACGCGCTCTCTTTACAGTAAGAGCACCGGCTCAATACAGCCTGACACTCAGGTAGCGGCTGTTGTTGAGCTGCCTTTCATCGGCTTGCCTTTAAACTTTGTTTCGTTCTTTAGCGCTCTTCTTTTTAAACCCAGTGTTACGAGGACAGAATCGTCTATTTCAGCTTCTCTGCGTGCGACTCCTCATCACAGAGAAACGACGAGCTCGGCGCTCTCGCTCTGCCTTTACAGGAAACCGTCTGGCTGTGAGGCAGCTCCTTCTTGGATGTCATTAACTGATATTTCCTCTCTGGACAGTGAAGGAAGAGGGCCTGGAAGTCCCAGGATGCCGCCCACCCGCAAACTGGCATCCACATGGCACCGTCCCTCCAAACCCTTTCTGTTTCCATGGCAACTATCGCAGCCACGAAGAGAGGACGTGGGAGGAAGAGGTGGGCGGGAGGAAGATAGAGTGGGGACGTTAGAGAAAGACATTTACTAGATTGCGATATGTGAACAACTAACGGCTCGTCAAGGCAAAACTGTAATGAAAACCTTCTCAATGCAGCCCTGTGCGTGTGTGTGTGTGTGTGTGTGTGTGTGTGTCTGTGTGTGTCCTTATGTTCAGTGCTCCTGAGAATACAGCCAACAATCACCCGACTAGAGACGTCCACTGCTCTTTTTTTCTGTGTGAGAAGACGATTCAGTTTGAACACAGGAACATGAAGTCACTACAGACGGGTAGAGCTGCAGCAGTGACCTGTTCTGATGAAGTGATGCACATTTATTAGGATTCAACTTGAAACATCCTTCAATAATCAGTGATCCATTTACTGAAAGAATGAACACATTGTCATCATTTGTAAGAGCTTTCTGGCATTTTCAACAGAAAATAAAAAGACACAACTGGAAGTTCTTGTGCAGCTTTGTGCTTCCAGGTGTTTGACTCGCTGCACACGTCTCTGATGATTTTAAAGGGTTTAGTGATACGTTTCCTTGTTTAGAGAACCAGAGCTTTAGAGGTGGGATTAAAAACAATACTTCCTTTATATAGTACAATATATATATAGTATAATATATATATATATATTATAATGTACATATTATAATATATATATATATATATATATATATATATATATATTATAATATATATATTATATTATATAATATAATATATATTATATATATATTATAATATATATATATATATAGTATAATATATATATATAATATATATTATAATATATATTATACTATATATATATATATATATATATATATTATAGTAACCCTTCCACAGCCAGAAACGTCACAGAGAAATGACAATGCACAGATGAGATTGTTGTAAATCGTCTTACAGAAGTAACTCTCACAGTTGTATTCATATAGCTCCATATCATAACAGAAGTTATCTCCGGTAACCATACTCTTTACCAGCAATGGCCACCGTGAGCTCTGGGCGACAGCAGCAAGGAACAGAAACCTGGAGCAGAACCAGGCTTTGGGTGGGCGGCCATCTGCCTCACACAACGTCTAAATCAACGTTTCTCTCCAATCAACATGTTAAACTACTCGTTCCCAACACTCACTACCTCTGTAAGGACCTCCACAGAGACGGTGGTAGTGGTGACCCCTTATGGGTTCATATTCACACGTCTAACGTTACATCATCATTAATGGGTTTGTTAGCAGCACTAAACCACATCGTGGGTAGAGGTGGGCGACATGGGAACACCCTCAAATCACTCTTTGATTTCAGGCCGGATCAGAACCAGACTGATAGTAGAGCCCTGCTACATTACAACACATGACTTTCTCCTAATTTCTTTAAAAAATGTACTTTTCACGGTTCACATGAAGCCCTCTCCACAAGCACACATGAGAGCGTCTTTAAACAGAAGACATGTATGAAAGCCGGCTGGTCCAGTACTCCTGTTCTCCATAACTGTGAAGAACGTCTTTAAACAGAAGATATGTATTAAAGCCGGCTGGTCCAGTACTCCTGTTCTCCATAACGGTGAAGAACGTCTTTAAACAGAAGACATGTATTAAAGCCGGCTGGTCCGGTACTCCTGTTCTCCATAACGGTGAAGAACGTCTTTAAACAGAAGACATGTATGAAAGCCGGCTGGTCCGGTACTCCTGTTCTCCATAACGGTGAAGAGCGTCTTTAAACAGAAGATATGTATTAAAGCCGGCTGGTCCGGTACTCCTGTTCTCCATAACGGTCAAGAGCGTCTTTAAACAGAAGACATGTATTAAAGCCGGCTGGTCCGGTACTCCTGTTCTCCATAACGGTGAAGAACGTCTTTAAACAGAAGACATGTATTAAAGCCGGCTGGTCCGGTACTCCTGTTCTCCATAACGGTGAAGAGCGTCTTTAAACAGAAGACATGTATTAAAGCCGGCTGGTCCGGTACTCCTGTTCTCCATAACGGTGAAGAACGCCGGGACGAATGCCAGCAGCTGAGTTTTCATTCAAACTAAATGACGATGTGATGGCGTACCAAGAACAATCAGAGGACACACCGCCAAAGATACCAAATCACCAGCTGGCCACAAGCAGTGAAGACTTTCAAAGTCAGTTTTTGAAGTGAGAGCAGTGAATACTTTCTGGGTAGCTCCACTAAAAACACAACACTGAGTCCATGAACACGTTAGCAGGTTCACTGCAGAGCCCAGTTTGTAAATGGTAAACGGACTTCTGACCGCTCAAAGCTCTTTAACACTACATGTCATCATTCACCCATTCATACACTGATGACAGGGCTACCATGCTAGGTGCCACCTGCCCATCAGGACTATCTAACATTCATACAACATTCACACATCATAGGCACAGCTATGGGAGCAATCTGGAGTTAAGTGTCTTGCCAAAGGACACATGGACATGAACTAGTGAAGCCGGGGATTGAACCGCCGTCACCGTTATCTTCACATTAGTCTCTCCTCTGCTCCATGTGTGGAGAACCTAACCGGTGGTGACGTCTGGGGGAGTTGGATCATCCCAGACTCTGCTTTAAGTAGAGATAGTGGAGATCTTCATACAGCAGCGACGCTAACCGTTCAGCAGCGACGCTGCAACTGACAGAATGTGGAGACATTTTAATCTCTTACGATCTAATGTCATCACATCCCACACCCCTAATTGTGGGAAGCAGTAAGATTAACATAAAGACTCAACTCACTGCCAAATAGATTCAGGAGCTCTTCCAACTCCCTGACCATCGACGGCTGACAAAACTGCCCACAAACGGGAAACATTTAGCAAAGCTGCTTAAATCACATTATTCATAGCTGACGCGCACATTTAAAAATGACTGCTAAGAGACACAACTTCATGGTTACACTTTTTAACGTTTGTTCTTTTATAAAACTAAAAACACAAGGTGTTTTTAACAGGTTAGAGAGCAGCAGTTACAGAATGTATGGCAGCGTGTTGCAGCGCCTCACTTACTGTACGGATCTACGCAACAGTCAACGTGATGACAGCAGATTGTGTGTACTGTGCACGTTCACATGGAGCTGCTCTAGTGCCTTTTGAATTCACCCATTTACATAATAATTCTGTTCTACACAATAAGTACATTTTCTATGAAATGCTATTAAAACGTACTGAGAGTCTGAAGTAACTCCTTATAGATTAAAGACTCATTGTAAGGTGCTAAATGACTGTAATGTATAGATACAGTCCTATCATGAGACACACGCCTTGGCTTTCTGATTGGTCTAAACAACGCTCTCATGTACTAAACTCCATCAGGAGCACGTGTGTGAATACTCCGTCGGTAGGGTTAGGGTCAACGACCCCGACGAAGGCCACAGGACGACGTGTCAGCCTAACAGCAGGCTTCAGGACTCCTTCTCTTCCTCGTGGACTTTAAAAGAGGCGTGAGGCCAGAACCCCCCCTCTACCAGACACATCAAAGAGCCCGATGAAAGAAGCAGCGAGGACCTCGAGGAGAGGCAGAAGACAACCAAGGTTACAGTGTGTGGCATCACTGCGCCTGTTAAATGTGGACGGCCCCTTTCACTCAAGCACTTTGTGTAAATGTACCGACACAAAGCGGAGCGCTTCAAGTGAACCACAGCAGAGTGCTGCAGAGCTGCAGAGAATCTGACTAATCATTCTCTTTGTGAAAGCTCTTCATGACCTGATAGAAATGCAACTTTAATACACCTTCAGATTAGCTGGAATTGGCCTCATTTCATAGAAATGAACCCCCCCCCCCCCCCCCCCCCCCACACACACACACACACACACACACACACACACAGCAAACCCCAACCTTTCCTTTTCTCTATTCACAAGTCCCACAAGGCTTAAAAACTTTGGCTCTAAGCTGTGCAATCTCTCAAATCCAACTCTTTTGGATTTAACAGATATGCATGTTTCCCCATCCTCCTCAGTGTGATGGTTCAGTCTTCCAGGCAGGATGTAGGTCTGAGCTGGAGGAGCCAGGTTCTCTCTCTAAAGTGCTCAACCTGCAGCTTTCTGTGGCCTCGCTGTAATTAATCCATCCTCCTCCTGCAGCAGTGACGGTATCTCCGGCATGCGGGGGTTAGGGAAAGTTGCTAGGTTGTTATTAGTGTCTTTTTTTTCCTGTTTTGGGGGGGGGGGGGGGCTGATTGAGTCTCGGAGGTGAGTCTTGATGACTGGTGGCTCTTGTTCCCTGACAAACAGTCTACACTGTGGACACACTGCACCGCTAAGCTAAAAGCTATCATGATATACGGTACTCCATGCAGGAGATACTTCAACACATTTCAGATTTAAAATATCCCGGATACAAAAGATGTGTTCAGTACATCATTACCTGACCGACCCGTTCAATACTTTATATATAAATGACTTCAATGAATCTCCTGAACAAAGAGGTCACACTGTTAAAGGGGGGTTGGACGTTCCTACCTGGCCCACATACTGGAATAGGTTTGTAGGATGTTCTCCTTTGTTTAGTGAGCAATCTATCATCACAGTGTAGATGTGTTTCACAGTGTAGATGTGTTTGATGGATCAGTGTCAGTGATGCAGGTCACACACTGTCTGTGGTGCTGGTCTCTAGTTAGTGATGGATCAGTGTCTCTGATGCAGGTCACACACTGTCTGTGGTGCTGGTCTCTAGTTAGTGATGGATCAGTGTCTCTGATGCAGGTCACACACTGTCTGTGGTGCTGGTCTCTAGTTAGTGATGGATCAGTGTCTCTGATGAAGGTCACACACTGTCTGTGGTGCTGGTCTCTAGTTAGTGATGGATCAATGTCTCTGATGCAGGTCACACGCTGTCTGTGGTGCTGGTCTCTAGTTAGTGATGGATCAGTGTCTCTGATGCAGGTCACACGCTGTCTGTGGTGCTGGTCTCTAGTTAGTGATGGAAACGTGTCATTTCCTTTTGCCAGTAGGTGGCGCTATGACTATGAAACATGTTCCATTGACATGTGTTCAGGCCTGAAGGAGCATCATGCACTAGACATTTGGGGCAGATTAGATAACGTACTGTATTTATATACATATATAAATATATATATAAATATATATAAATATATATTTATATATATATATAAATATATATAAATATATATTTATATATATATATAAATATATATAAATATATATTTATATACGTATATATTTTTATATATATATATAAAATATACGCTTTGAACCAACGCTGTGTCGTCTTCTTCTCTTTTCTGTGACGCACACAAGTAGAAGAAAAGAAGAAGGTTGAAATCAAAAAGCTCATTTAGATTGATTTTGGATTTTGAGCCGCAATCGTGACAATCCTAAAAAACAAAGTAACTAAATAACTGAATGACTGATGAGAGCGTGATGTGCAGCGGTGCTGTGACACTTCAATCCGTTGATGGTCAAAGAAAATGCAGAAGCACATGTTGTTCCTCTCGCCTGGTTCTCATACTAGCAGAACCACTACTACACTGTAACCATGGTAACTACTACTAAGTGTACACACAAGTGCTGCTGTGAACCTCGACTGACTGATAAATACATAAGTCTGTGATTCTACACAACGTAGGACCAGACCAGTTGAAGTCTAAAATCAGGCCGGACTGTGTTTATTGTGGTCAAATTGTGGTGGGAGAGTCAGCAGTAGTGTGATTACTATCATCCAATTTCAGTTACATGCCAACACACCGTGGACAGGCAGAGGTTAGTGTGCCTTTGACTTGAGGCTCTGCAGCATGTATTGATGGATTAGTATTGATTAAAGCTAGTGTACATGTAGAACACAAGGAGCTCCTGCTGCTGTCGCCCTCATTCAACCCTCACCGGCTCAACAGATTGAATAGGATCAGAGCTCAGGACGGTTAACTAACGCCCCACACCAGGGACAATGAATAACTGATCTATTCTGTAACGCGTGAAGGTGTAGCAGAGAGCGACTCATACATCACGATGAATTGGCTTTTTGGGGCTTTATCAGACTCAAAATCTCACCAAAGATGGCGTGCAAATCACGATGGTGAAAACTTGGATATGTTATCTCTTGTTTGGGTTTGAAGTAAATGTCTCTATAGCGCCCCCTAGAGATGATTTTAAGAAAGGCCACGCCCCTCGCCCCATAAACCAATTGATGTGAAATTCAACACATATGTCCAGCTCCGTCTGCTCTACAAAAATGACCAGGTGATCATTAGGCTCCGCCTACTTTTTTCCACCATTTTTTATTTTGTGAAAAACATTTTTGTGAACTCCTCTTGAACGCTGGGTCCGACTGCTGCCAAATGTTCTGTGTATCATTATTGGGTCATCATGGATTCTCAAAAGCTGTGTTTAGAAGAAATGCACCAATGAACTTCATAGGGATGTGGCATCAATATACATAACTTGCAAACCATTTGGCCTAGCATCACGAAATTTGAAATTGTTAGGCATTCTTCAGTTTTTCAGGTGTTTCAACGAACTCCTCCTACAGAATTTATGCGATCAACTTCAAATTTGGTCAGGATGCTCTTAAGACCTTAGTGATAAAAAGTTATGAAAATGATGAGTTTTCATGGAAGGACCTTGACGTGGGGTGGCGGCCATTTTGCACCAAGAGGAAGCTGTTGGAACTCCAAGGTACGTTATCTAATCTGCCCCAAATGTCTAGTGCATGATGCTCCTTCAGGCATGGAACATGTTTCACAGTCATAGCGCCACCTACTGGCAAAAGGAAATGACACGTTTCCATCACTAACTAGAGACCAGCACCACAGACAGCGTGTGACCTGCATCACTGACACTGATCCATCACTAACTAGAGACCAGCTCCACAGACAGTGTGTGACCTGCATCAGAGACACTGATCCATCACTAACTAGAGACCAGCTCCACAGACAGTGTGTGACCTGCATCAGAGACATTGATCCATCACTAACTAGAGACCAGCACCACAGACAGCGTGTGACCTGCATCAGAGACACTGATCCATCACTAACTAGAGACCAGCACCACAGACAGCATGTGACCTGCATCAGAGACACTGATCCATCACTAACTAGAGACCAGCACCACAGACAGCGTGTGACCTGCATCACTGACACTGATCCATCACTAACTAGAGACCAGCACCACAGACAGCATGTGACCTGCATCAGACACTGATCCATCACTAACTAGAGACCAGCTCCACAGACAGTGTGTGACCTGCATCACTGACACTGATCCATCACTAACTAGAGACCAGCTCCACAGACAGCGTGTGACCTGCATCAGAGACACTGATCCATCACTAACTAGAGACCAGCTCCACAGACAGTGTGTGACCTGCATCAGAGACACTGATCCATCACTAACTAGAGACCAGCACCACAGACAGTGTGTGACCTGCATCACTGACACTGATCCATCACTAACTAGAGACCAGCACCACAGACAGTGTGTGACCTGCATCACTGACACTGATCCATCACTAACTAGAGACCAGCACCACAGACAGCGTGTGACCTGCATCACTGACACTGATCCATCACTAACTAGAGACCAGCACCACAGACAGCGTGTGACCTGCATCACTGACACTGATCCATCACTAACTAGAGACCAGCACCACAGACAGTGTGTGACCTGCATCACTGACACTGATCCATCACTAACTAGAGACCAGCACCACAGACAGCTTGTGCTTGTTCCTGTACTAAACACAGTGGAGATGTGTTCCCTCTCTTCACTTCTTTATCTGGGCTTTGAATTATTCAGGAATTGATTTTAAAGAGTAGAATTTCACCTCACAGGGAAGATATCTGTAAAAACCAGAGGATTATTTGGCAGAATGAGCTGGTGTGTAATGTTAAAAACACAAGTCAGTCAGCATGAGTTAATACAGAGGTTTGACTCCTCCTGAGCTCCACGATGGGCTCGTTGAACAATAATGTGTGTTGGAAATGTCCGACAGAGAAAGGAACATCCGTACATGTGATTTGGGAGGGTGAACTTTAAAGGTCTGGTGGAAAGGACTTGTAGTCTGGCTTTCATTGTGAACGAGACAATGTCCTCTTTGAGTGCAGGGTCCTTGAGGAAGGAGTTAGAGACACAATGATCAGCATCGGGAAGACATGCAGGTTCCCCTGAAGTTTTACCCCAGAGTGGTGGTTGCTGATCATGGTGTAGGTCCAGATGGCTGGATACCTGTAGATGTTTGCAGGTAACCGTGTCCACCGTATGTGGCTGTTGCCTTGACGGAGATGAGGGGGTCACAGTTCGAGGGTCAGGCTGCTCCTTCTCCAGGGACACTAAAATCATTCAGATCCGGCCAATCTGACCAGACCGCAAACACAGCGCAGTGGGTGTTGAGTTTCCTGCTGGGTTCTCCTCCGGGTCCAAGAGAGTGGGAATCTGAGTCACTGTCCTGCATCTCCTTTGGTCAAGAAACAGGGATCCAGCTCCCTAAAATCTGTATCATCATAATTTAGCATATTCAAAACGGGGGGGGGGGGGGGGGGTAATCTGTCTCAGAGGACATTATAACTGGCATCGCTGTCTCCAGGCTGGATTTTCAAAATGAAAGCTAATTTTGAAAAGCTAAGTCACTGAAGTAAAAGGGGCTTAATAATTCTCCTTCTGTACTTTTTGGGTCTACTATTAGTTCTGCATCCAGCTGCAGAAACCATTCAAATGTCACAACATCATCCTTGTATTGTAAGCCTTTTTTTTTACTTGTGCAGTTCGATGCATTTGAACGTTCAGTATTTCCTGAAGGAGCTTTGATAGTATTACAGTTTGGCTTCCAGCTTTTCTAGTTCCTCAAGTTCACCTCATAATGTCTTAATGTAATGAACCTCCAGTTCTACCACTTCTTCATTTCAGCTTCCAGGTGCTTCAGCAGTGCAGCGCAGCGTCTTATTATTAACAACATTCATGGGACGCAGTGGAAGAGCTTTTGTATTGGGATAAAGGTGAGGCGTCCCAGAGGTAGATTGGATCAGAACGTGACAGTATCAGCGATACTTTGTTTAGTGTGTTCTATATCTTTTTGCAGAACATACAGAGGGACTGAGGCAGCTCACCATGGCAGTGATGGTCATTTGGGAGAAGGGCTTAATGAAAAGACATGTGCATAGTCGCAGCAGGAGCCGATGTGTAGCGTAGACTTACTTCAGCAGCCTTCTCGTGCTTCTGGGGTTGATATGTGATCTAAAACTGGCTCATCCAAAATGTGTTTCACTGTTCAAGTGCTCCAGAAAATCCTCATGCAGTCTGAACAGTACAAGATGTCCTCCACCTGTACGGCAGACCGCAAACTTCTGCTGTAGCACACCACCACCACCACGCACGGCTCATTGTCCAAACCGCATCCTCACCAGGTCCTCACCGGGTCTTCCCCACGTCTTCACCGGGTCCTCCCCGCGTCCTCACCGCGTCCTCACCGCGTCCTCACCGCGTCCTCACGTGTCCTCACGCGTCCTCACGCGTCCTCACGCGTCCTCACGCGTCCTCACCGCAGGTCCCTGTGCCTGAGCTTTGCTCCTGTGTGTTGGTGTAGTGAACTCTCCTTCCAGGGTTCCATGGTCTACTGGGTGACACCTGGGTTCTCAATCTAACTACATTTTTGTCATCCTGGTTATCCTGAGTGTAATTGTATTGCAAAGTATTTGTGATATTGAACTAAACAACTGAAGGAACAGCAGAGTGATTATTTAAAAGCAGCCGCTTTCATCATTTCTTCTCTATTTGAAAGCAGTTGATCACTATTAAAAAGACATCTGGTTGAGTAACTCTTGGCAGAATTGTGACTGATGCATTTTGGAGAATACTTGATGGAATTTCTCCAATAAATGTCACAATCAAATCCACTTGGGGGTGCTAGAGAACATGTGTGTGCAGCAGAGGGAACCATTGGTTTGAACGATGTTTAGTGTGAGCGAGTGTGTGTGTGTGTGTGTGTGTGTGTGTGTGTGTGTGTGTGTGTGTGTGTGTGTGTGTGTGTGCGTACCTGTGTTCGTAGGATCTCTCCTTTGGTTAGCTGCATGTCTCCAGTGAGTTCTTTAACAGTGATGCCCAGTGGCTCCAATCGCTTACTGAAGTAGTTCGTCATCTCAGCTGCCAAGGCCTTCATAGGAGCCACATATATGATCTACAGGGAGAAGGACGCAGATGAACACGTAGGACAGAGAACAGAGAGGGTGGAGTGGGGTGGTGGATGGTAGTGGATGGTGGTGGAGGCCTACAGGAGACCAGGACTGGAAGGACACCATGGTGATAAATAAGCAAACAGAGGCGGGATCATTTGTTACCTGGCAACCAGCACAAACCACAACTTATTGAGAAAAATGATGAGTAAAGTCTATAGTGATGTATGAAAAGTGTCTATAGTCACGAGCTGAAACTGTGCAGCGCTGTGTGAGCGGATGTGTGTGTGTGTGAGCGGATGTGTGTGTGTGTGTGTGTGTGTGTGTGTGAGCGGATGTGTGTGTGTGTGTGTGTGTGTGTGTGTGTGTGTGTGTGTGTGTGTGTGTGTGTAAGCCTTCATGAAAGAAAACAAAGCCTTTTGGATGTCTGAATTATTTATCGAAGTGTGTGTTAGGATTTGACACGATGGCTTTATGAAGGCGTACTAATATTTTTAGACTAACCTGCCAATAGCTGACTTTTTGTGCATATATTGAAGATTATATTTACCAATTCTTGCTGTATTTAATTTTGTCCACTTTCATCTATTGTTTTTCAGGATCAAGTATTCAAGATAAACTTGTTAACAACACTCATTGTGAAAGCTGTCTCTGTAATTAAAGCTGCAAGCAGCGATGAACGGATGAATCCTCCGTCACGTCGGGGGTGAGGCGGGACTCTGGTCTGCGTGGACGAGAACGACCAGAACACCGTGTGACGCTACAGAACATCGTGTGACGCTACAGAACACGCTACAGAACACCGTGTGACGCTACAGAACACGCTACAGAACATCGTGTGACGCTACAGAACGCCGTGTGACGCTACAGAACACGCTACAGAACGGCGTGTGACGCTACAGAACACGCTACAGAACGCCGTGTGACGCTACAGAACACGCTACAGAACATCGTGTGACGCTACAGAACGCCGCGTGACGCTACAGAACACGCTACAGAACGCCGTGTGACGCTACAGAACACGCTACAGAACGCCGTGTGACGCTACAGAACGCGCTAGAGAACGCCGTGTGACGCTACAGAACGCGCTACAGAACGCCGTGTGACGCTACAGAACACGCTACAGAACGCCGTGTGACGCTACAGAACACGCTACAGAACGCCGTGTGACGCTACAGAACACGCTACAGAACGCCGTGTGACGCTACAGAACACGCTACAGAACACCGTGTGACGCTACAGAACACGCTACAGAACACCGTGTGACGCTACAGAACGGCGTGTGACGCTACAGAACACTGTGTGGCGCTACAGAACGCCGTGTGACGCTACAGAACACGCTACAAAACACCGTGTGACGCTACAGAACACCGTGTGACGCTACAGAACACGCTACAGAACGCCGTGTGACGCTACAGAACACCGTGTGACGCTACAGAACACGCTACAGAACACCGTGTGACGCTACAGAACACGCTACAGAACATCGTGTGACGCTACAGAACGCCGTGTGACGCTACAGAACACGCTACAGAACGGCGTGTGACGCTACAGAACACGCTACAGAACGCCGTGTGACGCTACAGAACACGCTACAGAACATCGTGTGACGCTACAGAACGCCGCGTGACGCTACAGAACACGCTACAGAACGCCGTGTGACGCTACAGAACACCGTGTGACGGTACAGAACGCGCTAGAGAACGCCGTGTGACGCTACAGAACACGCTACAGAACGCCGTGTGACGCTACAGAACACGCTACAGAACGCCGTGTGACGCTACAGAACACGCTACAGAACGCCGTGTGACGCTACAGAACACGCTACAGAACGCCGTGTGACGCTACAGAACGCCGTGTGACGCTACAGAACACGCTACAGAACGCCGTGTGACGCTACAGAACACGCTACAGAACGCCGTGTGACGCTACAGAACACGCTACAGAACACCGTGTGACGCTACAGAACACCGTGTGACGCTACAGAACGGCGTGTGACGCTACAGAACACTGTGTGGCGCTACAGAACGCCGTGTGACGCTACAGAACACGCTACAAAACACCGTGTGACGCTACAGAACACCGTGTGACGCTACAGAACACGCTACAGAACGCCGTGTGACGCTACAGAACACCGTGTGACGCTACAGAACACGCTACAGAACACCGTGTGACGCTACAGAACACGCTACAGAACATCGTGTGACGCTACAGAACGCCGTGTGACGCTACAGAACACGCTACAGAACGGCGTGTGACGCTACAGAACACGCTACAGAACGCCGTGTGACGCTACAGAACACGCTACAGAACATCGTGTGACGCTACAGAACGCCGCGTGACGCTACAGAACACGCTACAGAACGCCGTGTGACGCTACAGAACACGCTACAGAACACCGTGTGACGGTACAGAACGCGCTAGAGAACACCGTGTGACGCTACAGAACACGCTACAGAACGCCGTGTGACGCTACAGAACACGCTACAGAACGCCGTGTGACGCTACAGAACACGCTACAGAACGCCGTGTGACGCTACAGAACACGCTACAGAACGCCGTGTGACGCTACAGAACACGCTACAGAACGCCGTGTGACGCTACAGAACGCCGTGTGACGCTACAGAACACGCTACAGAACACCGTGTGACGCTACAGAACACGCTACAGAACGCCGTGTGACGCTACAGAACACGCTACAGAACACCGTGTGACGCTACAGAACACGCTACAGAACACCGTGTGACGCTACAGAACGGCGTGTGACGCTACAGAACACTGTGTGGCGCTACAGAACGCCGTGTGACGCTACAGAACACGCTACAAAACACCGTGTGACGCTACAGAACACCGTGTGACGCTACAGAACACGCTACAGAACGCCGTGTGACGCTACAGAACACCGTGTGACGCTACAGAACACGCTACAGAACACCGTGTGACGCTACAGAACACTGTGTGGCGCTACAGAACACGCTACAGAACACCGTGTGATGCTACAGAACATCGTGTGACGCTACAGAACATCGTGTGGTGCTACAGAACACCGTGTGACGCTACAGAACATCGTGTGGTGCTACAGAACACCGTGTGACGCTACAGAACATCGTGTGACGCTACAGAACATCGTGTGGTGCTACAGAACACGCTACAGAACACCGTGTGATGCTACAGAACATCGTGTGACGCTACAGAACACCGTGTGACGCTACAGAACACGCTACAGAACGCCGTGTGACACTACAGAACATCGTGTGACGCTACAGAACACTGTGTGGCGCTACAGAACACGCTACAGAACACCGTGTGATGCTACAGAACATCGTGTGACGCTACAGAACATCGTGTGGTGCTACAGAACACCGTGTGACGCTACAGAACATCGTGTGGTGCTACAGAACACCGTGTGACGCTACAGAACATCGTGTGACGCTACAGAACATGAGCATACATGCGTTATGCTGCTCTATGTCAAGTGTAAACCACATTCTGTAAACGTCATGTAAACGTTTCTGCTCCATCTCTCTATCTGTTTGGGGGTCCTTGGACTCCTGGCATTCAACATGATATGTTGAGGTTTTGTTTTGTGGTGCTTTATCAAACGGTGGAGAGGAGCAGAGGCGTCGTTCAGACAAAGCTCTCACTGGACGGGTGTGGTGCTCCTGCACAATGTCGGTCAACCAGACGCAGAACTTCAGGTCTCTTTCATAACTCGGTGCTGAGCGGCATGTTGTCGTGTCATTCTTTGAACCTAGGGACCGGTAGAAGCAGTCTTAAACTGGTACAGGACCCTGATTGGCCAGAACTCCTGCAGCAGTCATTTGTTGAGCATTTGCTGTTCTCAGTATGCCTGAAGATAAAACAAACTGATGAAGATTCATCCTTTAGCGTCGCATGACTACGTCAACACATGAGCCTCCATCTGGAGGAGAAGGCTGGTCCATTTCCAACGGTGTACATGGAACACAATAAAAGCCTCTTTCTCATCAGTTAACAGTATGCCACCATGTCTTTGAGGAAGAGAAAGAGAGAGGAAGAGGAAGGATCGGTTGCCTCGATAGAGTCAGAGTATCGTTAGGTATTGATGGCAATAAGCAGCACCTAAAGTCTTACAGTCCTAACGAAACCCATCACAAGCACGATATCTGAGACCGCTGGTGCAACTGTAGCCAACAGTAACATGTAAATGTGTAGCTATGAAGGCTATCTGGCCTCTATGATGCTGTTCTCTGACATCAGATGTCTAGAAGTACCTCACACACACACACACACACACACACACACACACACACACACACACTTAACCGGCACTCAGCCATCTGGGAAACCTGGAGCAACAACCTCTTTGCATGATTGTTATGAGGCTTCACCAAGGAAGAGCTGCATCCAGAGGTGAGCAGAAAGCTCTAAATAATGAACACTTCACATTGACGTCACATTGACACACACATTGACACACACTAAGCTCAAAGCAACATATCGGCCTGAGCGTACGGTTCACAACACGATCGACAGATATCTCTGTCACCATTCAAATCCTCAGTGAGAAAATGGCCACCGTATTTCATTTCCCTGCATGTCAGGAGATATTAAAGTCACCAATAGTTCAGACGTTCTGAAGCCGATAACCATCTATTGAAGAACGCCTGAATCAAGCACCGAACGGAGGAAGGTGAATGTAGTGACTGAAGGGAAGACTTCCTCAAGCATACATTAAAGGATTAAGAGATTCAATGTTCCATGTTCACAGTGACGTTCAGTCCGTGTCTAATAGCTTCTCAAACACTGGTGCTTGTCTTTGTAGTGGGACATTTCCATTGTTTAGGTTGGCTGTCTAGACGTCTCTAGCAGTTCCCGTGTTTTAGGAGACATTTAGTTTAAGTCTAATAAATCAGGATCAGGTTTTATAAAGCCAATACTCATCCATTCAAATGCCTGAATTGGCCACAATCTGGATTCTGAGGATCTTCTAAGGACACTACTAACTGCAGACAAGAACTTAAAATATGTACACAGTGCACTAATCAGCAGAACACTTCCTCATGGAGGAAACATCAAGTAAATCCAGCTCTCCTTGAATTTAAACTACGACAAAGCTGCCTGAAATCCCAGCATTCAAAGCTCCAAAGATCAGATCTGGATCTCTGCATGGGGGGTGTGAGTCCCAGCTGGGGGCATGCTTAGTCTCCATGAGGCGTGTTGAGACACTGGGAATATGAAGCACTTACTGCAGACATCCATAGACTTCCCACACAGACATGTCACACAGACATGTCACAGTCAGTGGGGTGAAAGCAGCAGTGTTGTATGTTTGTGAGCATCACACCTTGAACTCATCCTTCTTGATGACGCCCCCGGGCTGCAGGTGCTGGTGGATCTCGTGAAGGACCGTCAGCATGGCGATGTTGGTCTTGCCGGCGCCAGTTGGAGCGCAGATGAGAAGGTTCTCGTTGGTGTTGTAGGCCGTCTCAAAGACCAGGGACTGGATCCTGTTCAGACGCTTCATCCCCTTGAACACCAGCTGGGCGATCTGTTAACGCATCATTGCAACATACTCATCATACAAAGACCTGTAATGAATGTCCTGCAGTAATCAAGGTTATTTGTATGCAATATATCTATATATTTGTGATATCACAAATAGAGCCAAAATACATTGCATAAAAACGTAGACACACGTTGACAAAGCACACCTAAACGAAAGTAGAACAAAGTAATAAAGAAAAAAAACTATACATACACGCCTCCAAGAGAAGACTACAAAAATGGCACACGGCCCCAAAATAACGCAGAGATAGTGGAGCGAAACGCCAAGAACACAAAGCTTATTCACAAACAGCCCGGCGGCAGACAGGGGGCGTGGCTTCTGGCGTCGCAGAGCCGGGGAGGAGGGGCCAACTTTGAACGACGTGTTCACCACCGCAATAGAGAAAATGAAAACATTTAATCGCTGTGAACAAGGGCTGCAGCATTACAGAAAAATGATCAATATTAATATCGCGATCATTCATCGATGTCCGACAGCACCGCGTTCACCTCCACGCTGTGCTCCAGTCCTGCTAAACGTCTGAGCGGCCCCTCTCTGAACTACTCACCAGTAGTGAGCCGCCCACTGGTGACAGAAACACACTGCAGGTGTGCCGACATGAAACACAGCCAGGCGATCACTTACAGATTGTGTCACCACGTATGAAGTGACTGCACAGAAAGAGGAGCAGCAGGAGGAAGGAAGGAAGGAAACGTGTGTGGTGGGATCAGCTGTCACTCAAGCTGCCTGCTGCCTGCCTTCACTATGGCAACAGAGTGCGGCTGATGGCCCTCAATCTCACACTGCCTCTGATAAGTAGAGAGATGGCCACTGTGAAGGACGGACACACACACACACACACACACACACACACACACACACACACACACACACACACACACACACACACACACACACACACACAGAAAACATCCAGCTACTGCACAGGTGAATCATGGGTAAGGGTCAAAACAACTCATTCAAAGAGGATTATATTCTCTTCTGGGCATGGACATGAGCTTGGACTCTTTCCTTCAGGTCTCAGGCTTCTTCTTATCTAAACAGATAGAACATAAAACACAAGTAGTGCTCCCGGTTCTAAGGGCCGTGTTCTCTGCAGCTCACAGTGTGAAGGCTCCTCTGGTGCTGAGGACGGCTCGGACACGTCTGCGCTCACAGAAACACAGTTCTAAAAGGCTACGAGCCGTCAGTGTCCCTCCAATGATCACGTGTTTGTAAAGGGATGTTTGCAGTGAAAGTGGATCATGAAATCTTCAGCTGCATTATTGTATTTGTGATTCCTATCATCCTTATTTCCTCTTTTCTAAAGCATGCTGCACACATAACAGATGATCTGCTGCTTGTGTTTGCATGAGCACAGATGAGTGCAAACAGTCGTTCCATTTCAGTTACATTTGATTTATTACAATAAAGGAGGAATAGTGTGACGTGACTCTAAAATACTTCAGGTTCAATGGTAACAACATAAGGAGCTGGTTTGTTATATTTCTCAGAGGTTGGTGAGATAAACTTTGAATCAATGCGTGTCCTTTAATGAGCAGATATGGACGATCTCTTTCCTGTCGATGCGTACCCTTTGCTGTTCAATCACCCCGGAGGACACTGACGACGTTCACTCTGGTGGTGCTCTGCTGTACTGGAGGCCGGTGACAGTGTGGCAGAGTGACACCACACAGAGAAAGCGGTGGAAGTGTATCTTCTGTCGTGGTAGTTTGATTCCTTTAATGCTGAATGAGCGCGCTCTGGAAAACTAGCGGGACGGTAGAGGCTCATCCACTAGAGGTCACTGTAGTTCCAGGTGTGCTCTCTACCTCCAGATCTATTTTTGATGTTTTCTCCATCAGTGGACCCTCTCTGCGTTCCACCTCTCTCCCAGTAAAGCTAGTTGCAGATGCCTTTAGCTTAGACAGCAGTATTATTTATTCAAGGATTCATTAGTATGTCATCACTTTCCCCTTCCCCTCGTTTCGCTCCAACACTCGTAGAAAGAAATAATTAAAGAGCGCGTGTCAGCCGAGGATATGCGGGGTGCTGTTCAGAAGATGGCCCCACAGCCCAGCAGGGGAAAGAGGTTATTAATGCATCAAAGAGCAACTTTATTAGAGTCCACTTAAGCTGGAAGGAGAGCAGGGCGGCTGTGCTGCAGCTAGGTGCTGTGTGGGGCCGGAGGGCTTCTGATGGACACACACTGATCTATACACTGTGCTAGTTTGGCTGTTTTGACTGCTGATTACCAGCAATACCCACTGCCAGTAATCCAAATGATTTCCTGCAGAAAGAAGAGTGAAACTCACAGTGTGTGCATGGTCAACAAGAAGTTGGCTCCATGTGCATGTGATGGGCATCTGATCTGCCTGCTTAGACAGCAGCTCCACTGGCACATGCAGAGGGACACAAAGCGCTCCACTGCTGTCCAAATATCATCTGAACGGATGCAAAAGATGATTACACCATTGCTTACTCCACTGGTAAATTGAGATTCTTGTTGCAGTTTGTCACCACTTTTGGAGACAACTGTGCTCTTTGTAACTGTGCCAGTTCTGTCTCGACTTTGACAAATGTTGATCACTAAGAAGGAGAGAACGTTTGTTTTCACAGAGCACCAACAGTAACGGGACCTGTACAGGGACTCATCTGCTGTCCAAGAACCAAGTGAAGCCAGTAGTGGAAGAGCCTTAAAGCTGCATTCTCTCTAGTGTCCACCAGGGGGCGACTCCTCTGGTTGTATAGAAGTCTAGTCTAAAATGACTCTACTTCTCTCTTGATTTATTCCCTCAGTAAACATTGTAAACATGAGTTTATGGTCTCAATCTCTAGTTTACAGTCTTCTTCAATACAGCATGATGTTCATTTAGTACATTATGCTCCATTTAGAGTCAAACACACCATAAAGAGGGGATGATTCTCCTCTTGGGTCATGGTTGCAAAGAACCAAGATGGCAAAGAAAAACATTCTGAACTCGAGGCTTCAAAAGCGTAGTCTACAAACCAATGTGTGACGTCATGGCAACCACGTCCACTTCTTACCCACAGTCTGTGAATCAGAAGAGGAACGATTGACCTTTACATAGAGACGAGCCATGCAGAGTTACATGTGACCTGCTTCTCATCAAATCCTGTTGATTTAACACTTGCTGCTGAACTTGCACTGGCCCTCCTAAAATGTTACGCAAGCTCCTAGTGGAGAAAGTGCGTTTTCATTTTTTCTATTTATGCGTGATTAATGCCATGTAATTATTAATAGATGGCTCATTTACTTAACGGAAGTATTTGGAGCAGAAATCCGCCGCTTGCAGTGGAAACACAGTCGAGCTCAACTTGTTTTAAATACTGTAGGTCTCAAAACCTGTGAAGCTGCACTCAGGTAGAACCTGCTGCTTCTACCTGAACAGGTGAAGCTGTCACTGAAGCACACGCTCTTCATAATGACTGCAGGGCTTCTTCTGCTCTGTCTCAACACAGATGTGATTCCAGTCCATTCTACCCAATTATTTCCCCCCAGGCCAAGTCCACCGAGCTCCTACTTATAAATATTCATTTTTGAATTATGGACCACTGAGCTCCGGCGTATTTTGCGAGGCTTCTGCACACTCATTCCTGTGACCAGAGAGGCGCAACAACCACTTGAGCGGCTGGCCCTCATTTTGATTTATCGACTTTGTCTGTTTGTAACAGAAAGCCAGTGTCCCCACACTCCTTAAACATGCTAATTCATGTAAATGTATGCCTGCCCCGGCACTCACCTTGAGGTAAAGCATACATGTTGTAAATAGAAAGTTGCCATCATTTAATGATCTTTGGAAATCTTCAGTGCTTCTTTATTCTCTCCTTAAAACCTCTGCGGCTTCATTCTTATGCTAATGTATGCACACATATCCTCCAATTGGAGATCCAGCTGTGCCTGACAAAACTTGTCTCGAGGGTGTGATGTCAGTGCTGTGGGGAGGCAGTTGCCGTACTGCAATGGGCATGATGCTATATATGGACCTCTATGTTAACACAGAGGTCCAACCCTGCTTAGCTGAAGTCTCGCTCGTCAACAATCGCAGAGGGTCTGGTGGTAAACCTGCACTGGAGTCCAGCTCTGCAGTGGCCCACGGTGCTCCTACTATGTGCTGCGGGTAAGTGGGGCTCGTTATTTTTACTTTTTACAGAGAAATAAAAATATATAGTGAATTAATCCGTACGTATTGTGAATTTAAAATGTTTGTAAAACAAACAGAAGAAGCTAAATCCAGATGAACGTCACATTATGGAAATACAACCTGCAGCTTTCTCTTCTAATGACTGAGGAGGACGGTGGCTAATCTGCAGCACAACCGCTTCCTCTCATTTGTGAGTGAGAGCAGATCCTCAGCTGTCAATGCTGAGCTGTTCACAGCAGCAAACAACCGTCTGCACCAGGGAACACACACCTGAACACCACCGCACACACTGATGGATGAGCCTTCTGCTTCCGTCCTCATGCATCTGTATTGTGGCATTAATTGACACATTTATGGTTTTATTTCATAAAAGGAATCCGGTAGAATTAATACTGAATGTGTTTTAAAACAGAGAATGTAGCACAAAGTTAGAGCAAAGAGCCCTCATCTGATGTATGGATGTCATTCATTTAAAAAGAATGCCATCTCTTGTTTGTATTTCCTTAAGCCGATCACAGATCAGAGACTGTGCCCTCACACAGAGAATGCCGTGTGACAAACGTATATACCTGGTCTGTATTGAGTCACACTATGAATGGGGGGGGGGGGGGGGGGGGGTCTGATAGATCGATCAAACGAGCCGTCGGACAATCAGACTGTACGGTACGGTACGGTACCGTACTGTACTGTACTGTACCGTACGGTACAGTACAGTACAGTACAGTACAGTACGGTACGGTACCGTACCGTACCGTACCGTACTGTACTGTACCGTACCGTACGGTACAGTACACTATGGTACTGTACCATACCGTACTGTACTGTACGGTACAGTACGGTACCATACCGTACCATAGTGTACCGTACTGTACCGTACAGTACCATACCGCACCGTACTGTACGGTATGGTACTGTACGGTACCGTGTTGTGTTTGGGGCCTGAACCCCAGACTACTCTGAAGCACGAGTCCTGATAAAATGCAGTTTGTTAGTGTTGCTAAAAAACAACACATAATTGACAATTGGTTTGGAAACAGCAGCAAACATCTAATGCCTGTAACATTGGTATTTGGAGTGACCTTTAACAAACATCTTAAAAGGGTGCAGCATACGAGATTGAGATCATTTGATTTGACTCACGTGCACAACGTGCACCAACGTGCACGTGAAGCATGCACAGCCAGTACGGCTATGTCAGCAAAGCACTGATAAGCTGTGACAGCAGCACACGCAGAGGGAGAGTGACGACATCCTCGTCAAAAGTTTACATACACTTTTAAAGAACATAATGTCATGGCTCTCTTGAGTTTCCCCGTTATTTCTACAACTCTGATTTTTCTCTGATAGAGTGATTGGAACAGATACTTCTTTGTCACAAAAAAACATTCATGAAGTTTGGTTCTTTCATGACTTTATTATGGGTTAACAGAAAAAGTGATCAAAAATATACATACAGCAGTGCTAATATTTGGTTACATGTCCCTTGGCCATTTTCACTTCAATTAGGCGCTTTTGGTAGCCATCCACAAGCTTCTGGCAAGCTTCTCGTTGAATCTTTGACCACTCCTCTTGACAGAATTGGTGCAGTTCAGTTAAATTTGATGCCTTTCTGACATGGACTTGTTTCTTCAGCATTGTCTGTTCTCAATGGGATTTAAGTCAGGACTTTGGGAAGGCCATTCTAAAACCCTAATTCTAGCCTGATTTAGCCATTCCATTACCACTTTTGATGTGCGTTTGGGGTCATTGTCCTGTCGGAACACCAAACTGCGCCCAAGACCCAACCTTCGGGCTGATGATTTTAGGTTATCTTGAAGAATTTGAAGGTAATCCTCCTTCTTCATTATCCCATTTACTCTCTGTAAAGCACCAGTTCCATTGGCAGCAAAACAGCCCCACAGCATAATACTACCACCACCGTGCTTGACGGTAGGCATGGTGTTCTTGGGGTTAAAGGCCTCACCTTTTCTCCTCCAAACATATTGCTGGGCATTGTGGCCAAACAGCTCGATTTTTGTTTCATCTGACCACAGAACTTTCTTCCAGAAGGTCTTATCTTTGTCCACGTGATCAGCAGCAAACTTCAGTCGAGCCTTAAGGTGCCGCTTTTGGAGCGAGGGCTTCCTTCTTGCACGGCAGCCTCTCGGTCCATGGAGATGCAAAACACGCTTGACTGTGGACACTGACACCTGTGTTCCAGCAGCTTCTAATTCTTGGCAGATCTGCTTTTTGGTGGTTCTCGGTTGACTCTTCACCCTCCTGACCAATTTCCTCTCAGCAGCGGGTGATAGCTTGTGTTTTCTTCCTGATCGTGGCAGTGACAAAACAGTGCCATGCACTTTATACTTACAAACAATTGTTTGCACTGTTGCTCTTGGGACCTGCAGCTGCTTTGAAATGGCTCCAAGTGACTTTCCTGACTTGTTCAAGTCAATGATTCGCTTTTTCAGATCCATGCTGAGCTCCTTTGACTTTCCCATTGTAGCGTTTGTGGGCGTTTGTATCCAATGAGCCCTATTTAAATGGCCTCAGAGAAGTCACCAGCTGTAGTCACTCATAATCACTCACAAGAAGTTAAGAGGCCATGCTATGAAGCTCATTTCATTGACACAACTTTCTAAGTCACCAAAATTGATAATTCATGTTGCTGTATGTATATTTTTGACCCAGCAGATTTTGTCACTTTTTCTGTTAACCCATAATAAAGTCATGAAAGAACCAAACTTCATGAATGTTTTTTGTGACAAAGAAGTATCTGTTCCAATCACTCTATCAGAGAAAAATCAGAGTTGTAGAAATAACTGGAAACTCAAGAGAGCCATGACATTATGTTCTTTACAAGTGTATGTAAACTTTTGACCACAACTGTATATATATACATATATATATACATATATATATATATACATATATATATACATATATATATATATATATATATATATATATATATATATATATATATATATATATATACGTATATATACGTATATATATATATATATATATATATATATATATATATATATATATATATATATGTATATATACGTATATATATATATATATATATATATATATATACATATATATATATATATATATATACATATATATATGTATATATATATATATATATATACATATATATATATATATATACATATATATATGTATATATATATATATATATATATACATATATATATATATATATATATATATATATATACATATATATATGTATATATATATATATATATATATATACATATATATATGTATATATATATATATATATATATATATACATATATATATATATATATGTATATATATATATATACTTATATACATACATACATATATATATATATATATATATATGTATATATATATATATACATATATATATATGTATATATATATATATATATATATACTTATATACATACATACATATATATATATATATATATATATACATACATACATACATATATATACGTATCTATATCTCTACAAGTCATACAGGGCTCCTTTAAGCTGAGGGTGTTCATTAAGCAGACAGGAGCAGAGAATACGCATCGGTTTCCTCTGTTCTCAGGATACAGCTCTGAAGTATACGACTCCAGTAGCTCGGTGCTTTCTTACGATCCCTCTACAACCAGGACCAGTTATGACAAACAACGTGCTGCTTTACTGCAAATCAATCCACATCATTACAGCTGAATGTTCCTGGCTGCATTCAGCCAAAAGCATCCCCCATTTACAGCGAGGCCCCGGCATTTAAAACATGGAGCGAAAGCTCTGCAGAGCCCAGCTGGCTATTATAGGACCATACACATCTGTGGTCAACCTTTCAGCAGCGGAGTTAAATAAAGTTTTTAATGAGAGCAGCTGTTGGAGTCTGGGGCAGAACCAATCTCTAAAGCCCAGCTGGCAGGACAGTTTGTGGACTATGAAGATACTGGAGCGATGAGCGGTCGGTGGCTGTATATGAGAAGATGGAGTGTTTCTGTAGGAAGAGGCACACAGCAGACAGAGGGAGTCAGCTTTGTATGCCGTCTATAAAGTGGAAGCACTACCGACTGTGTGGATAAGAAGATGCCCATCAGCCCATCTTGGGCCAACGCTGAGTGGGATGGAAGCCGACAGGCTCGTTAACACTGCGGATACACTGCCTACAGCCATATGGGCAAACTGGGAGGACTGGGAGCATCCCACCAACCAGCAGCCACTTAAAGCACACTAATTGGGCCCACATAGATCACACTAACGATTCAACAGCAATGGCTAAACACCGGTGTCCATATCCGTCGGCCTCCCGGTTTGTAGGTTTAATGGTGAAACAGAGACGGCAGTCTGTGTGAGCAGCCACCATTTTATTTGTGGAGGCTGCTCTTTTCTGTTATTGTGTGTTTACTGTATGAGTCACTATATGAGCTCCTAAACTAATTAAATTCCTCTGTGAATCGGTAATGGGAAGCTAAGAGATATAATTGTTGTCATTTTGATGCCATCCTTTTAATTACTTTCTGGTTCCATTTCATTCCATTTGAAGTGACAGCCTGATCAACTTTTAATTGCCAGTTTTTGCAAACAGCTTATCAGCCTGCTCCAAGCCTGCATGCAGAGTACTAAATGACCTGGCCAAACACACACACACACACACACACACACACACACACACACACACACACACACACACACACACACACACACACACACACACACACACACACACACACACACACACAATAAATCCCAGAGCCAGTCCTATGGATCCACATGCACACTGAGCACACACATGCCCACTGAATGCACGGTGGGGTTTGACAGAGTAAGATGCGGATGCAGCAAACAGGAGGCCCATTCATTTCCCTACGGAGCGTCAGCAGCAAGAGGAAGAGGGGGGGGGGGAGCTGGGAGGAGGATGGAGATAGCAAAGAGAGGTAATCCATCATTTCATCCACAAGCACCTGCTGAAGAAGCACCCAAAGCTTTGGGACCCCGAAACCTCCAACGAACGCAGCGCAGCCCACCCTGCAGCTCACATCCCACCGACTACATGTTCACAGAAACACACCGTAACAACAACTATGTTACTGTAACTATGTGTTACATGTGTGTTTATATACACACACACATATGCATGTATTATACCCTGTTAACATCATGTTATATATAGGCTATATAACATGATGGACAACGTATAGAATGTCATCAACGCTTGCAGTATAAATAAATACGCTAATAAACACTTGACACGATGACATCATGGAGGACTTGGTCCACAGGGACTCATAACGATACTACTCAGACGTGTTCATTGTGAAAAGAGACTAGAAAGTGACAACACCATTACTCACACTACTGTACTCCATTCATATCATCACTGGCAGACAGTTACTGTTTACTGTGATTTACTGTTTACTGTGATATACCCTAACCCTTCATCACAGACTGTATGTGATGAAGCTTCATCACAGTCTGTGATGAAGCTGTACGTGATGAAGCTTCATCACAGACAGTCTGTGATGAAGCTTCATCACGTACAGCTTCATCACAGACTGTCTGTGATGAAGCTTCATCACATACAGTCTGTGATCTTATACATCACAGACAGTATGTGATGAAGCTGTCTGTGATGAAGCTTCATCACATACAGTCTGATCTTATACATCACAGATAGTACGTGATGAAGCTGTACGTGATGTAGCTTCACGAGGAGGGTGCAGTACGTTTCCCATCATGCTCTACTGCTCAGCCTCTAGCCGTTCTTCCCTTAAAGCTCGTACTGAGTAGTTGTGGCGTACTTTAGGTTTTCTACTAAAATAATGAAAACAAAAGAATTTCAGATGACTGTCTTTCATGCTGCCTACACATCTGTCCACTTGTCCCCGGACTGTATGGTAACTGGTAGCTGTGGATGTGACTGACAGGACAAAGTGATAATCTGATGTGTTTAGAAGTTGAGCTGGTATCTAAGAAGCTCTTTGGTGCAGAGAACACTCCAGCCTGCAGCAGCATGAACTACACATCAACAGAGCACTAGTGAGTGCTTCAGCCAGTTGGCATAATTAACACCTTAATTAGCAGGAGCTAATTAAATTTGGCAGCGACACTTTCACTTCCTAGCCAGTGTTAATAATGTAATATTCAAATATTATAGTACAGTTAAATAATCAATGTAGTTAAATCATGGCTGTTACTATTTCAACTGCACTCAAATCAGCTTTAATATAAAAGTAATTAGTAAACGATTGACTTTTTATATTGATTGATGCTGTCGTTCTCAAGATCACAGTGAGAAGTTCTACCTAATGTAGTAAACGTATATAAATATTAAAGAAAGCTGTGGTGTAGCATGTAGGAGCTCAGAGAGTCACCGTTCAGTCTTTACATATTATTATGGATTATTATGAGAACAGACAAAGCTGGAGAGTCACAGAGAAACACACCAGTGGGAGACAACGGGCCAGTATACCATTACTTTAATAAAGAATAATTCAGTTCTATCTGTATATGTATTTGTTACATTTTGTTTTACAAAGCGAGGACACGCCTGATGTTGGCTAACACACAAGGATGATCCCATCACTTCAGAACATGAACCAAACACCAGGCCTCACCATCGAGGTAGAACTCAGCAGCGACATACACCATCAGCACCGGAGGCACAGAGGCAAACAGCAGCCTGTCAACACAGAGCTGGTCAACCCAGCGCTGCTGTGACTCCGTTCCCGGTTTTCATTTGAATATGAGTCGGACTGCAGCAGAAGCAGTGATGAAGGGTGCAGAAACAGACAGAGATGGTACACAGCTGACGTTTCATCAAACACTCGAGGATTTGTTTCACTTCGTTCACATGAGTGAATCTTAATTAGTATAACAATCATATGATGTTCCCACAGAGGAAGGCCTGAAAAGAAATGAGGAAGTAAAACTTTCAGGCGTCGTGATAAAGGTCAAGAAGATGTTAACGTTAATCTAAATACTATTTCATATAATAATATGAATTATAACTACATATAATCAAGACGCTGAACGCACACAGCTTCAGGGGCTGACACACAGTAGGTAGATGTTGACGGTGTTCTCCATCAGAGAGGACTGTAGAAGTCTTGAACCCTCAAATCCTTCAAAGAAGCCTTGAAGACTCACAGCTCCTGCTTAGCAAGTCTAAGCAAACACACACAGAGAGCCACAGTTGTGTGCTGTGGGGGAACCACATCAAAACTGGATTAGGAAATGCAATTAAGGTGGATTAATTATGGATGGAGGGCTGTTCAGTTCTGCCTCATGTTTGCAGGCCCGTGCTCATACACTGGCTGCTTCCCGCACAGCGGAAGGAGAGGGCAAGCTGTCGACAGCCAGCACAGCCAAAGCATGCCGAGTGAGGGCAGCGATGGCGGAATACCGGAGGGACAACAGAACCGCAGGGTTGGACTTATCAGGCTTCCAGTTTGAGTGGCGGACAAGACGGCCGTTCAGGAGGAGGAGACATTAACCCAATGGACTGGTTCTCACACAGCCAGTTCTACGTGTGTGTTGAGTGAAAGTCAACGCGTTAAGTGTTTCACGTTGAAGCTGTCAGGTAACTCACAGGACATAATCTCCTCACTTTCATTAACGGCAACCACACAGTTGATACTGATTAGTGAATGATGAAAACACTGTTTCTGTTGATAAGAGAGAAAGAAAATCGTGTAGTAAGCACAATAATTAAGTGTCAAGCAGCCGGAAGATATACAGTGAAAATTGTGAGGGAAGACTCGGCCATTACTGGTACCTTTAGCCCCCCCCCCCCCCCCCCCCCCCAACGCCCACTGAGGCTGGTGCAGCTAGTGATCAACTCAGAGATCAGTTGAGGGTGAATCACAGCTTCTGTCTTATTTGAGTTCCAGTGTCCGTTCTGCTTTCTCTGTTATGAGGCACATCAGCACCGTACCAGCAGTAGTGTACGTTACTGTGTGCATCTGGTCCATCAGCACTACTGACGTCTGGCTCTCACACAACACACTGAGCAACAGATTTATTCGGGTAAATTAGGAAGGCTTTTACCACAGAGGTAAGCGTGGGACGCCTCCACCTGATTCATTAGTTAAAAAGCACCCTAATAAATTCCTCTTTTAATGTTTCAAAGAGCTATTAAAGGCAAACACAGCCCTGTTTCCTATTACAGCTTTCAATAAATGACAATCGGCACTCAGTGTACACGGTAAGAGGAGGGGGGGGGGGGGTGTCAGACTTTTCAGCCTGCATTTCAAAGCCTTTCTAATAGCACATAAAGACTTATTGGGCATTGTGTGCCGGCGCTTTAGAGCAGCGAGGCACTTTGTTCCAGAGTTGCCCAGGCTTAAGTTAATGAATAGAGCCACTGCTTGACTGAGGCTAATTCACATCGCTCAGCAGAAGAGGCTCCATATCAATCTATATCAGTTACACAGGGACTTTCAAAGATGAAGAGAAAGTGGTGGTGAGCCGCAGAGAAAGTGTGAGAGAAAAAGAGATAAGCCTGTTAGAGAGCGATGGAGCCTCAGAGAGGTTACTTCATCTCCCGTTCACATTGTTTCAGAACTGAAGTCTGAGCAAGGCTGACACAAGAAGTGATATCTGTGTACAGCACAGTCAATGAAGCACACAGCTTCCTGTGACATTCATCAACAGCTTTGTGTCCTTTCCAGGGAACGAGCTCCTAAGAGACAGATGCATCCAATTATAAATATATATATATATATATATATATATATGCATCCTAAATGATCCCAATCAATGGAAAACCATGCAATACTGACATGTTCAAACTGACTCATCCCTAGTCTTCTTCAACTGGTCTGGGATCCTGGATTGCCAACAGTCCTCATTCTCACTCTAACAGATTGGACCATAACGATGTGACACGTGCAGACCCAATGCAACGCTATGAGGAGGACATGTAGCGGCTGTGACGGCACCGTAGAACAGTTCCTCTGGTCTGTAACTTTACCGGTGAATATGCAGGAGTGTTGGATGTGGTGCCTCGACAACCTTCTCTGCTTCAACTGTATCTAATCACAACCTACGTTCAAGACCAGCATGTTGTCAACCAGCACAAAACAGGTTGTGCTTCACATCTAAAGGTGGAGGCAAAGCCTCCGACACGTTCCAGCTAACGGCGCCGAGCCATTGTTCAGGTATCGGCACCGGAGTCTGGGTCACGGCAGGAGCCTTCGAGTTCTAGCTCTCTGGGACTGTGCAGGAGGTTTGTTCCCCACCACCCACTAGAACACACACTTGGGGTTAAAGAAACCTTTACTTCACAATCCAGGTCAGCACTGAGTCCAAAGACAAGTATTGTAAACATCTTGGAGAAGCTTTGGATTGTTGGCTCTCAAAACAGTATAGAGATTTATCAGGAGCCGCAGAACCACTGGTGAACAACGAGTGTGGAGCAGCAGAGTACAGCTCAGGAGATAAGAACTGAACACACACTGGGTGATGAGACAAGTGTGGTCCAATGCACAGTAGGGGAACCGACTCCTCAAGACAAGACCAACAACTGTCTCCCTCCATCCGAACAAAGTCCAAATGACCGTCAGTCTGAAGACATGGCGTTCTCTCTGCTCACTCTGCGTGTCTGAGCTGCATGAGGTGAATGTGCTTTGCCTGTGTTGTGTTCAAGGCATCAAAAGAGCCTGGTTGTAGTCCCCAAGAGTCCAGTTTGTGCAACCCCTTCAGCGTGCTCAGCCTTTTGTTATCCTTTGGGAAGTCAAATCCTCAAGTCAAATTGAATTGTTTTGACAAGAAGAATACATCTGATGAAGAAATAAGATGATAAATCTGCATTTCTATGCATGCTTTGGCTATTTGGGTCCCTGGTTCCTTTGCAATCAGTAGAACGTTGAGTGCAAGTGGATGTTTGGACCAAAAAGACACTGCTACTCATATACAAAACGCTATTTGACAACAACACACATCTCTGTGCCTAACGGAAGGATTAGTGGTCAAATCCTCAGAGATCAGCCTGATAACGATTGAAATTGACAGGCATAAAAGAGACCTCAACACACACACACACACACACACACACACACACACACACACACACACACACACACACACCTGAGCCAGTATCAGAAACTGTGAAAGCATCAAGAGCTACAGTGCAGATGTGATTAAACCATCCGTTCATCCGTTTGTCATGGCACAAGAAGCATGCACACACAAGCAACTACACACACACACACACACACACACACACACACACACACACACACACACACCAAAACTAAATCTTGATTATTCTGATGTCCATTAGCTTGAGTGACAGGAAGGTTAAGAGAGGAGAGCAGTTACACTCGCCTCCTGCAGCGTGACAAGATGCTCCTGAGGATCAGTGATATTGTTCTTCAGAGCCTTCATCAACACAAGGCCCAATTCAGAGGAGAAGGGGTGACCTTTGGCTCTGCTGCATCTTTACTAGTGATGCAGTACTGATGGATCACAAAGTCCTCTTCAGCAGACAGGATGGAGCAGAGCCTTTCAAAGACAATGATGTGTGCTGTGCCTCCTCCCCAAGGGCTGAGCAGACTCCATCCTGCTTTTCCAGCCCGCTGCCCCGAACACGGTGGCTGTACCACGGCCGCCGGAGGCTGGCGGGGAACGTACGTACCGACGCGAGCGTGGGTTTGTCAGTCAAGGTGTCAGTCAGACCGACGGGTCCTCGTCTCTGCTGACAGCCGGCTGAGAGCTACAGCACTTCCATTAAGAAGGAACATCACTCACTGGCCATTACGGCCACAGTGCTCTGCTGTTCACTGGTGGAGGATAACAGGGACCGTCTACACAGCCGGGCGCCAGCTGAACAGAGTGACATGGAGTCCTGTCGTTCAGACAGAAGAACCTCCACATGCCGACGTGTTGACATGCAGATCATGGTCCCATAGTGTTGTATCAAAGCTAAAGCCTGGAAGGTGCTGAACTAATCCGTTTGGGTTCAGTAGTAAATAACTAAAGCTTCAGGATTTCACTGAAACATCACGGGTCAATAATAAACAACATCCCCTCTCATCACGGTCAGAGTTCTGGGGTTCGTATGTGTGAACACGTTCAGCTTGATAAAGGTCTGTAAAGGTTGTTACTAATGATTAGTCTGGGATCTAATGGTTGATCTAGTTCTATTCAGTATGTAATCCATGATGAGTACATCCTGAGATAACCTTCTGCTGGAGTGAATGGGCCAACGTCAGCATGCTGAGTGTGCCACCTAGCTAGCATCTCCGGCTTCTCTCGTGGTTCTATTGATTTTGTTCTCTTTATCACACACACACACACACACACACACACACACACACACACACACACACACACACACACACACACACACACACACACACACACACTTCCTGTATCAGCACTGGTGTGGAGGTTCTGTTGACAACGTTAATCTCTGAATGTGTTCACTGTGCTGTAGTGAACTAGCACCAGTGTATCTGACACTACAGCATTGCCTGGTGATGTCATTTAGAGCATCTTAATTAGAAATGTTCATGTTAATGGATACTGGGCTACATGTGTTAAAGTAATGGTCACCTCATTCAGTCCCATTGCTCACTATCTAATTGTCCAATTTAATTTGTTTTGTTTCCACTCGCCTACACTTCTGATGCTTAATATTCATGGTTATATGTTCTTACATTGATGATCTATGAAGTGATAGTCTCTAGTGTGTGTAAAATACCTGCGCTGCTGTTTCATTTGCAGGTGCGGGACTTCTACTCATGCGTACGCGTGGATCTTATTTACGCTCTCGGATTTTGAATGAGTTGCCTTCCTAATTGGCGGTAACTTCAACTTGGAGTGAAAGGATGAAAAGTTGGAGGGACATGAAGACGCCGTAGACATCTTAACGCCGATTGGCCGAGACTCGACACGTCACATCAAAGATGTTTTACTTCAAAGATCACGACATCGGCTTTTCTCCTCGTCGCTCTCCAACCTGAGGAACGCTGGCTGGCCAGTTGCACAGCAACACGTATAAAAGAAACACCTTTCAGGTGAAGGCATGTCGTCTCTGCCTCCAACCCAAAAGAGTAATTACCGTGAACACCTAATAGAGTGGGCCCAACATGGTGCCAAGACCTGGGAATGATTGAACAATCATCTGGCCTTATGTGGTACAGAGAATTAAAATGATTAAGAAGATTATTTTACTGACAAACGATCATAAATCAAGTACTGGTTTTGGTTTGCAAAAAGCATATTTACTAGGTATTAGATAAGATTCATTTTGGCCTTTGTGAAATCTAATTCAAGCATTAAAGGAATACTTCCAAATATTGGGAAATACGTTGGTCTGATATCTGTACACATCATGAAGACACAGCATTGACTTACTACATGCCCAAACAAACACAATGTGTGATGCTATAGCAGCAGTTATTGTCCATACTGTGTTCACTGAATAATAGCTTGATTATGAAATTAAGCTTAATGGCCGAAAAAGAAAAGCAAAGTAAATAGTTCTCTCACACACACACACACACACACACACACACACACGCGCGCGCGCGCGCTCCTACCTCGTCTAGCTCAGCGATGTAGACGGGCTTCTCTTCAAAGCCGAGGGCCATGGGTTGGGTGGGCGGGATCTCCACCTCTTCATACATCTTGGAGTTCTCTCTGCGGATTCCCTCTGGTAGCAGCATCTGAACATCACACACACTAAAGTGAGGGAGACCCAGAACTCACAGGTGACCTCAAAGATTGTGGATTAAGAGAACTGCATTTTAAAACAATGCATCTGTATATGCACAATGTTTGAAATAGTTTTGATTCCTCTAACGCCTCCTTGAACACACAGAGCAGATCAAACACTCTGAACATGAAGTACTCCACGTAAAGACACAGTTACATAGGCATGGTTGGATGTTCTTTTTGTGGTACAGCTCGTTATAGCGTGTGGTGCAGTGGTTGTGATATGAGTTATTATGAGTGTAGTGCTTTGGGGTACTTTGGGAGTTCTTGGTAAAGACTAGTAAAAAGGGAGTGATCATATGGGGCGTCCTACAGGACATTAGGACCAGGACATGTGCTCTCACGACATCATGTATATATAATGACTAGAATTACTAGAGAATGTATATATAATGACTAGAATTACTAGAGAATGTATATATAATGACTAGAATTACTACATCATGTATATATAATGACTAGAATTACTACATCATGTATATATAATGACTAGAATTACTAGAGAATGTATATATATTGACTAGAATTACTAGAGAATGTATATATAATGACTAGAATTACTACATCATGTATATATAATGACTAGAATTACTAGAGAATGTATATATAATGACTAGAATTACTACATCATGTATATATAATGACTAGAATTACTAGAGAATGTATATATAATGACTAGAATTACTACATCATGTATATATAATGACTAGAATTACTAGAGAACGTATATATAATGACTAGAATTACTACATCATGTATATATAATGACTAGAATTACTAGAGAATCTATATATAATGACTAGAATTACTACATCATGTATATATAATGACTAGAATTACTAGAGAATCTATATATAATGACTAGAATTACTACATCATGTATATATAATGACTAGAATTACTAGAGAATCTATATATAATGACTAGAATTACTACATCATGTATATATAATGACTAGAATTACCTGAGAATTTAGATATAATGACTAGAATTACTAGAGAACGTATATATAATGACTAGAATTACTACATCATGATATATAATGACTAGAATTACTAGAGAATCTATATATAATGACTAGAATTACTACATCATGTATATATAATGACTAGAATTACTAGAGAATCTATATATAATGACTAGAATTACTACATCATGTATATATGACTAGAATTACTACATCATGTATATATAATGACTAGAATTACCTGAGAATTTAGATATAATGACTAGAATTACTAGAGAACGTATATATAATGACTAGAATTACTACATCATGTATATATAATGACTAGAATTACTAGAGAATCTATATATAATGACTAGAATTACTACATCATGTATATATAATGACTAGAATTACTAGAGAATCTATATATAATGACTAGAATTACTACATCATGTATATATAATGACTAGAATTACTACATCATGTATATATAATGACTAGAATTACTAGAGAATCTATATATAATGACTAGAATTACTACATCATGTATATATAATGACTAGAATTACTACATCATGTATATATAATGACTAGAATTACCTGAGAATTTAGATATAATCTCACTTTGTAGAGATCTTTGTAAACCACCATTTATAACGAACGTTGAAACAATGAGATAATGTATTACATATATATACATACTTACATTACTATTGTAAACTAGAAGAGAGGAGGGTGTTATGATGTGATATTTCAGGTGTTATGTGTGTTCCTGTGGGAACAGATTTGTGGTGACGTAGCGGACGATTGTGAGAGATCAGTGTTCATCGGTCCGGCGGTTCTGCATCTCACTGTGAGTAGTACTGAATATACACAGAACACTTCAGCTTCTACATCGTGTTGAATATCCAAAGACACATTACACATCAGCGGACACTTTACTCAGCAGTAACCAGCCTCACCCTGGCTCCTCCAACAAAGGCGGGCATCTTGGTGGCCTCCGCGTAGCTGTCGTAGACGTTGGGGTAGCGGATACGCTCGTACACCCTCTCTCTGCTCAGCACAGGTTCACGTCGTGCAGTCAGCAGGGCCTGCTCCCTGTGCCGGAAACACAACACGACACACGGAACATGTGAAACCCAGAGCAGAACTCTGTCAACTGCAAATGAAAGGCGCTGATAGGGTAAATGAATTACTTCAGCATCAGGAGAAAGGAACAAACGGCAATGTCATTTCTACAAAAACACACCCGCTCAGCGTCACATCTGCAACCACTTGGTTCCATATGTGAACCCTCACATGCGTCCACACTGCAGCTTTAGAATGAATGGTGCAGCTGATGATTCAAACGGAGAGGCACAGATGTGAGGCATTATGCTCCTTCCTAAAGTGGCTTACCTCTCTGCTAATCTTTTCCTTCACACTGGGCTGGATTTGGTCATGCTAACTTTTTAATTAAACAGATCGCTGCTCTTTTTTTCATCCTCCCCAAAATTAAACTTTCAGAAAAAAAGAGCTGTCGGTGTGTGTTGTTTTTTTATTTCTTATTTTGTAAAGCTCAAGCCAAGTTGACATGAAAACTGCAGAAGTTGTCGGTTTTGGTGCGGACACCTGAGAGCAGGGACGAGGCGGCCGGACAGAGAACAAAGACAATGAGGACAAAGACAATGAGGGGAACAGGACCACGAGGAACAAAGACAATGAGGGGAACAGGACCACGAGGAACAAAGACAATGAGGGGAACAGGACCACGAGGAACAAAGACTATGAGGGGAACAGGACCACGAGGAACAAAGACAATGAGGGGAACAGGACCACAAATAACAAAGACAATGAGGGGAACAGGACCATGAGGAACAAAGACAATGAGGGGAACAGGACCACGAGGAACAAAGACTATGAGGGGAACAGGACCACGAGGAACAAACACAATGAGGGGAACAGGACCACGAGGAACAAACACAATGAGGGGAACAGGACCACAAGGAACAAAGACAATGAGGGGAACAGGACCACGAATAACAAAGACTATGAGGGGAACAGGACCACGAGGAACAAAGACAATGAGTGGAACAGGACCACGAGGAACAAAGACAATGAGGGGAACAGGACCACAAGAAACAAAGACAATGAGGGGAACAGGACCACGAGGAACAAAGACAATGAGGGGAACAGGACCACGAGGAACAAAGACAATGAGGGGAACAGGACCACGAGGAACAAAGACAATGAGGGGAACAGGACCATGAGGAACAAAGACAATGAGGGGAACAGGACCACGAGGAACAAAGACAATGAGGGGAACAGGACCACGAGGAACAAAGACAATGAGGGGAACAGGACCACAAGAAACAAAGACAATGAAGGGAACAGGACCACGAGGAACAAAGACAATGAGGGGAACAGGACCACGAGGAACAAAGACAATGAGAATAAAGACAATGAGGGGAACAGGACCACGAGGAACAAAGACAATGAGGGGAACAGGACCACGAGAAACAAAGACAATGAGGGGAACAGGACCATGAGGAACAAAGACAATGAGGGGAACAGGACCACGAGGAACAAAGACAATGAGGGGAACAGGACCACGAGGACCAAAGACAATGAGGGGAACAGAACCACGAGGAACAAACACAATGAGGGGAACAGGACCACGAGGAACAAAGACAATGAGGGGAACAGGACCACGAGGAACAAACACAATGAGGGGAACAGGACCACGATAAACAAACACAATGAGGGGAACAGGACCACAAGGAACAAACACAATGAGGGGAACAGGACCACAAGAAACAAAGACAATGAGGGGAACAGGACCACGAGGAACAAAGACAATGAGGGGAACAGGACCATGAGGAACAAAGACAATGAGGGGAACAGGACCACGAGGAACAAAGACAATGAGGGGAACAGGACCACGAGGAACAAAGACAATGAGGGGAACAGGACCACAAGAAACAAACACAATGAGGGGAACAGGACCACGAGAAACAAACACAATGAGGGGAACAGGACCACGAGGAACAAAGACAATGAGGGGAACAGGACCACGAGGAACTAACCGCTGGGTTCTCATCTCTCTGGGGTCGAAGGTCAGGACGGGGTCTGAGGAGTCGCTGTCCTCTATCCCTTTGCCTCTCTTCCTCTCTCTCTTCTCCTCCCTGCGGTACATCTTCAGCATCTGTTTCTCCTGCTCTGACTGGATGGTCACCTGGCACCCATATGTGGGCTTGGTCACTTCACCACCGACTAATCGGCTCATATCTGGAGGAAATACATGGAAAGAAAAGGCAAAATGTTACTACATCAAAGGTGCTCCTAGACAGGATTACATCATTATATTTCTGTCCCATGGACATCAAGACACCCAGGCTATCTGCAGACTTTAAAGTATTCATATAATGTCTTTTTAATACCATCTTAGGGGGAAGAAGTACCATTAATGCGGCAAATGAAAGAAACAAACGTGAATTATTAGTTTTATGAAAAGACCCCAGATGAGCACTGTAAGCGGACTACTTGATGACTAGAAGTAAAAGATCCAAACAGCATTTGTATCGATCCATTTAAGCGGTTTCCACTGTCCAACCACTCGGCACAGAGCGGTGGATCTAACAAAAACTGTGGACCGCTGTTGTTTTACCAATCAAACATGTTCAACCATTTAGGCCAGTAGCTCACATGCATTTCGTTTCATTCTTTTTGTTCATCTGATGTTTTTTGGTTTATTATGACAGAATACACTCAAAGGTGCAGCAGCCCTTCAGGTAATCACTGTGCATCACTGATATGTTGACATGTGTGTTGACTTTCAGAGCGACCGTTTAAAGTTGAAATTATTCGACATTTTATTTTCTGCATTTGTAATATTGTACGTTTCTGGAGATTCCAGCTGCGATGGTCAGTTTGACTTCATCCCTCTTGGACAACAGAAGCATTTGCTCACGTTGAGAAAACAACATCAGGTCAGCCGATGTCAGCGGAGATGGATTCATATTTCTGCAGTCATCTTGATAACCCATCGATGTCAAATGCAAGAGCGTGTGGCATTGCAGGGGTTAATGTTCCCCATTGCAGCCTCCCTGTTTGAGGCACAACAGCTCAATAAAAGGCCGAATTGCTCTTGAAAGCAGATGAGATCTGATGATTGCGGCGCGGCCCGGCTGATTGACTGAATGATTTCTTCTTTATCTCGTCTAGCGGCTCTACCTGCTGCACAGCCTTCCTCTCTTCCTGTCACTCTCGCCCTCCCTCCCATTACCTCACCAGCCACCAACCCCTTTAACTCTGTCACCCTCTATGCACCAAGTCCTCTGTCGAAGCCATTCCCCATCCCTTACTTTCCCCTCTCTGGGAGCTATTGTGCCTTGTTATGCGTCTCCAATGATGATTGCCTCCAAATCTCCAGGATTCCTCTTTCCACAAGCGATCGCGGCGCCATAATGATGATGATGATGGTGAAGAGCATCACCAAAACAGATCATGTTTGCTTACAAGATGGTTTCACGGTGTTTTCACACAGTTACACACCAGCATTTTCAAGAGCAGCCTTTTCAGAGTCAACATGAAGTCGTGAGTCACCACCAGAGTTAGGCAAGTTACTTTCAACATGTAATAAATTACATGTAACTAGTTACTTTCATTTGAAAGTAATACGAGGTACGACTAGTTGTTCTAAAAAGGTAGGAGGTCGTTTCAATGCACAGCTCAGAGCAGCTCATGAAGCCTGAGTGGAGGACGTGTGTCCATGCTTCCTCTGGCAGAGCGCTGCGTCTGTTCTGTGACGCGTCACGACTCTAACCACGCCGTGTGACACACTAGCATCAGCCCTGGGCTGTTTGTGTGACGCCGTTTCAATGAGTGACGGAACATGTTTGTTTACCAGAACAACCCCAGCAGCCTCACTTTCAGGAGTACATTTCACTACTCTGTTTAAACATGACATTTCAGAAGACTTGTAATGAATGGGGAAGTTTCATGCTGATATCTATTAGTTATGTGTTTCATCCTATTCACCTCAAGTGTCTCCCTCTGAAGAAAAAAGTCAACTTTTGCATTTAATTGTTTGCTCAGTTTACATTCAAGATGCAGAATTCAGTAACACACTCACACTGACTCCAGGATTCTACTAAAAGTTCATATTGGATATTAAAAACAGGTAGTAGCTCCAATCCAGCAATCTAATTGGTGCCACGCCCACTTCCACACGACAAAAGCCCCGACACTGCGTCGACCAACATGACAGCTGGGGACATGTTGACAGGGCACGGGGCACTGAATTTGATGAATGTATTGTTTATCAGAACAATAAATGAGACGAGATGTTTAGACCATAAAAGCTGAACGTGTTAAAGGAGCAGGTCAATGAATGATTTCCATTTTCTATGGCCTGTGACATTAACGAGCCACCACTCAGTCAGTCCCAGCGTCTCCTCAGAGTTCACAACGAGCCCCTATTCAATGTGAACAACTGAGCATCCGTGAAGATCAGAGGATGACGCTCTGAGGAACGAAAGCGCGGTTTGACGTCCAACAGTCCGGTCGGGGGGAAATGAAGGCCTTCTGTAGCTCAAAGCCATCAGAAGAGACAATAACGGGCTGAAGTAGGCCACACTGGCCTGTAACGAGCATCAAATGACAGTGACCCACAGGAGGAGAGGATTCAGGCATGAGCCATCCTTTCCGCCCTGCTTGAGTAGTGAGGGTCAGGATATAGGAACATAGGGCCTAGCAGCCGGACGAATCGGGTAACCAGAACCTCTGCGAGCGCTTGGATGCTGCAGGGGGCGGGTCTTGCCCAGAAGAGCAGTGGGATTCGTAATGACACGCGTGTTACAGGTACACTCGAGAGCCGATGGGCGCCAATCACGGTGCGATAGTGTGAAAAAAAAAATGTGCTCGCTGCTAGAGTAGGTCCATAGCAACCGCATCCATAGCAACCACCTTGGTCTGTGCAAGCATTATGTGCAAGTCATCATTTATTAATAAAACATCTACATTTGAACGTGTGTTGGGACCGTGTGCTGAGAGACAAAGACACTGGGCCTGCTGATCTAGCTCAGCCTGATTTCAGTTGGTGATAAACATAAACACTGCAATCTAATTGGACGAGGGCCACAGACACCCCAGGACCCCTGTGGCTCAGCTCCCTGCCTTCCCATTGTGACTCACCTCAGAGTTGCTCAAAGGAACCTAGGTCAGTTTTACAGTCGCTGGACGAAAAGACTGTTTTGTTTTTTGTGTCTCATCCTGAAGAAAGGAAGCGGACACTGTGCCTGCAGAAGTGAAGAAAACGGATTCTTCAGAGAAAAAGAAGGAAACTTCTCCCCCATCCACTCAACTTCATGCCGGTTCCAAGGACGAGAATTCCCTCGACTTCTGAAGAAACTCTGCCACAGAGAGTTTCTCACGTTGTGTAGAAACGACTGTGTATTTCATACTGCTGCAATCGAGTCGAGATGATTCACCGCTAGCGGAGGCGGAAGTTGTTTCTCGTCAGTTCAAAAGGTCAGAATCAAAGATCGTCAGCCGTGTTTCTGTGATGAGAGAGCATCTCCGTATCTCAGGGCGGTGGTGAGGGTCTGTTTTGTTTTGTTTGCTTTCTCTCTTCTTTTACTAACCCACACACACATGTAGCATTAAGCTAATGTAGCTCCGGGTGAGCTAACAGCTTCAGACACACGGAGATAACGAGAGGTGGTCACGTGAAAACTCCATTTTGAAAGTTGGGTCTATCTTCAACGAGTAGTCCCACCTGACGTAGCCACATTTCAGATTACACCATTGTTGTCTGAGCTGTTCTCAGTGTGTATTGTGATGAATGTATGAGGTCTGTGCTCGTACTCAACACTTCACCTTCACTCTGTGTAACAGCACCTGGACTGTTAACATTGAGAGTGAATATTAATTATGAGACTCAGTTTATAGTTTGTTATTGTCCCTGTTCTCAGGCTGGTGCCCTGTTATTATTAATAACTGTTAATAATCTTACTGACATTAATAATTTAGTTTTTCAGATTTGCTGATAACCAAACACGTGTCTATAACCCTAACACTGCTTCATCGACCTTGTGAACACACACACACACACACACACACACACACACACACACACACACACACACACACACACACACTCTGTGAGTCTTCCATGTCAGTGAGTAGAAAGCTGCTGTTGGACGTCAGATATTGTCTGGTTGAATTAACGACACATACATATGCACATCTGTGCTATATATGAAGATACATTCTTTCAGCTTCATCCAAATAACTGCTCGGTGCTAATGATATCGTTCCTCTATCACAAAGACATTCAAAGCGCTCCGTAATCCTCCTTAGAGTTCTGTCTGCTCAAAGTAGAATCATTTCAATAGATAGCTCTCACCAACATGTAGGCCCTATAACAACGACTTCTATGCATTACCAAGTACTTCAGGTCGCCCAATCGACTCTTGATCGTGAAACGTGCTCAGTCCTCGTTCTCTGCGTTAGCCGTCACACTCGGAGCAGCGAGCCGTTCGTACTCGATCGGCTCTGATCACGGCCTGAGGGACTTTGCTACGGTGCACCAAGCCTGGTAAACCGACTTCTACACATGTTCCTAGACACCTACTGTACAACACCTGAAGGGAAGCAGACGTGTGTTTAATGACCCAGTCAAAGGCATTTGTACATGTAGCGAACACAAACACTCCACGGGAGGCTGTTCCTACGAGGAAGGGGCTGTCGGCCTCCCGCTGGGCTCCACCTCTCCGTTTAGAGACAACACAGCTCAAACAACGGCTACCAACACAGAAAACAGACAGGCTGAGCTACTACCACCATCACATATACAGTGCTAGTAAAAACATGCCTACACACAGCAGACATGGAGTAACATCAGCCATCAATATGTTGTCCTGTGAGCTCTGCAGCTCTGTGACGATCATCCACCAGGCAGGTTGATGAGTCTGCATGCCCTGATAACACATTCATGGAGCTGGGCGGAACTGCAAAATGGGTGCTGATTCTGTGATTTGTATCTGGGTTTCTCCGTACTTCTGACACCTTTCACCTCATGTGTCGTTCACAGTACACAACTTTAGCCTGATTTTACCCTCACCGACGGCTTTTGGAGCTCGCCGAAAAAAGCCCCAGATCAGAGGCAAACTGGCGCCGGCTCTGCGCTTGCACATCGCCGCTGGAGTGTCGTGGTATGTGTGAACTGTTGAAAGACGCCAGCAGAGAGCCTCGCCAATGCATCGCAGACACACCCCAGATATCTGGACCAGCCAATGAGAGACCAAGACACAGGGGAACCCTGGACCTGTGCGTGATATGAGTCGTATCTGCAACCAGAACCAAAGCTGCTGTTGCACCTCGAGGAAAGTAGATGAGGCTATTTTGTGAACATTCTATGAAATTAAGGTTTGCAGAAGCTGGCAGGTTTGTCAACATTAACTGTACAATGACACAGCAAAACATGTCAGATGCTTGAACTGACAACATGAGGTTGGAATCAGGGGATCAAGGTTTAGCGGTACCATAAACATCATAACATACTGCGGTGGTGTATTCAGCGCGTGTTAAAACAGCTTTGGCTGTGGAGACATACTGTCTGTGCGATCGTCCACTCCTCATATCACTGCCTCTATCGGCCATTGAGATGTGGAGCAGAGCCACTGAGACAATCTGCTCTGTGATAAACATGCAAGAGCCAAGCTGCAAACTGCAATTTAAAAGCTAATCAGCAGGAGACAGGCATTCCCACTAAATCCCACTCTTCCTGACGGCATGCAAATAGTGGAACATTTAATCAGCCTTTTTTAACCTCTCCTGACTTCACCCTCAGTTGTCAAGGCAACACTAATCTCAAAAGCTGTCTGGCAAGGGAACATTTTAAACGCTGATCAAAAGTTCTTCACAATGGGAATATCATCAGCTGAGTTTGAAGCAGCATAGGGGTGAGAGCTCAACTACAGCTACCGATGTACTTCAGTGTCAGTCCAAACTTTACCGTCACTGGAAAGGTTACTGCAGATCATTTGCCTTTTGTGTAGCTTTCCATTCTATATTTAGAATGAAGTATTCTCAACTATAGAAGACTTGAGAAATACTGCACCCAGTGTTATAATCCTGTCCACCAGCTGTGGACTAGTGGTGACTTCACACCGACACCACAGCACCACCTGCAGAGCTTCAGAGGCTGCTTTGCCGTCGAGATCCACGTTAAGAGAGGAGCACGAAGCGCACACTTCAGGAGGTCACGACGGGGGTCAAACGTAAAGGAGGAGCCATACAAATCACTGGCTAGCTTCTCCTGAACAACTACACCAGGTCACTGACTGTTTGTTTGAACATTCACTTTTATACGGATCCTTTGAAAGAAATTGTGAGCGACGTATGAAGTGAGACATTTTACAGTGTAACAAACAGCGACCTGTGCTGGTCCTGTGACATTGTTTTTAAATACAAACATGTCTGCACTGACATCACTTACTGATCAATCTGTGTAATAAGCTAATATCAGACAATACTGATGCTCGTCCACATTTTGTAATCGTACTTCCGGTTTAAAGAAGAATTGCGATTACTTTGCTTAGTGCCACCAGCGTTATCACTCTTTTCTTGACAAAAGTAAATAAATGTTTTTGAGAAAGTAACCATCTAGATTCCCAATATGTGCCGATCAGTGAATCCAGATGAAGCCCGAGTGGAGCTGTGAGGAGCGGCTGCTCTCTGAGACGCTGGTCAGCGTACAAGAAGCTCATCAACAATGTTCCTGTTGTCACTGCCAGACAAAGGTGAATGTTTAACTGTGGGCTGTTCAGAAGTGAAGAGACTGGCTAACAGACAGGTTGCTATATTTGGCTCTCTGTGTAGACCTGTGTTACAAAAACACCGACCAGCCGGTTCCTAATATGCTTTAGTACTTTTAGAGTTTGTCATAACGGAACCATCTACAGTCATAAAACATGTCCTCACAGTCACTGGTGGACGTTACTGTAACACCTGTCAGAGCAGTATGATGAGAATAGTTCTATTCATTGTCCAGCTCCGGTTTGAACCACTGACTGTGTGCTTGTGTTGATGGTGTGTGTGCAGGAGCAAATGAGGATCCGCTCACATGAACATGAGCAGCACCACTGGTTGTCTAAAGGTCCACAGCGTACCTTTAGAATCAAAACACACTTATGTACATCTGAATGATTCAATGTTAGCATTTGATGCATTACATCACGTCTCAGCTACACTAATAAAGGCATTGTGTAATATTGTAAGTGAGCAGGAGCAGATGGTTCACGTCAATGATTAACATGATGGATGGATCAGCACATGCACCGTTTTACACTAAGCATTCAAATCTATACATAGGACCAGTGAGTTTCAAATGACTCCAAACACTGGACCGGATCTGAAGGAGCGTGAATGACTTGGAAGAGTTGCAGGGATTATTCTGACAAAGCAAGAGCTCTGTGCTCTAATCTTCAGCCGCTCTTTGATGTCTACCTTGCATATGGATCAAAAGACAGCTCTGCCAATGACAAAGTATCAATCCTATCTCTCCACCGACATCTTTAAATACCTGCAGCTCTCCTCCACACATTGAGAAGAGGAGAAGCATCCGCCTCAGGACAAAGCAAACCGTGGCTCAGGATGGAGGTAAAAACTACAACTACCAACCGGTCAACTCGCACTTTACATCCATGTCTGTCCAAAATGTCCTCACTTCCTTCTATTAGATACTGGTGTTGAATTGTCATAACTAGCATATGGTTTCTTGAGTTAAGGCCATGAACGGACGGACAGAGGGACGTAACAAGGCCGTCGCCGGCACAGAGGCAGTAAGACGTGAGCATGGAAGGGAAACGCTACAGGTGGCTGCTTTACAACAATCCACGTTCAGGCCTTGTGAAATACTATCTGATAAAGAATCAATAAACAGCTTTCAGCAGCTGGAGAGCAGATAACTACAACAAGAGCCTGAGCATCACCATGTACACGTCTCTCATTGTCTCTATGTACGGCATCATATTATAGCATTTCTCCTATTCATGATGAGGCTGATCACAGCCTATAAGAACCGCCTACAGCCGTGGTCCACCGTGTGATGAGATGACTGTCCTCTGTTGTGCTCGTTGTCGGTGAAACAAGCAGCTGGTCGGTTTGCACCTCATCTCTGTGTCAGTCCTCCTGCTTCCAGAGTCCAGCCGCTGCGTGTTCATCCTAACATGTATGAACACTACACGCGGTCGTATGTAGCTCCGCCTCCCGCTTGCTTCTGTCTGGTTGGTATTATGTTGGGATAGTAAATGTGATTTAGTCATTGCTCTGAACCCTTGTCAATGTTGTAGGGTATTGCGTTGGTAATGTCGCTGCACCGCTTCCTGTTCCTGTCATATGCAGCGTCTCGGACCAACGCTTCTTCAAGAGATGTCTGAGCCTTTGGCTTCACGGTTTCACTGATGCTACGCCTGAAATCTGACAACCTAATCACACTCTCAGTAAGTCGCTTCTGGTAGCACCACTGGCAACAACAGTGGTTATGCCGGATTTTTAAAAAAACAAACACTTTCAAACAGCAGACACAGCTCCTCTCTGGGGCATCTCAGCTCTCTGTCTTCATCCTCCAGCTCTCTGTCTTCATCCTCCAGCTCTCTGTCTTCATCCTCCAGCTCTCTGGTCTTCATCCTCCAGCTCTCTGTCTTCATCCTCCAGCTCTCTGTCTTCATCCTCCAGCTCTCTGTCTTCATCCTCCAGCTCTCTGGTCTTCATCCTCCAGCTCTCCTTTCTGGTCTTCACTGGGCAGAAGCAACAGAGCCTCTCCCAGCTCTGAACGGACTGTTATGCTACAACCTAGCAGCTATAGTGTTACCCAACATGCCTTTGGTGATGTAAATGTGTAACTGTACAATTATAGAGTGTTACATATTGTTTCTGTGTGCCACTGTTTTACCCTATGAATAGAGTGAGTTGTAGGTTACTAACTGTTGTCTTATGAAGTCATTACCATGAGGGAAAGATCAGCTCTCATTGTGGTCACACCTTCACCCGGCCGTGGCGCTCCTCCAGCCAATGCACCAATGTGTCAGTCAATAAAAGATCATCAACACCAACGCTGATCTATCACCATTACTAGGTGTGTTTGTCTTGCAGTTTCTTGTTAATGATCTGCAGACATGTACGCAGACACAGCATGATGTTTGGTTCCATTACAACAATTCCACTCCGGGTTTAAACATAGCAGCAAAAGTCTGTCTGCAAATGAGCTCCAGCATAACTTTTCCCAGAGCTGACAAACACAATGCTGCAGCTGCAGGGAAGGCTCTGCCATGTGAAGAGAGAGGCCCGTTATTGGCACCTCTGTGTCATCAGGTTGCGTCAGAAAGAAAGTAATGTGTAAGATCTGCACAGCCAAGCTCCCATCAGAACACACACACATTGTATTTTGATTCAGTATGACGATGCATATAAAACCTTCAGGAGTCTCAACAGTCCAGATTAATCTTTTTCTTTTATCTACGGAAACTAATAAACGGTATTCATGTTTACTTCAAATAGTCAAAAGAAGTGTGTTACTATGGCGATGACCTGGTTGCCATGGGGCTGCCTCACCTGGTGGGTAGCTGGTCCTGTCAGATGGGATGGTGAGGAGGGAGTCGACGATGGCCGCCCTTCGCTGGAGGAGGATGGAGATCATCTCCAGCCCCTCTGGGCCGAGCAGCTCGAACAGCTGGAGTGAGAGCATGGAGGAGGGGGGGGAATCAGTAGCCAAAAACACAGTCATCTACAGTAGCAGCAAACACACACACACACACACACACACACAAACACGTATACACATCCTATGGCTTCCTACTGCCAAGGCTGAGCACCTGGTAATTACCATCCGCCTGGTACAGAATATGCTCTGCCGCTTAGCCTCCCAAACACAGCCACCTGGCACTTAGCATGTGACAGAAAAACAACAACAACTAGAAATCCTGTACACAGCAGCTCACAATTACAAGCCGAGCGAGGACGAGTCATCAATATCATTGTGAGACGGAAGCGATGATCAAGTTTGTGCTCTCTAATTGGAAAATAGTCGACCTGAAGGCCCGGGGATGTAATTTGATCCTGTCCAACAACGCCGTGTGTCTCCCTTCATCCTTGCAGGGCTGGTTTCAGGAGAGAGCTAGGCTTGCTCTTTCAGTCTGTCCTCCCTTGGGAAGGCAATAGTTAGCACAGCAGGGAACTAGAACAACAGACGCACTTTGATGTGGGGTCAGCCACCGTCTTTGTTGGGGTTGTCTTTGTTTCTCACTGTGGTCTCTTTTATATCTGTTCTAAACTTCTATTGGTCCCCCTGAATGTCTCTGTGTTATTACAGTCGAGTGTATAGGGTGGTGGGGGTGGTGGGGGTTTCACCTGCTCAAAGGGATTTTTTCTTTCTTTTCCTATGAACTCCCATGACTTCCATCCTCGGAGTGGACTGGTAAGGTTTGGGTTCCATTGGGACCGAGAGGCCCAGTTTCTCCTTCAGATGGATTCTGTACGATCCACCATCCTAGAGGCAAGTCCAGTCCCAAAGCATCAACTGTATAAGAAGTCCACATCCTCAAGGAGACAGGTCAGCAGGGTAAAGTCTGCTTCAGCTCTCATTTCACATTCACACTTGCCTACTTACTTTTTCAGCTGGTAGATGGAACAACTAAAGAAACATTTGAAAGAAGTCACCACTAGACGGTCTGTGTAGCACGCGAACAGGCAAATACATATTCAGTGCAATAACAAAATATGAAAGGATTTAGACCTACTTCTACCAGACTTTGACCAGTGGTTGTGAAAAGAAATGTTTAGGCATTCATATAGGAATACATGTATGAATTACATGGTACATTAAAACACAAACATCTCTCATGTTGACAGTATAACAATAGAGAGAACCTTTTCAAACCTCTCTGCTCATTCACAGATGTGTGAGCTGCTGGTTAATGTGAATCTCACAATATTCAAAACAATACCATGAACTAGCTGCTAGGAACATTTCATCACAACTACTAATGAGTTCATATCTTGTCTTGTACTCATGCCTGCTTCTATTTGGAATAAAATATATTGTTTCGGTTTGTTTTGATCATCAGTTATCAGTAGACTGATACCGGTTATCAGTCAGAGATAACCGGTCAATATTTTAGACTTCTCTAAAAATGAGACATGTGTTTTTTACATGATCTTTATTTGTGTCTTTGTTTTGGAAAAGACAAATGATTGAAATGTTAAATGTCTAAATATGAAGCAGCTCTTCAGTGTTGATCTGAACACTATGTTCTAACCACTGACAGGATGTCCACACACACACACACACACACACACACACACACACACACACACACACACACACACACACACACACACACTCAGTGGCTGTGAGTCCACAGCAGCTCAGCACTGATGGAGGCGGGGCTTCCACTAGACAAGTGCTACTGCCAAAAGGAATTCACCTACAAACCCTTTGCTGTATATTTCACTAAACGAGCCACGTTCCAATATGGCTTTAACACAACGTAGAAGAGCTACTGTGAATGGACTAGAAGAAGTGCATCCCTCCCAAACAAACAGGTCTGTACTCTGCAGAGACCCAACAACCCAGAACCTCCGACAGACGCTGCAGAGGAGCAAATAAAAGAGTCATGGTAGGAGGATGAAGTGGTGAAAACACAGGGGACAGAATGATGGAGCACTCTCCTGATACAGAAGTACATGTAAAGAATGGCAAATAACTGCTGGAGATCCTGAGCCGGTCTTTAGTTCTAGATGTCTGTGTAGTGCTCTCTTCCCTCCACACAGGCCGATGAGAACGGGCCGAGCCTTCTCTTAGCTCACTTATATTAGCTCAATGGAAATCTGGTCCCTATAAAGCTCTGTGTCAAACAGTAGCTTCAGTTTGCTTCGGAGAAAACACAATGCTTCGTTAAAAGCTGTCCTTCTTCACCTCACCCACATTTGTTCCTCCATTGTGTTCTTGTGAGATGCTGACTGTCACAGCGTGGCCTCACCCAAAGACATAGAAACATATGTTGCATATAAATTATCTGTCATCCCTTCACTTTTTATAAATGCACACAACTGCTGGAGACACAATGCTAGTAATGGCACAGCAGAGAGAACAGATGTGCAGCCAGGGTAGGACCACACTGTACACTCTGCTTCAGACGCATCATCTTCTTCTACATAAACAGGATGCATACTTTAAAACACGTTTCTCTGCTTCTTGCTCACTGATGGAAACACTAAGCCATAGAGATGACCTTGACTGTTGACATTGTGAGTGAATATTAATTATGAGACTAGTTTATAGTTTGTTATCGGTCCCTGATCTCAGGGCGGAGCCCCGTTATTATTCATAATCTTACTGACATTAATAATTCTATTGATGTCTTTAGTTTTTCATCTCTGCTGATAACTCAAACACGTTTCTGTATCTACTGATGATGATACTGATGCAGTCAGTTAGGCCTTCAGAATGACGGAGTGAAGATTCAGTGCAATCATCAGAATGACACGCTGATGTTTTCAGCATCTTTAAGTAACTAAAACTTTGATTTGTTGGTTTGTATACGTCTTTGTATAGTATTTATAATCTTCACAGTCCTGTCTATCATTTCTCTTTGTGTATAAGTACATCGAGGGAATATGTGCACATACTTCTAATCAGGCTCATTCAGATGTATTTCTTTTCTTTTTCTACAATTTCTTTGTAATGATAAATATTAATAATATTAATAATATCACATTAAGTCATTATTAATGTTGAACTAGCCCCAGCACTAGGGCATCTCACTGCCCCCCCACAGAGTTTCGTCCTTCTCTCCTCTACAGTGTTAACCGTCTTAAAGGCTGACCTCTGCTTTTATGTGTACATGTCGATCTGCTAATAACTCTTAAGTGTCTTTACTACCAATGAAGGTCAGACCCACGCAGGAAGGTCTGGAGGTAAAGGCCAAGACTATTGGTCTAACAGCCAGGACTTGATGCATCCACCCAAAAGGCCGGCCGCTGAAGGTCAAGGTTACAGAATCAATAGGAGCACCGAGATATTAAACGCACCATTAGGACACATCAAACCTTATGTCACAGAAATACCATGCTAAGAGTTCACTCCTCACTTTAAGTTCAAGTTCACAATGACCCCTAAAGTTCTCCTCCAGGTGTTTATCAATCATCAGTGGAGAAGCCCAGATCCACACAGAAGAACCGCGTGGCTAGAACCTCTTACAAACAGAGTGCTTTGGATAAAAAGCGTTGCTCAATGACTGTAATGTCCTGTTAGACTCCAAACTGACTGACGGTGATAGAGAATGGAGGAGCTGCTCTGCAGGTGTGCTAGAACATTAGACCACTGCTCCACCTCAGTCACCATCACACAGTCCCTCGTGCTGCTCTGGTCACTCTGACCACGTCATGGTTACGTTACATTACATTACATGCTCCATCTGATTCCTGCCTACAGGCAGAAACTAAAGCTCTGTAAACCTCCGGTATACCGTTTTAATTTCCCGTATGATATGAATTTTTCCATATACCGTCATACCGGTAGAAACAACTGCTGTCACTCTTCAACAGGAAGCAAAATATATTGTTCACCGCTACGGTCGGACCTACTTATGTAGTGAGACGGACCCCTAAGTTATGGTTATAACTTTATAACACAACAATTAATAACCCACAACTAACGCTCTTTAACAGGGCAACACCACGGCACACAACAGTTTGTGACACACAAACAATTTGTGACACTAATAATTGTACATGTATAAACTTTCACCGCCGAACGGCATGCTGGGTACAGCTCGGTAGCTAGCCGTTAGCACAACAGTCTGCTAGCAGCCGGGAGAGGCTCCGTCGTTACTGAAGAACAGAACAGAGCGATGCAGGAGGAACAGAGAGAGACCGGAGATGAACCAGGAGAGTCTGAGCCCAACAGAGGAGCTGCGTCTGTTTGGAGCCGCTGTTGATGCCGCTGGTGGAAACACGAGCAACTGACATCACCTCAGCTGAACACGTGAGTTATGTTCATGTGTTCATAGATGCAATCTGAACTATACACCTTGAAAACTGTAAACCTCTCTACGTCATGTTTTTATGTTTGTTAAATTATCAGTAGTGATAACTAAATGATGCTTATTATACTTATTACAAAGAAAAACACTTAAAAACTCTAACAAATTTTTTATTACTTTTTGGGGTATTTTGGTTAGACACATACAAAGCTGATCAGAGTGTACTATGTGTGGTATTTGTTATAAATTTAGTTGGTACATGCCAAGCTGTACAGGGAGGGACTTAGGACCCAGGTGATTGTAGGTGAAGGAAGCAGGAAGAGACGGAAGACACGCCTCACAAACAGCTGGTCACCGCTCGCTGCCAGCTGGTTCTTGTGTTAAAAATGTCAATAATTTTCGGTGTTAATTAGTTAATACGTCAACACGAAAAAAATACCGTGAAACCGGTATAATCTTAGAAAATACATTTCTGGTCATACGGCCCAGCCCTAGATCTGAACTTTACAGATAAAACAGGTGGGAAGCCACACTAAGCTAATTTTCCCAAGAACAACTTTTAGATACAGCACACACGCGCGTACACACACGTACACGTACACACACGTGTACATACACACACACACACACACACACACACACACACACACACACACACACACACACACACACACACACACACACACACACACACACACACACACACACACACACACACACGATTATATTTCCCAGTGACACAAACCTCGTTCTGCAGCTCATCGTCGCTCTTGTGGGAAGCCAGCATTTCAAACAGGGAGGTGCACAGCTCCTCTGGGCTGGACGAGATCATGTTGCCTCCATCCAGATACTTCTCCACCTCCGTTCTAAGGACGGCTCCATCCCCAGAGCTCAGAGCTCTTCCTGAGCTGGACCCCTCTTCCTCACTCGCCTTTCTGTCACTCTGCTGGCTGTTGAGGAAGTTGATGAAGTCTAGACTTGCGTTCTCCTCGTGGATGCCGGAGCGGGGCAGGTCCTCCAGAGGGTCCAGTGCGTAGCAGTCGTGCGAAAAGGCGATGTTGCGTCCAAAAGCAGAGCCTCGTTGGGGGTTGTGACGGGAGCACAGGGTCTGGATGAAGTTCTCAACTCGGGAGTCTCCGAGCGGAGCCACCAGCCGAGCCACACAGGCACAGGAGGCTTCGGCTGCAGATGACGGGAAGGGGCCGAACATCTGTTTGATGGCTCGGGTCTCCTCTGTGCCCACATGGTCTTTGTTGTGGAAGGTCTCAAACAGAAAGACAGCAGCACTTTCAATGGCTGCCTGACCATGTTCAGTCCCCACTGGAAAACAAAACACAACATGTTCACACTTTGAGGTCATGATTGTAGTGATCTCCACAGCCAGAGGCACATCTAGTGATTTGGGGGATCTTGGCAAACCCACACAGGCGGCCTCCCTCCAGGCTCCTGGTCAACCTTTCCCCAAACCAGAATGTTGGTAGAAATCAGATCTTTTAAATACTGGTGGGAGTCTTTTGGTGTTATGCGGCTTTAGACTTCTACTCCACTACATTTCAGACGGAAAGATTATCGACAATTAAGGAAAGTTTATTAGTACAGCACATTTCAACAACAAGGTAATTCAAAGTGCTTCACATAAAACCATTAAAAGCATCAAAACATAATGCAAAAAAAAGGAGATTTAAAAACAATTAAGAACATTCACTGAAACATTAAGAAGTAGTTTAAGAAATAAATACAGTAGTAAAATACAGAAATGTATTAATATCTTGAATGTGGTTCAATCAAAGGCAGCAAACAGAAACGTCTTCAGTCTGGATCTAAAGGAGCTGAGGGTCTCAGCAGACCTGCAGCTTTCTGGGACTTTGTTCCAGATATGTGGAGCAGAAGAACTGAACGCTGCTTCTCCATGTTTAGTTCTGACTCTGGGAACAGAAAGTAGACCGGTCCAGACCACCCGAGGGGTCGGGATGGTTCATGAGGTAGCAGCAGATCCCTAAACCATTCAATGCTTTATAAACCAACAGCAGGACTTTAAAGTCAGTTCTTTGTTGGACAGGAAGCCAGTGAAGACCTCAGAACTGGACTGATGTGATCCACTTTCTTGGTCTCAGTGAGGACTCTGAATCAGCTGCAGCGTTCTGACTGACTTCTTACAGAGACCTGTGAAAACACCGTTACAGTAGTCCAGTACATGATGGACACGTTGAGACATAAGTCCTCTAATCCTTGATATGTTCTTCAGGTGATAGGAGGCTGGTTTTGTGATGGTCTTGATGTGGTGTTCAGGTTGAGGTCTGAATCCATAACTACACCTAGACTTCTGGTTTGGTTTGGCTCAGCTTCAGTGATTGAAGCTGAGCGCTGACTTTCAATCGTTCGTCCTCGGAACCAAAAACAATTACGTCTTTAATTAAGACCTATTTATGAGAAAAAGTAACCTTTACAAACAAGAACGATGATAAATGTATTACTTTTTACAATAAAGTACAATGTGAAAGACCGAAGAATGGACAAATGAACTTCTTTAATGCTAAGTGTTGTTTAACAACATGCATGCATCTGTTCACTCACACACTGGAGCTCCTGAGCAGTAAAGACAGCATCCTGCTGCCCAAAAACATCTCGTTAGGAAATGATTACCAGCTTGACCTTCTGCACGACCTTCAGCGACAGCACGTCTCTCCACTGAGAAGTAGACGGAGACAAACTGTGAAGACATGCAGCACTTATACTAAAGCAGACTATGGTGACTATGGATGTAATGTAACGGCTGCATTGAGGCTTCTCCGGTAACCTCAGCAGAGGCCGGGTTGACCTCTAGCCAGTCACATGACCTCTATGTGACTGAACACAATGACGATCATTGTTTTTATAAAAAGCATTACAAACGTTCCACTAAGATGTCACTGACGTATACAGACCCCTTTACTTTTACACATGTGGTAATGTTGCAGCCTTATGCTAAAATAGTTAAAATGCTACATGAGGTCACATATCTGACAACGTAGACCAGAGTAAAACAACAGAGCAATGAGGTAGAAGGAACAGAACATCTCTGCTTCATTGAAGGTTCCCACAAACACAGTGGCCTGGAGCTGACCGCCCCATCTTCACCAAGACGGATGAAACTTCCAGAAGGGGCAAACATCGATGCCACACTCCACCCATGTGGATATCACATATTATGTACATGTGTCTGCATCATTAATCCTGCTGCAGATGATTCAGGTTGAGCTCATTTTAACTCTTTATACTCTGTTCTTCAGTTTGGTTAGGAAGGCTTTGAAGTAACTAGTAACTAAAGCTGCCAGACTAATGTAGTGTCACTCCTCCACATTCCAAATATGGTCTCTTCCTGTTCATTGGTAGTGAGAAAGACAACTACATGGCAACGGCCGTAATCCAAGATGACGACAGCAAAATTGCCGAACTCGAGGCTTCAAAACATCCGTCCACAAAGCAATGAGTGACGTCACCATGACGACGTCCACTTCTTATACACACATGGTGGACGCAGCCGGTACTGAGTTGCGGGCCGGAATAATGTGATCTGTGTCAATGTGATATTTCAGTTTTTCTTTGTATTAAATGTGCATGTTGTGTGTGTGTGTGTGTGTGTGTGTGTGTGTGTGTGTGTGTGTGTGTGTGTGTGTGTGTGTGTGTGTATATATATATATATATATATATGTACACACACACACACACACACACACACACACACACACACACACACACACACACACACACACACACACGATTCATGTATCTTTACACATCTAATTAGCATTAGTCGTATGGAGACAGCAGTGCTGCTTTGTAAGACCATTAATGTGAGCTGAGCACTATTCACAGCTTCAGAGAAGCAGTAAAGACTACAGCTCACTGTTTAAGGTCCCTGCACCTTATTTAAATAATATTCCAAACAATTCATGCTTAACCAGATACGCACTTTAAAAAAAGGGAATACAGAGTAATTGTCCAATTAGAGTAAAAAATGTCAGAGAGACAAAGGGAGAAGAGTGAAGAAGGTTGGGGAGGAAGAGGAAAGCGAAAACAGATGAAAAGGATTTAAACCAATTAAAAGAGTGTGAAGCGTCGGACTCGATGCTGAACGAAGCGGAGCAGAATGCTGCTTTCATCCTCTGCAGAGTGTGCTCAACACTAACTTCTTATGTGGATCCAGCCACATTGTCTGAGGGCAGGTTCAACAGATAACGCATTAGTGGAACATCAACAACAACAGACACTGTTCCTCTTGACTGGAGAATGAGGAGAAAATACAGCGCCATGAATGGAGAGAAGAGCAAAGTCAATAAAGATCATTACAGACTTCCATGAGAGGGAGCTCCATAACTGACTCATGAACTTCAGCCAACACTGAAGTGGTAGAGGGAGGACTACAGCATGTACAGCATGCTGTCAAACACCTATTTCTGGAGTCAATCTCAAAGATGATGCTCCTAAAAACACACACAGTAAATACACATTTATAAGCAAATTACAAGGACATCCAGCGTGTGCCAGTAGTACAGCCATCCGTTAAAATGATAAACTACAATATCTAATGACGGAGAAATAAGCATTCTCCTGCCTCAGACCTGCTTTTATCTGCTCCAGTTCTAAAGTGGTGCGCAGCTAACAGTGGAAATGATCGTAAAAGTGCTGACAGAGCTAACAGAGCTAACAGCTTCACCTGAGGGGGAAGGCGTCCGTGTGTGTGTGTGTGTGTGTGTGTGTGTGTGTGTGTGTGTGTGTGTGTGTGTGTGTGTGTGTGTGTGTGTGTGTGCTGAAATCTAAACTCAACATGACCATTTGTTAGTTTCAAACTAGTGATTCATTAAATCAGACAGCACCATTAAAACATAACAAATGTCTGAGCTGGAAATGATTTCAGCAATCTGTAGCACCACCCAATAAAAAGATAACTACGTCAACAGAAAGTCCTCTTAGCCAGCTGGAGCAGAACTTCATAAAGAGTTCTATTTGTGGGCCAAGCAAGCAATATCTTACCCCTTTGTAAATGTATCTATGACTGTATTTCATTTACACACACACACACACACACACACACACACACACACACACGGTGAAGTCTGTGTGGTAGTATTGATGTAGTTTAGAGCATCTTATTCCTCTTACCTCTAAATTCTGCTATAAATACAAAGGCGACCGTTTTGTAGACATGGCTTGTTAGAGACAATGACCAGTTGTACATGGATCTGTCCAGAAAACCTGCTGCTAGAAATACTGAGCTAAGGGCAGACTGATCCTCATCAAGTCTGCTTTGAGTCAGTTCTGCACATTAGAACGGTTTGTGAGGATTGAGACAGGAACATGAGGGAAATGGATCTTCAACTAGGAGGATACAATAAATCTGTCCTGATGATGCTGATTTAACACTGAGGGTTTAACTCCCACCCCGGTCCAGTTGGTGGCATGTGCATATTGATTAGCTACCGTTCTGCTCTTTGACCTTAGGTGCGTTACGTTGTCGTCTAGCTGGTTTAGCATTGGTAGACTAGCTACATTGCAAAATGTCCCGGCAGCAGAGTGTCTGGAGTTCCTTTAAAAAGCGCAGTAATGAAGGCGTTGATGGGATTGATGCCTGGGAAGCTGAAGGACGAAGCAAGTGACACCGCTAATGTTCATCAGCCAGTGTTAGCCGACGTTGCTCCGCATGCAAGCGGCAGCAGAAGGGAGAACCTAGTTGGAGCAGGAGTTCACATGGCTGAGGAAGGAAGGTGAAGCTAACACGAGTGACGGATTGTCCGAGGGAGAAATCGGCACTGAATGATCACAAAAGTAGCCACAGCCACATGGAAGCTTCGAAGGGTCGTCAACCGGAGCCTAGTAGTGTTGTATGTGGAAAATAGAGACCTATAATCTAACGTAATAACAAGCAGGCTCTGTCTTCATCAGTCAAAACCTACTGAAACAAGATAGACGTCATCAGCTCTCAGCAGGTGACTCTGCTTCTGTCTGGAGAACCTAAACCCCCCCCCCCCCCATGAACGACCAATGTCTGCCAACGAGTTCTACTGTAGATACTGTAGACAATGGGACAGTTCTGACCCCACCCCCCACGGCTCCATCAACCAGCCACATTTTTATTTTATATTCTTTTATAATCTATTGTAAATTTGAATACGTTTCTATTTATTGCACTGTGTTGATTGTTTGCACCACCCCCCATGGCAAATTCCTTGTATGTGCAACATACATCGGCAATAAACGGTTTCTGATTCTGATTTCCAAAATTCACACCTTTTTGTCAAACAAAATATCCATATTTGTTGGTATAGTCCAGGGGTCACTAATAGGCCTATTAGTGACCCTATTAGTGATATAATAATGTGGCTCTTTTGATTGACATCACTTCACACCTGCATTTAAAGCTGCAGGTGATTCAGTGAAATTATTTTTTCTAAAATGAATTACTTTATTTTAAGAGTCACATTTTTCAAAATCTTTCTGTTTGTCAGTTATTCTTTAAGCCAGCTCTCATTTTACTTGAAATGAGAAGAACATGTATTTATGTATTTACATGTATTATTTATAATCCATCCAGTTAATTTTGAAAACTGAGAATAATAATTGTTAAAATATAATTGTTGTACTTTCTTTATTTGATTGAACAGTTGTTGACTACACAAAGACGTTGTTACTACTACTAGGCTTCTTGAATATATATATATATGTCACTAAATAGCGCTAAATAGCTTAAGTAATGTTCCGGACCTTTGCCCGAGGAGATTTTCTCAATCTGCACCTTTTGGAGTTAATTGATTAATTGAACACTCTAGAATAGTCTTGCTCTCCCGTGGACACGTGCCGCATGTACAGTATAAAAGGGAGGCACACACCCATTAACACACATCAGAAGCTTCATCGACATACTAAAGCTTCTCATAACCTTTATGATAGCTTTGAATGTAACAGATGACAACGGTAGGCTACAGCCCACTCCAACGTAACACAGAGCCAGGGCTATGAACGCCGGCTCCGGTCTTCATACACAGGAGGGACAGAGGGCCGCACCGTACTAAAGAACGACTGCTCTTGGTACATAAAAGGTAAAAACCTGAGAGACCACTGTGTCCACTCATATTTAACCTTCTTTTCAATCAGTGCAGCTCAAGCTGCTTTAGCACCGCTCCCTAAAGGGCAGCCGGTGCTGCAGCCACTGTAGTTATAGTTCTGAGTAGAACCGTTTCAAACATCCCCACACAGAAGGAAATCCTATAAAAGGAATGACTTTTTTGAATACATAACCAAAAACTTGGATTTAAAATAGGAATCTCTATATGTTAAGATGTCACTGCCTGTTTGAAGTTCTAATTCAGTGGTGGAGCATGGTGATCAGTCATGTGACCTATGTACCGTGTTCTACTATGATTGTTGATCTTGCATATGGAGCCACAGTTTGAAACAACTGTCCTACTTTCCCCGCTAACCTTATCAACATCAATTGGTGATTTAACCTTTTTTGCTCACTGTACTCACCCCCTCCATTGTAGAGATTTGGGGAAACTAGGACTGGTGCATAACAATGTATATCGGGGAAAGCTGCTCAATCCTCTCACAGCTTTCCTCATGAACATGGTCGTTATAGAAATCACTTCAAATGCCGAAAAGCACCAGAGAGAGGAGCCCTCTGTAACAGCCAACATGGCTAACTGCACGGGGAACAACGTCCATACTGGCAAGACAAAGTGCTATGATGTCATTCACGTTTTAATTCACCTGTTTCCTTCTACCGGATGACAAGTCAAGCTACCTGCTGTGAAGAGCTGTTTGGTTTGTTCCTTTAAGGAAACCGAGCAGAAATCGATACACAAGCCTTTTTCAAGGAGCCACAACAACTTGTGCTTAAATTCCTTAAAGTCTTAATCCTCAGCACAGCCTACTGTGCTCTACTGGACCGTCTTTTCTGGAAAAATTATCTCGTGTACTTCAGACCTCCCTCTCTTCTCCAGCCGTCCTGCTCTGCAGCTTGGAAGAGTAAAGATGCACTTTGAATCTAATTCACTGACTTCTTGTACAGATGTAGGTCAGCCCTTTCTGTTGAGCCTGTGCTCGTGGCGAGGCTCAACACTTTCAAATGAGCATCAACACTCCATGTTTTCAGACATGGAGACGAGTTCTTCATGTAGCACAATGAACCTTGTGCTTTTTCTTCATCAGCCAACAAGGATTTCTTTTCTTGGCACAAGTTGGTCAAACGTCAGGTATCCTTCTGCAGACTCTTCAGCGACAGCATGGAGTCCTCCTGTCATCATGTCACGTTGCCACTTGTCTTGAAGGTAGGCCACTCAAAGGGAAGTAAGCATGTGGAGCTCAACCTTCAGGTTGTAAAATACCCACACAGAACTCAAGTTGTGTCGTTTCCTTTTCCGATGTCCAGTCGAAGGTTTTTAATAGCAGAGCCAGAGCTCAAGCTCATTGTGGCATGACGAATAAGGTATAATGAGGGTTTTGGAAAACATCACCGACTCAACAGTCACGTTGTAAATTGTAAAATTTCTGACTCACTCAAAACTCAGTACCAGTGGAACATCATGGCACTCCAATGGGTCAAATGTTGGGAACAGAGAGTGAATGCCAAGAGTGTCTTCATAGACCAGACATAATAAAACCCCTGATGATCGTTTCAGAGACTACACCCTTTAAAGGAAGCGCTTTCTTAACGGACTGGGATGCAGCATACTGTCCCTTTGATCAATGACTCATATCAGTGTTACTCTCTAGTTTTGTGCTGGAGAGACACTGGGACAAAGTGACCTTGCTGGACACGGCTTGTGTCATTATGAAATGAGCACAATTACATATCTGAAAGTCAAATCAAAGGAAAATGAATCAATATTGTCCTATGATTCAATGATGATCAAGAAAAAAGATCTTCACAACAAAATACTTAAACATACATGAAGTGGTTTAACTTTTCGGCATAAAAGGATCAGAGGGTCAAAGTGAAGCACAGACGGTCACGTTCACACACCTCATGTGTCAGCGAGTGAAGACATAAACTCACAATTTGTCACAGTTGTAAGTCCAGAATAAGCCGTAGGAAGAACCTTAAACCATTTGGAACAGCGAACATAATCAGACACTCATTCCTGTGCATGCTGCTCCTCAGCCAGACCAGAGCAACCGGCCCAGAGACTGTTAGTCTTCTGGAGGGATGCTGAACTACGTGACTCACCTAGAATAGAATAAGTACGTTCTACAGCTTCTACGACTAGTAGTTCTCTTGAATACCTATGTTGAGTACACTTATTGTAAGTCTCTTTGGGTAAAAGCGTCTGCTAAATGACTGAAATGTAATGTTTACCAACAGCCTGGGGCCTCTCCCACAGTCCCGCTGATAACGGAGCTAACAGCTAACAGCTAACTTTACCACAGGTCGCACTGACTTACGTTATAAGGTTCAAGCTCTACTCAGTAAAAACGGGTCCAAATGTAATCTTGTCAAAAGCAGTTTGACAGCAGTTTGATGTTTCTGAGGCTGTGGTGAAGCTAGTTTGGACCTTTGCTGTTAACTGTAGCTCTGAGGAAGAAAATCAGAATCTGCCGGTCAGACATTTAAAAAATCTGGATCAGCCAAGAAAGTCACAATCATTGGATCTGATGTCATCATGTTGTGCGTTCTTATACATCTTCATTTGTTATGTGAACATAGATTACTTGTTATTAAATTTACAGTAAATTTAAATCAATTTAGAACCATAACTTCCTTGATTTTATTTCAAGACCATTTAAGACTTTAAAGGAGGCAAGGGAGGAAAGAGGAGCCATTGTTGTGACTTGTGATTTTAAGTGGACAATTTATTAAAGCCAGACAACAAAGCTCTTCCTTTTGAATTCAGAGACATTTCTAATCCCGATCATTTCAGCAGCTGCTGAGCTTATCACATTTAGACACGCAGTCTAAAAACAGAAAACGTCTGTCATTCAACACAAACACATAAAAATAGATTGAAAAATTAAAAATGGATTTGAGGCTGAAGAATTCATTACCTATTTCTTTGGCTGCCTGAAGGAGGCTCTTCAGCTCCTGACCGGCAGCTTGCTGTTCAGCTTTGTCCTGATGCTCGGAGCACAAATGGACAATCTTCTTCCATGTTAGACCTTCTCTGGCAAACAGCTCCCGTCTCTTCAGTCGTTTGGTCTAGAGCAGCAGAGAGACACTATTAGGCTTCTAGAAGGAGTTTCTTATTGCTCACAGAACCCTGGATAAGGCTCATCTAGCCCAACTGGTTCCCGATGTACTGTACAGATCAGTGTTTCCCCAAACATCATATTAGGGGGAGCCCGAGTTCATTTTGTTTCATTTAATTTTCTCTATAGCTCCAGATCACAACAGAAGTCATTTAAGGTTCCTTTCCTATAGAACAGGTCTACACCTTGTTCTCTTATCACACAAACTGAATATCCTGATGTTATTTAACGAAGCACATTGAGAAAGGGCTCCAGCTGCACAGGTTTTGTTTCTATAACAACATCTCAATGACATCCTGTTCATGTGTTGTTGTTGTTCCTACATAGCTTAAATTAGCTGATGAGTTCTACGATGACGTGGTGTCAGACCGGTGCAGAGCCTTGTGTTCTCACTGATACCCGATCCTTTTTAGAGGCATTTCTGATACAACAACTCTGATCCAGAATGAGGCTGTTTACATATGCATCCTCAGTAGTTCTGTGGAAAAGTCAGCGTTAATTAGAATAACTTCTTTTTCAAGCTTCTGCCATGAGAGCAGTGGAGTATTAAATCTGAGCAGGTGTGACTGAGGTCAGGGGAAGCATTAACACAATGACTCCATTACAATCCGCATCTCCATGTCTTGCTATACTAAGCATTTTAACACAAGCTGAGAGATAATCTGTGACTTCAGCCATCTTTTCCCTGGAGAAGATTTCACTGGAGGGGAGCCATGTAAAAGTGAACGGCTGAATACTGCTCACAGTTTCTCTTCAAGTCCCAGGAAGAGGCGACTCATGTGAAAAACAAAAGACCAGAATGGAGTAAAAAGACATTTTGATTGTAAAAAGATGGGATAATGATTGGCGGATTTTTGCCGGTCAAATAGTCACTGTGTGTGTGTGTGTGTGTGTGTGTGTGTGTGTGTGTGTGTGTGTGTGTGTGTGTGTGTGTGTGTGTGTGTGTGTGTGTGTGTGTGTGTGTGTGTGTGTGTGGAGCAGACAGACCACATCCACACACTCGTTGCTTTCGTACTAAATGTATGCAGGCTGATATTCAACCTTGGTGTTCTGTTGGGAGGTGCAGTGACTTCAACTAAGTAAGAGTAGAGGAGCTAAACTAACTAACTAACTAACTAACTGACGTAAGTCCACTAACTCATGTGATCATTCACTACCTTGTCTTAGAGCTGCTCTGTGGAAACCTTGTATTGCTCTGCAGAAGGTGTTATCTGTGCAGCCTATCGAGGTGGTTCACACAGATACCGTTTGTTCTATTGAAAACTGTCGTAGTGGGATTTTGAAAGCGCTTTCTAAATGAAAAGGGAGTTCAGATTTATGTGACTGCTCGTGTCAACTGATGAAGAAGTAGCCTCTGCAGTAGTGTAGAAAACACAGTAGCAGCACTCTGAGATACGTAGGCTGTACGGTGCTGATGATGGGCAGTGCTCACTACGTGGTTAGAGGGGGGCAGCGTTACTGCTAGGAGGTGTTATTAGCTCTCTATAGAGCAACAGACACTTTATCTACCAACCAGTGACGAGCCATGAAGAGCCCCGTCCTCCTATATGCTGCAGCAGGTTATCGCATATACATGATTGGGACATTGGGACATTGTGTCTCCTCCTCCACAGCCGTACCAACTAAACATCACTCTCTCACAGTGGACTCCAATCACAAACACTGGGACCACAGACACCGTTTCTCACAGCGGATGTTGAAAATCAATCTTAAAGTAAAAGTAAATATCTGGAGCAGAGTCTACATCTGTGATGCTCCATCCAAACTGAAAACTTGGGGATGTTTTTCCTTTGGAGGGGAAAAGGGGAGATGGATCAGAGCCATACAGCAGGCAAGCTGTGTCATCACAGATAAAAGTGAAACATGTTAAATCACATTACCTGCTCACTGACAGTGCTGGAAGAAAAACAAGCGGCCTAAGATAGAAGCCTCCAGTGAGAGTCAGAGCAGCACACGCTTCCTCTCTGGTAGAACATGCAGTGTGAGGATTCTACTGACTTCTACCATGATGGATATTCATCATTAACCTTCAGGAATTAAAGGTCTGTGATGACATCAACAAGTCAGTGGACTGGTGACACTACTGACTGAGTGAAGCTGTACATCGTCTTCTGTGGCTTCGTACCGCTAAGAAAACAACCGTGGTGATGTCATAATGATGTCATAATGATGTCATTACGCTCATCTACTACTACTACAGTACTACAGTACTAGCACTACAGTACTACTACTACTACAGTACTAGTACTACAGTACTAGTACTACAGTACTATTACTACTACTACAGTACTACAGTACTAGTACTGCAGTACTACTACTACTACTACAGTACTAGCACTACAGTACTACTACTACTACAGTACTAGCACTACAGTACTACTACTACTACAGTACTAGTACTACAGTACTACTAATACAGTACTACTACTACAGTACTACTACTACAGTACTAGTACTACTACTACTACAGTACTAGTACTGCAGTACTACTACTACTACTACTACAGTACTAGCACTACTCTGCTGGTTGTGGATAACATGATTTTAGCTAGCATCAGCAAATACGCAATATTTACAGCCTGTATGTTTCTGTACCATTCAGATGTGCTGCCACAGTATTCATCCACCCATCAGTACTGGTACACAGTATTCATCCACCCATCAGTACTGGTAGACAGTATTCATCCGCCCATCAGTACTGGTACACAGTATTCATCCGCCCATCAGTACTGGTAGACAGTATTCATCCGCCCATCAGTACCGGTAGACAGTATTCATCCGCCCATCAGTACTGGTACACAGTATTCATCCGCCCATCAGTACTGGTAGACAGTATTCATCCGCCCATCAGTACTGGTACACAGTATTCATCCGCCCATCAGTACTGGTACACAGTATTCATCCGCCCATCAGTACTGGTACACAGTATTCATCCACCCATCAGTACTTGTAGACAGTATTCATCCACCCATCAGTACTGGTAGACAGTATTCATCCACCCATCAGTACTGGTAGACAGTATTCATCCGCCCATCAGTACTGGTAGACAGTATTCATCCACCCATCAGTACTGGTAGACAGTATTCATCCGCCCATCAGTACTTGTAGACAGTATTCATCCACCCATCAGTACTGGTAGACAGTATTCATCCACCCATCAGTACTGGTAGACAGTATTCATCCACCCATCAGTACTGGTAGACAGTATTCATCCGCCCATCAGTACTGGTAGACAGTATTCATCTGCCTATCAGTACTGGTACACAGTATTCATCCACCCATCAGTACTTGTAGACAGTATTCATCCACCCATCAGTACTGGTAGACAGTATTCATCCGCCCATCAGTACTGGTAGACAGTATTCGTCCACCCATCAGTACTGGTAGACAGTATTCATCTGCCTATCAGTACTGGTACACAGTATTCATCCACCCATCAGTACTTGTAGACAGTATTCATCCACCCATCAGTACTGGTAGACAGTATTCATCCGCCCATCAGTACTGGTAGACAGTATTCGTCCACCCATCAGTACTGGTAGACAGTATTCATCCACCCATCAGTACTGGTACACAGTATTCATCCACCCATCAGTACTGGTAGACAGTATTCATCCACCTATCAAAACTATTTAAAACACACTGCTACACTGGGTGACATGTTCTGTTATTACCATAAACACACACACACACACACACACACACACACACACACGTTTCTTTGTAATTAACAAGAATTCATGAGGAAATCGTGTGAATGAACAGAAGAATATAGGTGTTATTTGCTGAGGCTGTATTGACCATGTCATATGCAGATAGAAACATGTTTTACCATATCATAAACAGACAAACTGTTCATTTGCCAAATAAATCCATTAATTTGCCAAATCCATACGGTGTGAAATGTTCATGTAAGAAAGCAAATGAAGTCCTGAGAAACGGTCCTTTGAAGAGTAGATGCATCAAAGTGGGCTGTGTGCAGAATTAAGGGCTCAAAATGTTCCACATCATTTATAAACTAAATGTTTTACAATAATGAACAAATGGAAACAGATCAATACAAACTGCTACATGAGCTCAATCAGGTGGTCACAGCTGAGAGTGTTCATTATGAACGGTGTGCTTTAGGCTTCAATAATGGATATCTAATATCTGCTGGTTAACTGAAATATCATACAACATTTTGAATGAACTCAGCCCAGTGATGTCATCAACTCGTTCACTCTAGTAATATAATCAAAACTCTCCTGAAAGCATGTAGTCTTCTGGCTCATTTTAAACTCTATATTAAATTTAAACTCCTTTTGAATGGGAAGTCGTCAAATGATGCGACACGTGACGGAGCAGTGCAGGTTACTACTCACTCACATGTCCATCCTCACACACAAAACATGACATCAGGCCAAGCATTGCTGTCTGTGAGTATGTTCCTCCAGAGTAACGGTTAAAAAGGTACGTTATTGGATTGAAATTGCAACACACTTCACACCGGGACTCGTCCACTGTGCCAAAACGCCCGAGTTGAAATTCTTCAACTCACGTGAAAAAGGCGTGTCACTGCAGCGTAACAGCCTATCAGCGTTGAGATGCTCCCCGTCATCACTGAGGTCCTGCCAGCTCCACGACGCCTCACATTAGTAGATATGTGTATAAACGTGTGTGTAAACCATGTGGTACAAACAATGAATAGACGGTATCTACGTCTAGATGACGTTATGTTGAGTGTTGATGGAGCTGCTACAATGTTAGCTTAGCATAGCACCGACTGATCATAGCTCAATTGAGAAAATATTTTAAAGTTATTTGTTTGTCGTCTTTTGGAGAAAACTAACAAAACATGAATTCAAACTTTATACAAATCGGCATCATTACGTTACTTTTTTAGTTATTTATTATTTCAGCGTCGCCCCCCCCCCCCCCCCCCCCCAAATGAACACAAATGGTCCTCTGCCCAAATGATTGATTAATGAAGGTGAACTCACCTTAAGACAACTGACATTTTATCATACCACTCTCTGCACTAAAACTGTCAACTGTGGCCACTGCAATGATGAGGTTAAGTAAAGCGACATGAGTATCATATTAGTATTAGTATTGACAGTTCCTATCGTGTATTTCTGGGACATTATATTTGATTAAAGGTAACTAATAGTCAATGTAATCCATTTCATACACCTTTTTTTTGCTAGAAAATGAAAGTAAACGTGAGCATCACAGCCATTGGTGGTGGAACAGAACACTGGACTGCTCCAACGCTGTGGAAGTGCTTGAGATGATGTCATAGAACACTACTGACTGAGCTCCACGTTACACTGTAGCAAGACTAACATCCAACCACACACTGCTGGCCTCACCTTCAGGTCATAGAGCTGCTCAGTAATGGCCTCCTTCTTGCTCACATTGGAGAAGGAGCGCAGAGCACCTGTGAGCCGCGGAGGAGACATTGTTCCCTGATGCTCTGAGGTTCTCTGGTGTTCTCTGAGGTTCTCTGGTGTTCTCTGATGCTCTCTTCCAAACACTTGTTCCCCAGCTTACTTCTATGGCAGACAGACAGACAGACAGAATGGGTTCTACATGACGTAACCTATCGATAGATGAACTCTATACAGAGAAGCTGTCCGTTTAAAGTTGCCTTTGGGAACAAGAGTCACACCTATAAAGTAGGTTATTCACAAATGTCACGAGGCGTTGGGCTGTTTCTGTGTATTCAATGAACAGCAGCAGTTAAATATCTGACACGTTATCCACAGGAAGAGCGATGGTGCTGGTTGGAGCAGATATGTATAATAAACGTGAAGCTGTCAGGAAACACTGCTCGGTAGATATGTGGTGTACGATCCGTCAAAACCCGAAACCATCTCGTACAACACGACGCTAACACGTGAACGTTATTTAGCTGTTAACAATGATGTCACGTGCGAGCTGTTTCTAACAGTCCCGGGTCAATATGCTGCGTCTGTTACTGATACGACACTTTTATAACTTTTCACATCACGCTGTGTAGGAGTGTGTGTTGCTAGCTAATGTTAGCTCGTCAGCCTGGCTGTCACTGTAGCGTTAGCTTTAGCACAATCAATAACTGTCAACATCAAACGAAGCGCGGCTCATCAGCGGTACATCACGCGGTGTAAAACTAAATACTTCGACGGCTAACTACCTTCTGAAGCGCCTTGTAGCATGAACAGTGAGGCGCGTGAGACTAGCCCACCGGCAGATGTCAACAGAAGTCGTGTGGAAGCTGGGAACTGTGGGTGTTGTAGTTTATACGAGAGGTAGTCGTGTCTCAATTAAAACTAAATGACTACATTACCCACAGGAGTGCCACGTCACACAGGGTTTGCTTTTAATTCTAACCAGCGTACACCGAGATCCGTATGGGCGGAGTCAGTCGAATGTGAACGGGGTACGCAGCTGCTGGAACAGAACAAGTGACACCAAATCCGAGTTTTGCGTCGAAGTCTGCTGCTTGTGGAGTCTTCCGCTGCCCCAGTGTCCGTTTACCCCGTCCTTAAAGCGGCTAACTCCACACAGTCGGAGCGCTTTCGAAAAGAAAACGAAACTTACTGAGACACTTAGAAACACTGCATGCACATAGACAACAGAAAGACCTCACTGCATGCACATAGACAACAGAAAGACCTCACTGCATGCACATAGACAACAGAAAGACCTCACTGCATGCACATAGACAACAGAAAGACCTCACTGCATGCACATAGACAACAGAAAGACCTCACTGCATGCACATAGACAACAGAAAGACCTCACTGCATGCACATAGACAACAGAAAGACCTCACTGCATGCACATAGACAACATAAAGCCAACAAGACCAAGGACAATGAATATCCACAACAGTAGATCTTTACCGTCAGGTCAAACTTTTCCTTTCTACATGAAATATTAAAATCCAGTGAGTTGTATTGCCATTTCCCCCACCAACATTATTCTGTATTGTTTCTGTCCGACATATAAAGAAAAGAGTCTCCTACAGCCATGTGAACAACCCTATGAGGCTGTATGCACAGCGCTGCCGTGAACTAAATGCTAATGTCAGCATGCTAACATGCTCACAGTGAAGCTAGAATTCTCATGTTTAGGCATACTGGTTGCAATATCTTCCTCTTAGTTTGTATGTTAGCATTTGCTAATCAGCACTAAACAGAAAGTACAGCGGAGGCTGATGAGAAACGATATAAACCAGCATTAAACCAACATATTGAAGAAGTCTAAAAGTCCTTAAAAAAATCATTGGGCTTCATCTGTGGCTTCATCTAAGGGAGGTGAGAAATCAGCAAACTAGTGTAACTACAGGTCAGAAGTGATGGCTGACAATAATCATTGTGTCCCTTGGACCAGTCCAATAAAGTCCAATAGGTACCTATTAGCACCAGGACCACCAGACACCTGAACGGATTAGTAGGCTGTAAATAGCCTACATGTTAGATTGTAACTCCCTTATTCCCTAACTTCACATCTTGTTCCCTTATAGCCTACATAGGGCCTGCTGGTCGGCTTCACCACTAGTGCACTGAATTAAGAAGAACTACACTGTAGCCTTCGCTTCAGACTGTATTCTAAAGCGTTACTAATATTTTCTAAATGCTTATGCTCGGATGGTACTTCAGTTATACTTCTGCTGTATCTCACATTGTGTCTACATGATCACATATCTTAAAATGTGACTGTTATGCATGTCAGGAATAAAACATCAGCCCTGTGACACACAGAACACACACATGCTCCTGATCAGGTATTGATGTGTGGAGGAGGCGTGCGCTCTGACACTCTGGCACTTCTTAAATCTGCAGATTCATCAACGTAGCCTGTCGTTCAGATGGCTGCAGGGATGTGATGAACTGAAGGAGACACTTCAGACAGTTTGACAAGCATATTTCAGGGTATAACCATACTGTGAGAGCCACTCATATTCATTTATTTAATAACATGTAATTAACATGTTTTCATTGTGATCGCTGGCCGGTCAGTTTTAAGATGGTGTATTCACGTTTTCAGTATTCCTCTGTTGTTGCTGCAGATGTGCTCTAAGTATTTAGTTTGCTCTTGCTGATGCTGCTGCACTCACTGTCTGCCTGTTGTTGCCTTGAAGAAGCTCTCTGACAGGTAGCTCACTGATCAAAAAGATGTTTGCACAGATTTGATTTACTCTGCAGGAGCTTTTTCCAGCAGATAGTTCTCCCACCAAAATACCAAGAAGTCACTGCTTCTTCTGAATGAACCTCCCACCACCTCGTACGCTGTGTGCTCTGTGCTGCCGTCACCACACAGACTAAGACAACGTCACGGTCAGGAACACACCACACTCATTCTGGGGCCATTAGCAGAGGTTTAGACCTCCTGTGTTGTATGATCTCTTTATTTTCAGTTCATACTGTTATATACATACACAAGAAGAGGTGAAATGCATTCATTTCCTCTAATGCTGCACTGTGCCACAAATTGATGTGAAAAGCAGCTTCAATTAGACAAGCTCATTGTAATTCATAACTCACCTACTGTGACTCCAACCTGAGGAGAAGGTGTCTCATCTGCTCTCTCACTTCATTAGCTTTATTCCTCTGTGTGGTTTGTCCTCTTGGCCAGGTCCCTCCCCCAACACACACACACACACACACACACACACACACACACACACACACACACACACACACACACACACACTATGCATGAGTGGTGTCCACTGAATTTTGGCTATGCCGCAAGTGAGCTCTGTGAGAGTGAGAGAATGATTCACTCTCATTTTCTCTCTCCCCCTTACATACACACACACACACACACACACACACACACACACACACACACACACACACACACACACACACACACACACACACACACACACACACACACACACACACACACACACACACACACACACACGTCCTGGAGACCACACTAAAGGGCACGACCTGTAGAATACAATGCATCAGTTTGAGTTTTATTTATGTGAATTTCTCATGTTTGACTTGTCGTCCCTGATATTGTTGCATCCAACATAAACCACATTCCAAGTGAATATCCTGTGGATGACATTACCACGGGCAAAGACAAAGTAACATGAACCAAACTGCAAGGAAAGCACTGCATCCTGAGGCAAACCGATTCCATGTGTGCAGCGTCACTGAACAAAGACATGCAACAGCTCTGCAGTTAGGGGTTAAACTGCAAACAAACTGATATGATTCTGTGACGTAATGAGAAACAATGTTGTCTGCAATCAGGTTTACCGCTAATGATAATAGTTCATTCTGTAATGATGCACATTTGTATCTAATCAGGAGCTTAAGCTGTCATTAGTCACCATCACATTCTTTTCTGGGGATTGTTGCAAATTATTTAGAAATGTATCTTTGATATGAAAAAGTCACTTAGACAGTATCTTCTATGCTAAGACCCTCTTCACATGATCAGTGCCAGAATGCTTTGCAGCTGTGGGACCCATTGTTTAGCTGCTACAATGTTCATGTTAGAATATATATTTGATTGTGTGACAAACTATTAGCAAACCATCGAACAGCTGCTGAGATATCGGTCATGGTGGCGCTAGAGGAGACAGCCCTGAATAAAGTAAAGAAACTAAACTAAGATATCACCATGAGACCTTCACAGTTGGCTGCTTACATTAAGAAAATGATAATGTATTCCACGTTTTCTGAGAATGTTATGTTTAAATATACATTTCCAGAACAGAAGTCTCAACATTGGATAAAGCCAGGTGCAACATTCTTGTTTCACTTTGTTTACTGAGGTCATTTTAAATGTAGCGTTGTGTCGCTCACTTTTGACAGTTATTCAAATCAATGTTCTCCGTGTTTTTATTAATCAAATGTAGTATAAATGAGTGTCTGAATGCTGTGTGAACAAAGTCCTCAGTAGAACCCTTCAGAACACAGAGAGGAATGGACGGGTAACGTTTGGTGTGTGTAGAGCTGAAGTGGAGATTCTGGATCAGTCTGAGAACAAACGTCTTTAAAGATATGTTGTGGTTAATTACAAACATTTTGAAGACACTACAGGTGAATAATAGACATCACTATGAAACGTCCCTGTTGATTACTTACATTAACACAATCATTTGTTGTATTACAAAATCTTATGTTAAGATATGCAAATGAGGCCTTTTCTATGCCGTCTTGGTGAATTCTGTAGAGAAATCCAAATGAGCAAAGTAGTGAAATAAACAGGTCAATATGTATTTTGGATGTTATGGAAGCAAAATATCCTAAAATCTCAAAACTGACCAGTGCTTGCACAATATCTTAGCCCTGGGTGTCACTAAAATCACGCTGCTAGCATGGCCAAAAACATATGCAGCATTACCACGCAGGAAAACAAAAAGTGATTTTGTCTACGCCGAGATCTGTGCCTCAATCTCCACCAAAGCTCAGCACTCGTCAGTGATGGTCCTTTGAGCCTGAGGCCCGACGGAGCGCCTTCAAGCAGCCTGGCCGTCTTTTAGTGACCATGTCCCTGAGAGGGAGGGCTTTAGCGTTGCTCAGCGCCTTGTGTTTTCCCGCTCCATGTGAATTGAGCCTCTAGTTGAAAGTTTTTTTTTTTGTTTTTTTTTAAAACATTGTCCAATGGGACGATTGAGAGGACAGTAAAAAAAGATGCAGCGCTGATGTAGGCTGCGTGTTTTTTAAGCTCCGTTTGATCAGCGCCTTACGCTGGCTTCAGACCAAGTGTCCAACGGTAAATAGCATGCATGATATATCAACAGAGAGGAGAGTAACACAAAGTCCTTCATCACACATGCACTGTTCGTCCTGGGGCTACTAGAGGGAGTTATAGCGTCATTTAAAATCAAACATTTCACACAATTCAGAGGAGTCTGCTGAGAACAGCCATCAGGTGAATACATTTCTATTTTTGTAGCAATACTTATTTTAACCTTGTGGTGGCGCATGCCAAATAAAATGAGAAGGTCATCTAAAATCATCCTCTGAAAGGTCATGTCAGTCTAGTTGTTGTACAGTACAAGGAATCCTAAATCCAATAACAATAACAATGTGAAAAATCACATATGAAATTGTGTCTCTTTGCCGGTGCTAAGTATCCAGTGGTGTGTATTTACGGTCCTTCCTACTGTACAGTTCTACTATCTCTCTGCCCCACGGACACAAAGCGCTCTGCACACGGTGTGCAGGGTATGTGGGCACATTAAAGGAGACTTGATGCATCAGAGTCTAACTGAGAGCCACTTCTGGCTCTGAATAGAAAAAATAGAAGAGCTCCTCGGTATCTCCTGTGGCATACGGGGGGCCATTTGTTTTTGTCAAGCAGCTCCTCGACACCCTGCTAATGTGCTTCCAGGATGCTGCTACTGGCTTTTCCCTCAAGGCGGAAATCCATCCTAATTATTCACATTTTGAAGTGAGCTCCACGGTGAAGGCCCTTCTCCCACGGTGCAGCCGGCGTCACATACATCTTAATAACTCACCTCCCTGAAAACTGCAGCCAATCTGCCACACACTCCCAGCCACTCTTTGTATGGTCAGAACAGCATGCATACTGTCCATGGATGTGTGTGTGTGTGTGTGTGTGTGTGTGTGTGTGTGTGTGTGTGTGTGTGTGTGTGTGTGCATACATGCGTGAATGACAAATTGAGCAACATAGTGTGCATTTGAGTTCATGGCTGTACATGCAAGAGTGACTGGGTTAAGTGTGTGTATGAGTGTGTGTGGCCACACGGATGGCGGGTTGTGAAGCCGTAAGTCATCCTGGGACTCCCGTAGGTTCTGCTGTCACATACATGTACTTTCACTTCCTCATATTGATTCCACTCATGATCATTATGGAGGTTTGTGGTGCTGTTGAACTGTACTGCATCATACTGAGAGATGTTTCTACCCTCATCTATATAAATAGGGTGGACAAAATAATGGAAACATCTGACACACAATATCAAAGTCACAAATGGGTGACAAACAGAACACAAATGTCTTCCTAATGTTTGAGGACAGGAAATGACCATGACATGGTGTCTCCTTCACATTTGGTGCAGCGGTCTGGAACGTTTGGATTGAACGAGCTGACTTTGCTCCACTGATCGTGATCTCATTATGTTTCATTTGTCTTTTACTTTTGTGTAAAAGTGCCAAGTGTTCATATGGCAAGCAAAGCTAGCACTTTAAGAAAACCGGGGGACATAGAGAGGACCTCGCAAAACTGATGAGGAGATCACATTTAACCTTCAGATTTGATAGAAACTGATGGGGAGACTATCGGGATAGGGATGGAGTCGGCATCTAAATGCATGCTCCACCGCCCTCATTCTTTCCTCCTTGACTTCAGACGGAGCGTCTCATCCTCAGCAGGGTGTCCAACCGGAGGACAGCAGCTGGTTTGGTGTTGCAAAGGGAAGAGGACCGGAGTAGGCGCAGCTCTTCATGGCTATAGGCGAGTATGGTGTTGCTGAGGGCTTCTGGCCGTAGTGCAAAACTGTATCTAATAACTCATAGTCAGAAATATGACCCAGATTGCCTTGTGTGGGTCGATCATTTTTAACTTGCTGACAGTGACAGACAATTGTAGACAATAGTAGCTGGGAGACACAATAACAGACAAGAACACAACTTGACAGAATGAAAGGTAGAGCACACACTGTGTTGTCAAAGCAGAGCATTCGTCAAACTAGAGCCTAGAAAAATGCAGGTGCATTGGTCTGCCACAAAGACATCACTATGTATTCATCGTATAACCCTCTCTAGTGCGTACCGGGGATAAGCATTTTGAGGTTTAGCTTGGAAAAAAAAACAGTGGCCCACTTACTCATCTAAAAAGCTGAAGAAATGAGTAAGACATAATGCATATGCATCCTGAATATCTCTGGAACGCTGCATCCTGACTTCGACCAATCAGAGGCTGTGTTTCTGACAGTACAGCAGCTCTAAATTATACACATTGCACAATAGACTAACATGAGACTGACCCCATCCTCTTAGGTGTTGGGAACGGAACGGAGCGTGTTTGAGTTATCAGCATATGAGAAAACTAAATTATTGACATCAATAGAATTATTAATGTCAGTAAGATTATTAACAATTATTAATAATAACGCACCACCCTGAGATCAGGGACCAATAACAAACTATAAATTAAGTCTCATAATTAATATTCACTCACAATGTCAACAGTCAAAGTACTATTACACATTCAGAGTGAAAGTGAAGGTTTGAATTACGAGCACAGACCACATATCAGCTGTTATCACAATACACATGCACAAAGTAATCACAGACAGCTGCTCTCTAAAGTATAACAGAGTTTATTAAGTTAAATAATAATGATCTAGTCAACTAATATCTAAACTAACAACAACTATACATTCATGAGCACGCTATCTACAACCAACAAACGGGGTTAAGAGGGGAATGTGTGTGTGTGTGTGTGTGTGTGTGTGTGTGTGCGCGCGCAGGACTTCCACGGACGAGCAGGAGCTGCAACAGCTGCAGCCAATGGAGAAACAAGGTAGAAGAACAGTCTAACAAAACTAAACCAGTATCTTTCCTTTATAGGAAAAATAAAGCTAGGATATATTAATTCTATATTATTATTAATTCATATTAATTATATATATATATATATATATATATATATATATATATATATATGACATGTGCACATCTTGTGTGTGTGTGTGTGTGTGTGTGTGTGTGTGTGAATGCAGCTTGGCTTTGTTAATTATTTCTGACTCTGGGCTCCTGGTAATTTATTGGCAGCTTGTTCAAAAGAATGGGCTCTGAATTATTCACTTTCTCTCTCTGAAGAGGGATTTTTCTCTCTCCTGGCTTTTAGTTTCCAAATTGAATTCTCTGTGGGATCAATTGATTCAACTGGAGGATTTTTTAAATACTGAAAATGTATTTTAGATAGAACTTAATGACAATCAGTACAGTAAAATAAAAAGGGAAGCGTACCAGAGCGTTGTGACTCTTAGTGCTCAGTCCTCATCAAAGACACACAGGATGATGACGGCAGACTTGATTTAGCTCAGCCTCAAATGGACAATTCAGGAAGAGAAATCGGATCTCCAGTCTTCCAAAATGGAAGACCAATTATGCAAAGCATCATATACTGTGTACTGAAGCTAAACCAGGCCTTGAGTGGAGGGTTTTTATTTGTGGACTAAAGGTAAAGTCTATATTCTGGAGTAAAGTGAAGCACAGTGTGCAGGGTGAAAACAGCTGCTTTATCATTTTCAGACAATATTTAAGAGACTGTTTTGTATTGAGCATTACCTCGTGATCGATGGTCACTGTAATTGCATTGATATAGAATGACAATAAGACACCAAACAAACTGTTGTAATTGTGAATTGTGTATGGCCACATGTATGCTACTTATTACCTTTACCGAGCTATTAATATGGCTGGGCAGGCGGTGGAAGAATTCACCATTTTAATCAATGTATTCTCCTGCAAAACTAACACATGATTGACGAATCATATTTTAAAGCCTTTGTGTGAAAAACAGTTGAGCCAAAACAAAAGAAAAGCCTGAAGACAAACAGATCAGTCTCCGTCTATCCGGCCGTTAAATGCAATCACTGCAGTCACACAGTTTTCAAAATCTGTTTTGTGTTTCAAAGAATGCATCTGAACAATGCAGAAAAAAATGAAGTAAATTGTAACGCAGTATTTCGTAAAAAGCCTGATCTAATTTGAAGCGTTGACGTCTATAAAGTGTCTGAGCACAGAGGATGAAGGCAGCAGCTGATCAGAGACATGGACATGAGGCCGGACTGACCATCAAAACATCAAACCTCACGCAGAAAATATTAAAATCGGTCTTTGCACTCTGCCTCTGAACCAGCTTCTTGTGAGGGATCAACCCTTCCACTGAAAGGCTCGATCCTGATCACGGACCAGCAGCAGCCTTCATTTACTCATCACAGGTCTTCATTAACTTTGCATCGGTGAAGTCCAGCTGCTCGGTCCTGAGGACTGAAGGCTGCTCTCTGCTGAACCCTCTACTTCTCCATTACATGATCAATTCTCACAGACTGTAAAGAAGACAACCTTTTACATTTCAGTGGTTCGATACATTTCTATGGAAACTGGTATCAGTAGTGCATCGATCGATTTGAGACCACTAAAGGGCAGAGAAGCTCCCACGCAGCTCACAGACACCACGTCCTGACATAGCATCAGCTTCCACAGCTGTGATGGAGCCATCCAGCAGACACAGCAGCATGTGCAATCATTGGAGTTGTGTTGACCAGTGGAGACGTATAGTCACTCTTTTGTCTCTGGTTTGGTTTGGAAGACGTCTGTCTCTTTAGCTGCTAAATACTATGTTCACTAGCTAGTCGAGCCAGCTAGTTAGCTGCCTGGTACACAGGCGGCTAATGAGAGTCAGGCCACTGGTAGCAGGTATCAGGCAGGAACACAGGCGAAGAAAAGACAAAGGCAAGATGCGAATCAAAACGTGAAACACGATGAGAGTAACTTTCAAAATCAAACAAGAAACAAGCTCAACAAAAACCAGAGACCATGACACTACATGTAACACTTTTCACGTCACATATAGTTATTGTAACGTAATAAAATATCACGTTAACGTTAATGTAAGTTAATGTAGCTTAACTAAAAAGTAGAGGGAATATGAATACCTCATCACATCTGTGTCTTAAGCTCAGATCTGGAGTCAGGACGTGGTTACTTTAACTAATCTGCTCCTTAGATTTAAAACACACCTAACAACACCAATCAACATCTATCTGGCTTGTTGAATCCATAAACAGAAATGTATAAAGAAAACAATTCCTTCAAATAGCAGTGAATGGAAGAATAAGCATTTATTGGGAAGTATTCACAGTGTGAATGAAAAGAAGCAGAGACACAGGAGAAGTTGTTGAACTGACGATCACGACCTACATGACAACTAACCGACGAGTGGTTTAGGACCAGCAACCTCTGGTGACCACATGACGACAGCTGTCTGTCAGAAGCAGAAGATGCTGCTACCCGGTTAAACCTCATCCATAGTGCTGGAGCTTCACAAAGCCTTGAAGGAATCACTCTATAGTTATTATTTACATTAATTACTCCCCCACTCCCAATACTGACCAGTGCTGCAGCCATACGGTCCATAATATTTATGTATTGATAATATACGTCAGGGCGAGCCTGGCCCAAAACAATAAACAAATCAATCCTCATTAATATACTAACTTACTTATTCCAAAAATAATCCAAAGACAACACAGGCAGCTTACCAACCTCCCAAACAGAGAACATGAGAAACCACAAGAACAAAAAGGTCTTCTTACCTCCACCACCACCAGACTGTCTTCAGGACATGCTCTAGGATCTGCCACTCCATAGCCACCCCCTCAGCAGCTGGCCTCCACAGGCTCCTTCTTAGGCCTCATCAGTCCCCATCCAATCATCTGCAACTCCACAGATACAAGAAGCACAGACACAATGTACACAGCACCCCCCTCAGGCAGGGAGGTCCACTGCAGTCATGGTCCCTGTCTTCATAGAGTCATAACAGCAGGCAATCACAAACGATGTCCTGAAGATACATATAATCATATCATCTCCCTCTTTGGATTCAAAACAACTGAAGTAAACGTAATCTAGTCATAACTAAACTAATTCAATGATGATCAACTGTTGTTTAGATACAGTCTGAACTCAACCCTGATCAACATGACTCCACCTCTTCATAAAGCAGTACATGATGGTTCTGATCAGCTGTGAGTGGTCAGAGTAAATGTTACGATCAGTGGTGGAATGTAACTAAGTATATCTGCTTAAGTACTGTACTTAAGTAGAAATTCAAGGTACTTTACTTGAGTATTTCCATTTTATTCAACTTTGTACTTTTTACTCCACTACATTAGTCTGGCAGCTTTAGTTACTAGTTACTTCAAAGCCTTCCTAACCAAACTGAAGAACAGAGTATAAAGAGTTAAAATGAGCTCCACCTGAAACATCTGCAGCAGGATTAATGATGCAGACACATATACATAATATGTGATATCCACATATGATAGTAGAACACTGACAGGGATCCAGTTGCTGATGAATGAGCACTTTTATCACTATTGTTTGTAGTCCCCTGCCATGCATTACATTATATATTGTAAACAAACATATGAACTTGACTAGAGTAACTTTGAAAAGCAAATTTGATCCTGACTTAAACCCCAAATCTCCAGACTAAATGGAGAGGACGCGGTGACCTCGTGTCCTGCAGCGGTGCTCTGTTTGAACAGAGATCTTGAGTGATGGATGGCCAAAGGAAAAAAGAAAAGCATTTCAGAATGACCTTAAATGTAATTGAGTTGCAGACAAAACAAAAAGCCTGGCATCAGAAGTTTTCTCTGAGCTTATCTTCTTTGACAGTTTATCTAACATATTTACCCAGAATGCCTTCGCGAGCTCAAGTTGCTTTGCTTGTGACTTAATAGCAATGCATTGCTTAGGATAAATCTGTTTGCATTTTCAGATGATCAATTTGACAGAGAGTAAATAAACAGATTGAGCCAGACACCGCTGCACAGAGAAGAGTCATCCATCAGCGGGCACAATTGCTTTCTTTGGCGTGTCGCAGGTAAGACCCACTCCATCACCTCCAGAGACAGAGAGAGTCACACCATCAGCTGCAGGCTGGAGCACCACAACACACTGCCGGGTACTGCCGGGACACGGACGGAGTCCACATCAAAGCAAGGTTTAGATACGGGTCCTCCGTACCACCGTCCCCTGTCCTGAATGCTACACACTGTTCCTTTAAATAAAGTTGTGTTGAATCAAATGACCACATATACATACACAATGCACAAGAGTTGATAGATGTGTTTGGCATGTTTTATAGTTAGAGCAAGGTGACAGATGAAAGAAAACCCCACAGAGCAGAAAGAAGTGCATTGTTCTGTCAGGAGAGGAGATGTCATTCTAAAGTATGTTAGGAGCGTCCAGTCAGACCAGCAGCTTCCCAGTCACCGAGTCCATACTGCTGCAAAGCGGCGATGAGTAAACAGTCTGATGGACGCCAGCAGGAAGGATCTCCTGCGTTGTTTCCATGAAGACTGTGGGATGTTGTGTCTGAAGCTTGGCTGAGTGACGTCACAAGTCTGCACCCGGCGTAGGCTGAGGGCAGAACGTAAGCAGTGTGGAAACACTCGGCAGATAATCATGGACAAAGGTCCACCGCTGAACGTTGGATGTCCACCAGGCTACAGACACATTACAGACACACACTCGACTTTATTGATACGATCTGTTGTTAATGACAACGGCAAGCCCCCCCCCCTATTTCCTCTTACCGCTCTCCTCTCAGTTTCTGTTCACTTCTAGTCTCAAAGCTGGTGTTAGAGTAGAACTAAAGAGCTCGGCTCTCCACAGCAGACGGTCCCTTGCTCCCTGACCAAACGAGTGTCCTGAACACCTGGAGGCTCACTAAAACAACGTGCATTACAGCGGTTATGTAATGCTAGCTGTACTAAACAAACTGACCTAAAACTAGAATGAAAGTAGAAGATGTGCATTACTCACCTGGAACTGTGTCATTCCTCTGTCCCTAGGATCCTATATTCCACAGATGTATTGGGATATAATGGGAACATGGCAATGGGCCCTATGTTCCCCCAACCCCCACCCCTTTCTCATTCCCAACGTGTTCAGGACCCCTAGGCGCCACTTAGGTTTAGGAAGCAAAACTACTTGGTTAGGTTTAGGAGAAGATTGTGTTGGTTCCCCAGCTCTATGGCACATTTGGAAACTTATAAAGATGCTTTGATGGCATTTTCCTCTGCTGTTTCTGGACACTATTGTTGTTATTTTTCCCTAAAATAAAACTAAAAAGCACATATGCCCAAGTGACTGTGCTCTTAGTTTCACCTGGTTCTGATCCAGATGGAGACGATGGGTTCATACTTACACTATGACTTGATGGGTCGTCTGTCAACCCATCTATAACCGATAGATAATTGAGAATTATTCCTCTTTGACGGAGCGCTTCTATTTTAGCAGCTTTTCCAGCCGTTACGGTTCTCGTTCTTGTTTCCGGTCCAGGAAACACACAGACCAATTAGAGGCGTTGTAATTCACATCACATGATGCTGCTCAGCCAATCAAATGTGTGTATTCTGATAAGCAACGCAACACACAAGGGAGAGGCTGGGCGAGAGAGACCTAACAGGAGAAGTACGTGAGTCAGAAGTTATTTCACACGGTACGCTCCAAGAAGAGAGATCATCTGGCCGAGTGGCGTCCATGTTGGGATTTCCTGTTTCCGGGGTGTGTCTGCGGTTTGGCTCTCTGAGTCCCCACAACTGAGTCCCCACAACTGAGTCCCCACAGCTGAGTCCCCACAACTGAGTCTTCACAACTGAGGGCCCACAACTGAGGGCCCACAACTGAGTCTTCACAACTGAGGGCCCACAACTGAGTCCTCACAACTGAGTCCTCACAACTGAGTCCCCACAACTGAGTCCTCACAACTGAGTCCCCACAACTGAGTCCTCACAACTGAGTCCTCACAACTGAGTCCTCACAACTGAGTCCCCACAACTGAGTCCCCACAACTGAGTCCTCACAACTGAGTCCCCACAACTGAGTCCTCACAACTGAGTCCTCACAGCTGAGTCCTCACAACTGAGTCCTCACAGCTGAGTCCTCACAACTGAGTCCTCACAACTGAGTCCTCACAGCTGAGTCCTCACAACTGAGTCCTCACAACTGAGTCCCCACAACTGAGTCCTCACAGCTGAGTCCCCACAACTGAGTCCCCACAACTAAGTCCTCACAACTAAGTCCTCACAACTGAGTCCTCACAACTGAGTCAATTTCAGGCTGCAAAGAATGTGTCTTGGCCATAGACTGTATATAAACGTATGAACTTATAAACCAGTTAAGCGTACAGGTGTATTGGGATTGTAGCGGTCTTCGAGCCATCCTAACTGACCATTTGAAGAAGTGCAGTGTTTGTCACTTCCTCCTTGGCTTGCCTCTTGTTCTGGGCCCTTACTTCATATTTTGCTTTAGCAGTGAAAGTTCCTGAACAAATTTGCTGTTAAATAAATGACCAAAAACAGGTGACATGCAGCGCATTTTAAGGTACAATCAGTGTAACCCTTCACACTTACTAGTTGATGCAACTGCAAACTGTAATCGTTCAAGGCTGAAGATGAAGATGTGTGCACTACAGACCTCTAGCATGAATGATTGGATGATAGCTGTTCATTTCTCTTTCAAAGCTTTTGATAGAAATAATAAGTAAACTATTATGCATTGAGAGAAAAGACTGGAGCTTGTAGTCACTGCCTCCGCTAGTGCCTAACCTCTACTACTCTATCAGAGCACAAATGGGTTTCATACAGTCTAGGTTTGTTTTCTTTTATCTAATTTAACAGTTGTGCAACAAAGTAGAAGTTACTGTCAATCACAAAAATATCAATTTCATCATATTTGGCCCTCAGATGTGTACACCCCTCTTGCAACACATTTGTAGAATGTGAGCGACTGAACACAAGACTAATAATTTTTCATGTAGCAACTGTCATGCATCAGTTGTCACAGTGAGTCTCCATCTGCATAAACAGAACTCTCCTGCCAATTAGATAGACAACTGGCACTCCTCCCTGCAGCTATCAGTGTGAAAGCACACTCCAAAAACAGAAACATTTCTACTGTATGAATAGAGTATCACAGGCCTGCGAAATATAATGAAACTAGATTAAACTTGAAAGAAATCCTTTCCGCAACATTGCTCTTGTTACTATGATTCATATTTTACATGGGAAGTGGCAATATTGTAACAGATTCTTTGTTTTCTTTGTATGCAAAGCAGACATGTTGCTTTCTTTCTAGACATATGTCAGACTATTATTTCCTTTTCTAACTTCTGTGAAGATGTAGATGTATGGCACGGTGGTGTCTTTGGGCCGTTGATTCCCACCCGAGAGTTAGACATTAATACGTAAACCCATGTGGCGCTAAGCTTTTACCTGCTGCAAATGTAACTCCGTTTGACAACAATATTGTTCTTCCAATGACCAGCGTCATAATGTTTCAGGGAGTGGAACATGAAGCCTCACAGAGCTTATAGTGTCTGCTCAAAGTGGCAGGGACAGAAGAGATGTGAAGTGACACAAAGTGACACAGAGTTCAGCGGTGTGGTACCGGGTCACACTGGTCTTATAATAGTGCTTCTCAAACCTTTTCCCTCCCAACACCCCACAGCTTGAAGATCATGAACATTCCTTCCACTTGAACTTAAACTCTTGTTTTCATTGATGGGTGTAGTGTGTTTAAATGCCTTCGTACCTTGGTGGGTGTCATACTGATTCCAACATTAAATACACACATACAACCCGGTCTCTCCTCACCTCCCACTGCATTCACTGTGAAGCCAAGAGCAACAAGGCCTCATCCTCTGTTCTGTTGATTCCCGTCAGCTGAGCGTTGTCTCCTTCAACATTGTCATTGTGAAAGCATGATTTGTTTCCTGCTCTGGTGTGAGAAAGATTCCGACGTCAAACATACCTGCCGCTGTCATCCATTGAAAACCAGTCATCAGCAATACAACAATACATAACTGCTGGCACGCCCAGCCTATCTCCTGTGTGTGGGCCTCTGTTGAACCACAGGGTTAGTTATTGCTACTGCAACAATTCCACCTTATCTTTTGTCTTTTATGCCAAACATCTCAGACTATCGGACGAATACTGTTGCCTCAAATACAAACATGCACGCACGCACACACACACACACACACACACACACACACACACACACACACACACACACACACACACACACACACACACCCTACGTAACCCAATCTAATTGTAATCTGTACTCCTGGACTCTTATCGTTTCCTACGTCATCATAACTGCTTCATGTTATCATCTGTACGTCTGTCTGTACGTCTGTCTTCCATGTTTATGTCACTATTAGACTATATCACTACATTATATCTGTCCTATGTATTGAATGTGTTGTAACTCTGTTATGTTGTTCATTCTGTGCACATCTATCACGCTCTGTTGCTCTCTCAGGTTCCTCCTTTATCCTCCACGCTGTAGTTCTTCCTGTACCGACGTGAGGGTCAAAGGTCAGAGGATGGAGCGTGTGTGTAAAGCCTTCTGAGGCTAATCTGTGATTTTGGGCTGAACAAAATAAATTGAATTGAATATGTATTATTTTTGATCAAATTGCTTCACCAATAAAAAAAAGGAAGTAAATGTCAGAAGTAAAGTAAATGGGTTTGAAAGTTGATATTCAGTGTCAGTACATGTGATATGTAGGCGCTGCTTAGATGGGATTCAAAATGACAATATACTATTTGAGAATAACTTTTACATACAGCATATCTGCTTCTATGGCACCATCAATAAATGATGTCCCAACCCTAGTCCTAGCAAAAACCCAAATACATAAATAAATACGTAGAGCGGGGGTGTACAAGCCTTTCATACCAGGGGCCACACAGAGAGAGAGGTCTGTGGTCCTGAGCCTTTACACCGCACACTTGAATTAGCAGTGAAACGATTTTACCACCATTCAGTTCCACTCAGCAGTAAATATGACTCTTAATGGGAATAGTGATGCTGGCGGGTGGAAGTGTTGAGGTGGAGACTCTCAGTACATCAGGCAGCTCACCTTTGACCTCTGCTTCTGCTCAGAGCCATGAGAGGACATGTTTGCTCTGTCCTGTTGGAATGGTGTCTCATCTGGACAAATGCGTCCTTTTCCAAACCGCTGTAGAGCTGTGGTGGACATTACATGACAATGAGCTCCAACTGCACATCCTCCTGTCCTCCTCCAACAAAGACGATGCAGCGCTTCAATCCCACGGTCAGTGACGTGGACACGGTCTTATATGGTCATGTGCTTTCTGTGCAGCTGAGCTCCAGTCAATTTTCGTGAACGCTGTAATGCATCTAACCTTCATTTGACTGGAGGATTTGCTGCCTGCCAACAAAAAGGGTTTTGTCACTGACTGATATTCAGCGCTGTCTGGAACTGAGTCCATTGTTACGTCAACACGAGGCTCTCTGTGAGGGAGTGATCGCAGCGCTCCTTCACCACAACAACGCTTTCTGTGCCTGGAGGTGGACGTCGCGACACAAAGCAACATCTACAAAGGGAAACAGTACGTACGGTTTAGGGTCAGGCTTATTATTACAGCCGCACAGAGCTGAAGATATTTGTGGACATTTTAAATAGTGGCTATTTCCAGAGAACCATTAAGCCCTGGTTGCCATAATCATGAAAGGGTAATCACAGGGTGACATGCAGCTCACTTGTCAGGGGGATTTCTGGAGCAGTATGTGTTAATTCAAACCCTCAGATACACGATTCAATGGAAGAAGAAAAGAAAGAGGAAGAGAGGACGTCTGGACTACCAACAACTAAAAGAAAAGTAAATGTTATAATCATTTCATGTTTCTATGTTGTGGAGATAGATGGATAAACAGGGAGATCCATTGCAGAGTATGACATAACCTTATAACGTGTGTTGGTGCTGGTTGCTCTAGAATCATTTGAACAGCACTGACAGAGAACCGTCTCTATTTAGATTCACTTTATGAATGATTCTTCTCTCTTTTAGCAAACACATCTTTGACTGTGTGCTTCTGATGAACACAGGGCCCTGCTGTGTAGGAAGCAGCAGCTTCTTTTTCTCCAGTACAAGCCTCAGATTTTGGCCTCCTCCTCCTCCTCCTCCTCCTCCTCCTCCTCCTCACCCCGTATCTCATCTCGGCCCGTTCACAGCATAGGCCTGAATTAAACATGGCTTGGTATAACGTGAGAAGCGATTGCACAGGCCGGTCGATAGGCTTTTAATCCCTTTCCTGCTCTCCTCTCATCCCCATTCTGCAGTTTTAGTCTCCCAGCTAAACACACAGTGACTCTCATCCCGGTGTCCTTCCAGCCTTCTCTCTCGGCTGCGCACCACTTTGGCCCGCTAAACACTTCTTTCATCCTCCCCTCTCCCTGTTCTGCCGCGTGTCATCCCGTTCTCCCGAGGCAGCTCTTTGTAGTCGCTGCTGTTCTGCAGTGTGTCTGTGTTGTGTAGCGTGTAGTTAAAGGACACAGCTCTTGACCCGCAGTCTTAACTACGGTGTTTACCTGGCCGGCCTCTAGAGCTATCGCTCCCTGAGTCACTGCTGCGACTGAAGCAGATGCTGTACATTCCCAGTGTAGCAGAAGCTAATAACGCCACGCTTACCCAGTAGGTCGCTGACAAGGTCTCCGTCAGCCTTTCACTGAGTGAACATGTGTTGGTAGGGTGTGTATTGAAATATATCATATGGTTTTAAATCGTTCTCTATAACATGGAATATTCATGACTAAATCAAATCTCTTCAGTCAGTACGCTTTGAGATGAAACCATGGATGCATTAAAAGAAGCGGGTCTTAACGCTGCTCATTGAGTGCATTGAGGCCCACTAACACTACAGTAGTGTTACGTTCTACAGGCTCACATTGGGAGGACGTCACACACTTTAAAATCATTTCTCTAGGCTCTGGGAGAGTTTTACAAAAACAAAACCTCCCTGGATTAAAGATTCAAAGAGTCCTTCGGTTGAATTCACCAGGTTCAGTGACTGTTTGCAGTTAAAGGCGTTTTGTAGACGTCTCCTCTATAAAGGGCAGCCAGAGTGGCGGCTCTCTTCATAGCCTCTTTTACAGTTTGTGAGCAATAATGAATAAAATGCAAGTGAGACGTTAAAAGCAAACAAGTCAGTAGATTATCCAACTAGATTATCAAACAGCATGACATGAGGTTTGACTTCATTTAATGATAAATGTCATGGACTGTACTTGTGTTTCTCTTTTCTAGTCTTCTGACCACTCAAAGCTCTTTAACACTACATGTCATCATTCACCCATTCACACCCTGATGACAGGAGCCTCTTGCCCATCAGGACTAACTAACATTCACACACCGTAGGAACAGCTTCAGGAGCAACTTCAGTGTCTTTTCACCATTCACACGCATGAGCTTGAAGTGAAATGTTTAATTGAAAAGGAAAACCTGTCCTCTGTTAACATGTAGTGTTAAAGCGCTATACAAGTACAGAGCATTTACCATTTGAGCCAGAAATGGGTGGTAATATGATATTTATCATATTATATATACAAATAATATATATCTTATCATTTAAAAGCCTGTACATAAAGTCTGTAATAAAAGCCTTCATTTGTAATATTTATTAGGGACCAACACAGTGTGTATGTGTTTGTGTTAGTTAGATTGTTACTCATTTCTTTATATTATTTATGAACTACAGCTTGTGATGGGATCCAACATGGAAATATGCATTACTCCAGCCTTGCGACCAGGGCAGGAATTTCATCAGCGGCCCTCTGTGTCTTCTGAATATCAGACAGCCTGCCGCCTCTTTCCTGTCACCATGGTGTTCAGGTCATCAACATCCTCATGACCTGAACAGTACACTCACATGAAAGACAAGACAAGACACGGGGATGCAGGAACACAACCTTCATTCATATTTAAACCCTAGTTCAAGTACAGTTGGACTGTATTCTGAGTTTCGTGAGCTTGCTGCCTTGCAACTGACGGATCTCTGTTCATAAAGTTGAGGTTGAACCTTTCTTCTTCTTCTTCTTCTGTAAATTCAGATACAGAAAGCCATTTCCATGCAGCAGTGCGTGGGGCTCTCCTGCTCTCTGTAGGACCTGTCGATAGATTTGAACATGGTAGAACATGATTCCACGCCTGGTGTAGTGTAGACACAGAGTGTTTCCTTCTCTGGTGGTGGTAATATAGATTCATTGAAACTACGTTTGAACAGGGTCAAGCATTGCTCCACACATCTGATGTCACGGTGTTGTCGGATGGTTTCCACCCTGAGCAGCAGGCGACTTGATGAGCTCCTGAACAGAGTCTTGTCCCACTTATTGGCATGGTGACCACAGTAAGGGACATGTTCAGTTCACTCTAATCTGAAGTGGCAACGTGCAGAGTGTTTCTAATTAGTGTCAGGGTCAGCTAATTATAAATCAGCCAAAACCTTTGATTCCTCTCAATCGAGAGGGGCGAGCGGGGTACGACTGCAGGCCGGTAACGCTGGTAACAACATCTTTCTCTTTATTCTTCTGTCTCCCTCCATTCAACCTCTCCCACCTCTCCTCGTTGCTCTCCCTCTACACCCTTCTCTCTGGCTTGCATCTGGTCCCGTGGCTGCTCGGTGTTGTCGGCCGGGGACAGATCGCGGGTTGTGCGGTTGATCTGCTCTGGTATTTAGAAAGCTGACGTCAGAAGCGTAGCGGCGGCCCTCTGTCTCATTACAATGGAACCGGCTGCTTGCCTTGAACCTTCTCTGGAGAGCGCAGCAGTAATTGGTAATCAAAGAGGGACGGGGCGAGGCATTCCTCGCTGGCTGCGTGACCTCTCCCTGCTAGACGGCTTCACCTCGCTTTGAAACAGGAATGAACATTGTGCTCGACAAGTGCCTGGCTGTGCAACTAAAGCCGTACGAGCGTTCAGTGTGGGCTTTTAATGGGCTCTACAAATCACTTGAAGCTACGTTCCCCAAATCTTTTGTAGTTATTACAAATTGCCTTATTTTCCATGTATCAATGCTCCAAATATATAGTGAGATGATCAGTGATCATAGAACAATGCTGACCACCATCACAATGGCACATGTTCCTGACCTCTTCTTCCCTCTTAAATATTTAAAATGATACATTTGTTGATGATAAATTGTTGAGGTGTTGCTGCAGAGGGAACTAAAACTCACTGTTATGCAGAAGATGTGGCTTTATAGAAGTGTGGGGTTCTTTGTACACTACAGTCTGCCCTTCATGTTGTGGGTTGACCCATTCCTGCTCTGGAGTGGCATGACATCCTGGTTCTTTCTCTCCCTCATTTAGGCTCACGGCCCTGGAGGCAGAATGTGGATCCACTGATGTGTCTGAACCCACTTTGTATACTTTGATTATGTTTGTGCATCAATTTGACCTGCATGCTTTCATGTATGTAAATCGTTTGTGTGTTAGTTGTTCTGACTGGCTTCATTCTGCGGACTGCTTCTGATTGGCCCATCCTACACTTTACAATGCAAACAGATGCTAAAGGCTCAGGCGTGTTTCTGCCACCAACACATTTAGCATTTAGCTGCACTTTCCTCCAGGGTTTCATCTCCTGTCCTGGCGACGTTTGCCCACAACACTCGGACCACACACACCCCACTGCATTGTGTTGATGAGGAGTCGGACCAACAGTGTGTTATGACAGGGATCGTGCCATCGGGTATAAAGCGTGCATGGGGCTGAGTGACTGTAGCTGCCATGTGTTGCTTTTGTTAGGATTGAACCACTTCATGGAGCATTTTAACTCTTTATCATCAACCCGTTTCAACTCCAAACACTTCAAATAACGCAACCTGGACAGTGCTGACTACCGTCTGACACTGATGCTCATTTAGCATGCGGCACAGCCACCCGGGCAATATGGGCAATACGGGCAATACGGGCAATACGGGCAATACGGGCAATACGGGCAGCGCAACTCAGTGCGTAAGTTAAGTGTGCCGTGAAAGTTAAGTTAAGTGTTTCGTGTGAGTTAAATACATTGCATAAGTTAAGGGAGTTGCCAAATGTAGGTACGTCACGTAGATTGAGTGCATAGCGTAAGTTAATGGCGTCACTTACATGAAGTGCTTCATGAAGTGAAGTTTGTTACTTAAGTTAAGTACGTCATGAAAGTTAAGGTTAAGAGCATCACTTAAGTTAAGCTCATCGGGTGAGTATTGGGTAAATAAGTATTTTTCCTAATTTAAAATAAGTCAGTGAGTGAATTCTTGTTTCACACGGGACTCAAACAGCGACCTCCTGGTTAAAGTTCTGTTTGTTTGACCCAACCATCCATTCCCCCAGAACTCCTCCTGATGCAGACTGTCGCTCTTTGGCGACGACCTGGCGACGTCACCTGACTTCATAAGAACTATGACCACTAGAGGTTGCCAACTACCACTTTGAGCCATTCTCCGGCGCTCCAGCTTCAAACAGATGTTGCCGTTCTACTGAGCTGAGTAGGAGGAGGAGGAGGAGGGCCGTCCTTCCTCACATCTATGCTCCTGATGACTGACACTGATAACGGCCATTAATCTGCTGATGACATTCAAAGCAGGTGAATATTAATACAGCAGAAGAGTGAACAGAGAGGGCCGCTCTGCTCCAATCATTGCATGCCTGAAGTGCTTTATAAGTGGAATACATTTAAAATATGTATACTCACAGGAAGAGGAAGAATGTCAGGATGTTTAAATCTTCTTCACTTCTGTTTCATTTTCACCATTCTTTTTCAAATGTGTCTCAGTGACAGGAAGTCTCCACGTACAAAGAGTTGTTCCAAACCGTCTGTTAGCATGTTAACAGTGATGTTTGGATGTATTTATTTATCTGTTTTGTGGACTGGAATTAAAAGAAGAATAAATGGCACCATCTACAGATTCTTTTCATTTTCTTTGTACGATACACAGAAATGTCAAAGTCTCCTAAAATTCAACTTAATTAACAGAAACACATCAAAGCCAAAGGTGTCCCAGTTCTGGACTGTGACTGACAAGTGATGTCTTTGAGGTGCAGAGCAAACACCCGCCAGCCAGGACCGCTTAGAGCCGAACAAACACAACATGAATAGAAGACCACAGTGAGCAGCGTGACGTTTGACAGACTGTCCACCCTGAACCAGCTCCACACTTTTCTTTTATTCTGAACAATCTGATGTTTCAGTTAAATGAAATTACTGCCATGCTCCATAGCTGCACATTTCAGTGTTGTATAAAATCCTGCATCATTTTCAGCCAACCACAGCTATGCAGTTCACCAGACACACACCAGGTCAAGTGCAGAGCAGCGTTTGATTTGAAACAGAACAAAAGCTTTGACACACTGTTTGTCTTCTCAGTGGCAGGACTGAGAAGGTAAAAGTCCGCTCCCACAGCACCGTCTATTTGTCTGTCATCTCGTGCTGATTTGCCTTTAGGTAATGAGAGGCTTGTGTTCCTGAAATGACATGAACCAATTCCCGCGGAAACATTTGTTGTCTGCAATCAACGACAAAAATGTATTTACAAAACCTGCAATTTGACATAATTATTTTGGCTAAAGGGGCCGGTTGGTGCTGTGTGTTCTAAATTGTGTGGTTGGGGGCAGAGAGAGCCGCTCAAGCTGATTTTCTCTCAGGAGGTCTTTTCACTGCTCCGGGTGTTCAGGTCCTCCGGTAATCACCGAGGCTGCTCCAGGCCTCATTACCAACTATGAAAAGAGAGGAGAGACCCCCCCATCGACAGGGGACACAACGCTTTTATGTGATGGTCCAAATTGCTTGGCCCCCATATGGATAAGATCTACATGTAATAAATCCAATGTGTCAGAAAGGTGAAATGCAACCACAGCATCTAGAAAACTCTGCACTCACATTCAGAGAGAACAGGAGCATATGCAAGTCAGCTGTAATAAGTGTCTTAGTCCTCCCACAATCCAAACGTCATCCTGTTTATTGTGTAGTTTATTAGCCCAACACAAATTTCCCTGCGGGACAATAAAGTATTTCTTATCTTATCTTATTGTATCTTAGCATGGAGAGCAAAGATCAAGGAGAAATGGATACAAACATAATTGGAAGCAATGTTAAACGAGGCAGTACCTCTAAAACAAGAGAGTTACTGGCATGGCTGTAAATGCTAATGCATGCTAAAAATGTCAATCAATTTAGCCGATTAGCATGCAAACGTGTGCTAATTAGCATTCAACACAAATTACAGCTGAGGACGTTAGGAATGTCATTAGTTTTGCAGGTATTTGGTGATGACCCAAAGTGCTGGACAAATTATGATTTTGACCTGATGATGACGTTGAAGTAAAAGTCAGACCGTCATTGAAGTGATTCTGATTTACCGAACGTCTCTCATTGCCCTTTATGCCTCCTGGCATGTAGGGCAGCAACAGAAGCCTTCCCCTCCCGTCTGTCCTGGGCCAGTCGCTGGTTCCCCATGAGTGGGTTAGGCTCTGCATCTCATTTACATTACATTACAGTCATTTAGCAGACGCTTTTATCCAAAGCGACTTACACTAAGTGCATCAACATTGGTAATCAAAAGAACTACTAGTCACCAGAAGTCATAAGTACATTTCCTTTTCCAAACAAGCATCTAAGAGCATGAAGCAGAGCATAACTCAGAGCCAAAGTACAGAAACAAGAGAAACAGTTAGTGCTATAAGTAATACGAATACAATAAGTGCAACAAGCTAGTATGAAAACAATAAGTGCTGAGTGGAAGTCTCAGGGTAGCACTTCCTGAAGAGGTGGGTTTTCAGCCTGCGCTGAAAGATGGGCAGCGACTCTGCTGTCCTGACGTCAGTGGGAAGTTCATTCCACCACTGTGGGGCCAGGACAGAAAACAGCCGTGACCGGATCTTCTCCATGATTCACCCAACATGTGTCCTGACAATCCTTTCAATAGTTATCCCAAGCTGGCACCAAAAGAGAAGTCAGGGGAACCGTCTGAGAAGCCGTCATTGGAAACTGTCAATCAAACTCTTACTTAAGTCAGTCGGTAAAGAGCAGTAGGATCTTGTTTATGTGAAAAGCCTTCAGTGTTGTTCTTTGCTCGTCTTTCCATGAAGAAGTTCTGCCGCCGCTGTGGTTTGGAACAAACTGTCTCATACTGCAGTCGCTCCTCACAGGACTCTGATGGACACAAATGTATTACTGGAAGCCTGACCAGATGGATTTTGGTGAGACGTGTGATTCGGCGACTCTCGCGTGAACTTGTACGTCCAGAATCCAGCTGCAAATGATCCTCCACCAGACGGGTACTGCTCTCAAACAGCAGATTCAACACCATGGTGCCTGCTCAGCTGTAGAGTGCTGCAGGGTTGATGGCTTTTTTGGAGGCTAACCCCAGAAGTTGTTCCCCTGACAAAAAGGCAATGGGATGTTTTTACTGGCTGTTGGATTATAGCAGAAAATATGCTCATGGCAAACAAATGTTGATGATACTTGCATGTTTTGTTCTTAAGATAATGAACACTATGATTTTTGAACCACAAATGCAATCGGCAGAAGTAAATATCTTTATATTTATAATATATAATTATAGACGTTAGGCTGTGAGCAAACTACACCACGGTAGCATGAGCTTGAGTAGATACAGGTGGCTGTGAAGGTGGAGTAGTTGTAGCGGGTGTAGTAAGGACTCAGGAGCAGTACGACAAACACCAGGGTTGGTTTGAATCAAAGCTTTATTCTCTTCGGAACACACGACAGGTAGAACACGCACAGGAACACAGCGGCAGGTCTTGCATGGAAGCGGAGACGATCTGGCAATGAGTGTGTGAGAGACTGGGGGTCTAAATAGTGAGTGCAGCAGAGAGAGCAGGTGAGAGTGATAAGCTGATGAGGTGGGCGTGGCTAACAGGTGCACTGAATGAGCTGATGAGGTGGGCGTGGCTAACAGGTGCACTGAATGAGCTGATGAGGTGGGCGTGGCTAACAGGTGCACTGAATGAGCTGATGAGGTGGGTGTGGCTAACAGGTGCACTGAATGAGCTGATGAGGAGGGTGAGAGAGTGACAGGAGAGAAGGGGCAGAGCTGTGACAGTCATTGGCAGAAATGTAGTTTAATTCCACCACCGATTGGCAACCACCTTTTATAAGACACTTAAAAGCTTCACAAGTCACCAGAGGGGGATTTAGTGACTTATTTTATAGATCAAAACATAAAAATGTTTTAATCTTAAAAGACCTAGTGAAAAGAAAATGCATGGACTTTGAGAGAAGGAACCAGAAGTGCCAAAGTGCCGACTCATTTTCAGATTTTATGACTCATTCCTGCAGCTCTCTGTTTATGGAATTTAACAAATACTGCACTCACTAGGGGACACTACTGGGGTTTAGTTCTGGTTCCTCAGTCTGCAGTACAGTAAATCCACAAACTATCAGAACTATCTCTCTGAACAGACGACAGTGACATTGAGAAACCCTCCAGAGAAGAAAGACACAGTTGTTTACCTCAGCATGGGGCTGATTTGTATGGTCACTGAGTATTTGTTTCCTCACTGATGGGCTATAAAGGCCCAGTGTTGGGGACGGTTCTGTGTCGCCATGAGCACCGATGTGAGTGTCATCAGGAGTTTACTGTTAGATGTTGAAACAGTCAGCGGGGACAAGCCTGACTCCAAGGACAGGGAGTGTTTGCTTTGTTGTGTGGGACACACCAGATATACATTGTGCATATGCAATACATAGGGAAACACGACTGGGAGACACTGTAACTTGTGCCGTAACGTTCCTAAATGTCGCCATTTCAGTGAAAATGCTTTGATGTTGAACTCTAATTGGCTTCAGAGTCTCAGAATTGT
>NW_027176927.1:18142890-18249669 GCF_023349555.1 Cebidichthys violaceus | reverse complement strand
CTCTGCTACTTTAACTCCACCAATTGAATTTTGATTTCACAAAGGGGATTTGCTCTGCCTCTGGAGCAGCTTGGACTCTGACATGAAAAGATTGTGCAATTAATGCAATAATCCCAACATTAAATTTGCGGGTATGTTTTGTCCATCCAGTCGCTGCAGCTATTCTTCAAAATAGGAGCTTGCAAATGGTTGAACTCACTCAGCCCTTTGAATTATGGTGCATGAGTGATGGATAGCTAAATTGGATTTCCATTTTGAAATTCAAGCACAAGAAACAGCTCTGAGTAAGAATGCCACAGCTGTTGTTTCTCATCAATCTGACCAGGTCCAGATTCCCATTGTGCCTTCTTAAAAGACCTTTGAGGCAAGATCCTATTTCTAAATCGCAGTGCAGAGAACAAGGAGAATGAAGCAGGGTAAGAGCTCCCATGGTGTGATTGCTCAGCGTTTGTATTTGTCGCAGACAGAGTCTCACATGCTGACAACCTCTGATGATAGAAAGCACGTAACTGCATTCTCCCTCGGCCCGCTGAAGATAAAGCTCGATACAGATCAGCTGTGAGCAGCGACGGACTGAACCACGGCATGAGCCGGCTCTGCGACTGTGACTCTGGCCTGCTGGGTCTGCTGAAGTGGTGGAGTTTTTGAGGTGTTGCGTTTCAGACGGTTGAGGTCAGGAAATTGGATTGCTTGTGTGGAGGAGAAGCAATATTCAGGATCCCGTCACAGGAACACAGCAGATTGTTTTTCACACACACATTGCATGAGCTGCTGGAAGGCCCACGGCCCCTTCTTCAGAAAAGAAGCATTAGCAAAAAGGTTTCGCTCAAGGAAGTGGTCCAATTAACAGAGTATGAAAGTCATGGACTACATACAACATTTTTTATCAGAGTCATGGACATCCTGGATTGTCCTCACATCCAAAAGAAGCATTTTCCAGCAGTATTTGTGTATCTATGAAAGCAATCGATCAATCGATTCATTCTCTGTGTGTCTGCGTCTCGGGAGAGGCGCAGCTGACGCGGTCGGCATTAGGAGGAAGGTCACCGCGTAATGGGGCAGACGAGCTAAATGTTGCAGGTCGAGGCTAGAAAAACCCTCTTTAGAAATAAGTGAGGAGGCAGCCTGTCAATAAGAGAACAGAAAAGTTGACATTATCCTGCAGCCTCACTGATGACTTGTAAATAAGGAGATTTGAAGAGAAACGTGAGCTGCTTGGAAAGCGTATCGATGCACAATGGAGAGCACGAGGTATGAAATGGGAGGTGATAATCAAAGCATCCCTCAATGAACCAGCTAATTTCACTATTTGCTTTCCAGTTCATCAATGTAGACATAGGAGTTTCCTGAAGAGACAGCTCAGAGATGTTACTTATTATAATACTATAAAGGGACAAAAGCACTACAAGGTTTTTAATCCACAACTGGAAATAGTCCCCAACAAATACACTAATTCTACTTATTTGAGTGATGTTTGCTTTATGAAACTACTAGCCATTTAAAAAACAGAAAGGATGAACGTGTATTTAAAGATCTAAGTCTACAGTGAGGCTGAGTGCTGCAGTGGAAGCACAAACCACCAGCTCATGGTGGGTGTTGGTCTTTCCATGGGATACCAAGCAGAATAGAGGAAAGCATCATCCGTGTAAAACATGAAATCCATACTAATATTCTCAGACTAATGACTAACAAGTCCTCACAAGTGAATGACAAACTTGGTTGTCAGTACTTTCCTGAACATCCCACATGGCTGATCTGCCAGCTCTCCGTCCAGTGACCTAGAATGACGTCTGCTGTGGCAGTGTAGGAAGGAGGGTGACCTCTGTGGAGTGAAGCACAACTGAAGGGCTTAGAGGTCTGGTGTGGACATGTAGAGCATCCAATTCTAATGCCAACCGCTATCATTTCCCCACCTATACCACGCTGTAGTTGACATGTTAAAATACAGCCACTTCTCTTTCCCAGGGCGTCAAATGCCGACGCTTTGTCACTCCCCTCAGCGTCCGATACCGACGCTTTCAACTAACTACAATCTGAAGCCGTCCACGTCCTCATTTGTGTTCTTCAGAGGCAAGTAGACATAACAAAGCAACAACTATAAATGTAGAACTCTAAGATTAAGTGTATAACTGTCCACTGGTTGGATCTGAAGGGAGATTTGCTTTACGGCCCAAAACAGTGAGAGCTCTATTTAGTCAGTGCACAAGTAAAGCTAAAGCTATCAGAGAGTCTGGCAGTGACAGATGGTGGAAGGAGAGACAGTGATGGAGAATCCCTTCCAACATGTTTATCCTCTTCAACACAGACAAAGAGGCGAAGCAGGGGAGACATGCTGCACCTTTCACTCAGAGAGCTGCACCACAGACGCACAGCTTCACTATATTAATATCAGTCTTTATGCAGACATATGACCCGATATATAATGGATAACAGAAAAAGTAGCCCAGATGTCTGGTTCTGATCATGGAGTCGTGGTGCTGCTTGTATGAGCAGTGCAGAAGAATGGTCTTTCTCCACTTTGAGCCGTCTGTTCACTGCAGACACAAGAGAAGCCGGTTGATCTTTTGTTCAGAGCCAAAACAAAATGCAGTTCAAGATGAAGCTTCTGGTGTAGAATAGAATGTGTGACGTATCCGCTCTGTGAGGCTGTGTGGACTGAGTGTATGATTCATCTGTTATTCTCATGGGCACACGAGTCCACCGAGGATGTAGGTTCGGTTCTTAACTTTCTTGGACATCCGACAAAGCCTTGTGTTTATGTCATTCAAACTGTAAAACTAAGCAGCGCTGATACACATTCCGTTACTGCATTGCTTATTTCTCATCTCAGATGTTTTCAGAATCATATTTTAGTGTGCTGCTTTGCTTTAAAATGAGCCCTCCATGTTGAAAACTGTCAAGCCAAACCCAAGCACCGCCCACCAGCTGGAGCAAACTTTCTTTGACAGTTTGATTGGAATCTTGCAAATGCCTTTAGGAGCATGAAAGCAGGCCGAGGAATTATCTGTCTCATGTACTACTGTCAGGATATAGTGACAGTTTGAGCAAATATGACAAAGCGTTCTTTTTTATGAAGTTACCAGCTGTAGCTTTAAATCTGACACTGCTCATTTCTCTGACACAGTCCTGCAGCCAGTTGACCATGTGCAAAACAGCAAACAGAGAAAAAGGCAAATTGTTACAGAAAATATGTAAACCTGACAATTGTACCACTACCTTACAGTTTAACTCGACTAGGTTCTGGTGGTGCATCAGTAGAGTCAATCCAGTAGCATCTGAGCAATGTGGAGACTGCAACTATCTGTCTATAGAGTTTACAGAAGCTGAGTAAACTCATTAAATTCATGTTTAATACTTGGACCACCACACTTGCTGAATTGCTCATTAGGGTTACTGCGTGTGTTGTCACACTACCTAAACTTGTGAAACGCTGCAACACGTCCTCTAAATGGAGACGAGACGGACGCATGCAGGTTCACTGCAGTGTGTGTGTGTGTGTGTGTGTGTGTGTGTGTGTGTGTGTGTGTGTATAGTGTGCAGCGTTAAATTGTTCTGTTTCCCCGGTGGATGTGTGTTGAACTGCCAGCTGAAGCGACGTTACAGTTGCTCGTGAAGCAAGATATAAAACCTTGAACGTACTCGATACTCACGATGGAAGAAAAAACCCAAACAACCGACCCAAGAAAACAAGGTCTGGGCTGAAAATGGAGCAGGTCGTGGATTATGAATTGCAGTCCAGTCAGAACGGCTTACATTGAAGGAGATGGATAATTCATATACAGTATTTGGCAGAAAAGGCTCTGTGGTTGAGCATGATTATAATATGAATCCAAGGAGCATGTTAAAGATTCAGCAGGGGCCGTGGTAACAACGCTCCGAGGTTTAGAAACCCAGAGCAGAGACTTTGCACCAACAACACACACAATGCACAAAGCAGGAGATGCAATAAACTGAGATTCAACACGACATTTGGGCCAACATTGTTACAAGACAACTCCAGACAGGAGCTGGAGTCAGGACGTGGTTAGCCTAGCTTAGCATACAGACTGGAAGCAGGGGACACAGCTAGCTGTCCAAAGCCTGGATCTTGTTTGCATGATATGCAGTTACATGATAGGGCTGTTTCTTGATATTTATCTATCAACCCGATGGATCTCTAACACATGATGCCCATGACTAACAGTAGAAGCGGGCAGAGTTTCCTGTAGCGCTGCAGTAGCTTGACGTTTTGATTGAGGGGTGCCTGCGACGTCTCATTAATTATATGACAGATCAACTAGCTGCCTGGATTTCTGGCAGATCTAATTTTGCACATACTAATGATAACGTTGTAGCTAATTGTAGTAGGCCATTTTACTGGCACTGTAGGATCATTTTCTGGCTATTTGTTTACCGGCTACATCTCCCCTACTTGAATTAGCAAGTTGACTTCGAAGAAGGGTGAGAATTCAAGGTTACCTGGAGAAACAAAGCTCAAGATATCAAGAATCGTTTCAATTAGAAGCGTGCTGGTTGAACTGCATTTGACCTCAATCAGAGGAAGCTAATCTGATTTGATGGAGGATATTTTTCTTATAGGAAGATACCAGAAATCAATTCCCTCCGCTTTGTCTGTTGTGAATGCGAGCAGGTATTTGGTGCTTGAGTCATCAGTGTGAGACTAGGACACAACAGATATTTTTGCAAAAGCCGTTATTGTATTGCGAGTCCATTTAATGAAAAGAATGAACAGAGCAGAACATATTCTCATCTCTTTAATATCTTTAAGAAATAAATCCTTGGGAAGTTGCAGATTAATGGAAACCATTTCAGCTTTTACAACCAAATTAGTTCTTTTCTCCTATTTTTCTTTTTGCTTCAAAGCTCAAACTTTTACCTGAAAATAATCACCTTTCAACACTCATCTTTGCAGACTTGTCTCATTGTGAAACGACGGATATGGAGACCGCACAACAATCTGCTCTGACTTTCCGGAGAGAATGTGCACTTATACAAAACCAATAATGCTGAGCAAAGGTCTTTTATATATTTAGACTGAAATTCACCGCTGTTCTTCAAGAGTCTTTGTGTTCATTAGGCCTCTCTGCAGTGTCAATGTAGGGATCATAATCTGGACTTCTTCCACAATCTAAGTGTTCTGCAAGAGAGGTTGTTCACTCAAAAGTGGTATTACAGTTTATTGTAAATGCATTGTTACTCAATGAACAGCCGGCAGCGTCGGGCAAAGGCAGAGGCTGCTTCATGACATTGAGACGAGGACAGCAGAACAACCTCTATCTGTTGCCAAAGCATTTAGCTAACGTCTTTGGACGTCATGCTGCAGCGCCGCAGAGAGGTAAACCTGCTGTAAACCCAGCTCCAGCGGCATCAAGGACTCAGCTGAGTAAAGTGGACATCCAAGGACAGCGTGGATGATAGTCTTAGCATTTGCCTTCATTTTCTCCGCCAGATATGTTGGTGCGTTTACTTGCATGCACAACGCAATCTGTCTGAAGATGAAGTAGTTTGATTGTGGGGTGAAAAGTTCCACAGATCAATTGATGATGCTGTAGATCACACACTTCAAAGAATTGTGCTTGGTTACTGTAATAAAGCTTTTATTCGGTTATAGTACATTTACATTACCTGGCATGTATTTGCAAACTATCTCTAATGCTGAAACTATAAGGTGACTAAAAATGGCAACCATTGACACCAAAAGATGGTGGCTGGTTGTCAGCCTGGGAACTTCTTTTTGGCAACCGTGTGTTGGATTGATCTGAAGAACTGTTCATTGATATCTTCCCATTTAGCGACAATGATGGACCTCTCTAGACAGCCGATACACATTACTTTGATGTTAATGCCTTGGAAAGAACGACACAGCGAGTGTATATTCCTTATTATACAGTCCTCGGGAACCTGTCCTCAGCCAGTAGGCATGTTTGCTGAGACGGAAAGAAGTTCAACGGTTTCACAGAATGGCAACACTCATCGTATCATCCTTCATTGAGGGTAACTCAAGCATATGATGTGTCAGTGACTCTTTTTATGCCCTTGGCAGCAGAGAACACATTCCACCATTGCAGCACTTTCCCTTCACTTGTTCTTCCAGTTTATGATGATTTCCTACTAAGAGGTGCAGCTTTACTGGCCTTATTTAAACAGTAGAGTGCAGTGCTCATGTTTTATAAGGTGGAGGGTGTTCCCTGCCAACCATATGTGGTGGCTTCAATAAAGACTACACTTGCTGCTTTCTTGTCACCAATATATCCTCTAGTTATACATTGTTATGAACAAAAAGAAAAAGTCTGGCTTTAGGGAGTGATGCATGTTGTGTTTGCACTTAGTTTGGAATACTGTAAGTGTAAAAAGCAGTGTCTAGTGAGCGAAAGCAATAAATACAAATACCAACAAAACTCAAGCCTCGGCAATCGAAAATCCAAGAAAAAAGGTTCTAATCCACAAAACAGAAGAAGATGCCTAGCACACGTGTTTCATGTGTGATGGTTTTAATGCTGGTTGATCAAAGTCCTATTGACTGCTTTTTTGGCAGTTTTGTACCATATCACATGGTCTTCAACAGCAGACGGAGTTGGCTATGTGACATGGCGACCCCATCTCATGGAAAGCATCATAAATAGCACAACTTCTCCGTGTGTCGTTGATTTGCATTTTAGTGCCACTTCACACCATTTTGTTATTGTGAAGCGGTCTTGGTTATATTTAGGCAACGATACTAAGGTGATGTCTTCAGTTAGTTTCAGGCAGCAAAACCACTTAGTAAGGTTTTGGAAAACATCAAGGCTGGGCTGAAGATTAGTACGTTAACTAAGTAAAAAACCTGCCGAAATAATGTAACAAGAGACGTCACGATCATCAGAACAATCACTAAGGTAACGTAAAAAGACACAAAGTCAGACAACACTTTGGGACACCAGTCTCGTACACTGGCCTCCTCGTTGTCCTGCGTCTTTAAGACTCATTTTCATATTTCACACAATGCCACAGAGTACATCACATTCACATATGTGCGTTTACACTGCAGTCAGACTACTCGGCATGCAAATGATGCATATGGCTGAATGAAGTATGTGGTCCTTGAGTTGGGATTGTTTTTTTAACTGGACTGGACTGGATCACATGGTCTTCATCAGCAGATGGAATTTGCACAGTAAACGTCGATGTTCAAACCTTTCATTCGTGTGCAACATTGCAACATGCAGCAGGTTTTAAACAAATAAATCTCCTTGACGTACTAAAGCACTTAAAGCTCAAACCTTTACATGCACTACAGAGTATTCAGTGTTCCTATAACGGAGATCAAAGTATTTCAATGACCATCTTATTACACAGACATATGAAGTGACTCCCCACACTGGTCTGGTCGTTGTTATTGTTGCCTAATTTCCTCTCTGCCATGTTCTCTCCATGTCTATTCCTATCTATCGGTGTTATTCTCCTTGCTGTTTTTACAAAGCATGAGAAAATGAAATATTTTACTTAAATGACTTTATTTGCCTTAGCGCTGCCAGTCTGAATTATCAGCTTTCTTAAATTGACTTTAGCAGTGGTGGCTTTGTGAGCATTACACAGTGTCTTGGCCCACAGCCAACACACTGCTGGTAAATATATTTAAATCAGTGTTAAGCTGCTTAAAATATTCACATTTCACTCATAGCTAATTTATAGAAATATGAAGCTATCTCAGGCTGGCAAAATCAGTTACATGGATAAAATATATATATCGTTTCACATTTTCGGGGAACAAAGCGAGCTGCAGCTGGTGAGCGGTGGCGAGGCGTTAAGCCCCCGTGCACAGTGTGTGTTTTTCTGATATGGCTGGCTTTAGATGCTGTGTCTCTCCCGGCTGGGAGAGGGAGGAGGATGCATGCCATGTTCCTCTCAGGCTCATGATACTGCCACGCATGAAGATGGTTAGTGCCTCACGTGAAATGATTATTCTAAAAGCTGCTTCTCTGCCCCCTTCCCTCAGCTTAAAACAAAGTCTCTGCCTGCTGTCGCTTTTGCCAAATACGACGTTTATGTGGATGTAATTAGCTGCGTCTTAGATGCTGACTGGTGCTGAGCTGGAGGTGACTTACCGTGTGGACTAACAGCGACGGAGACGCTCTGTACCTGCTGTACTGGAACACACTGAGATCATAAGTGACCAGATCCATTCCCTGTATCATTGTGACGGTAATACGAACCAGGACTCCTCATGACACACTGTCCTCTGCTCTCACTATTCTATTCTTGTGGTTTGTCCTACACTTGAGGCACTGTGTACTAAGAGCTGCACCCTGGAGCCATGATGCATGTGCACTTGAGGGCCATGGCTGAGATAAATGTCCTCAATGCTGTGTTTGTGTCTGCACATTCTGATTCTGGACCTGTTTTAAGCTTTAGCTTCTGTTCCTGCAGGAAAAATAGTTTTTTAATACAGACTGTCCGCACTGTTATTTGCAAGTGACCAGATCGGATTTGTGTGACCAGACACCATCGACCTATCTGCATGGGTTGCTGAGGCTGGTACACGTATAAAGTGAGAGCATAGTGATCGTGAAAGTACTAGCAGACAGTTTATTCCTGCATCTGTCCACGAATGTCGTTCTCCTCCGTTGTACTCCATAGCGCTGCGAGTCTGTGAGCAGCACCACTTCCATACTTTAAATCACATTTGATTGAGAGACCAGAGCGCCCGGACTGAGATGCTTCTGCAGAACTCCCTTTTGGAATCACATTACAAAAATCCTCCAAATGTGGTTTGGAGCCAATTTTCAAAACTCACATATCATGTGTTTATTTGCTGTCCAGACTTGTTTTTTTAAAATCAATCTGGACATGTCAAAAAACGGATTTGGGCCGGCAGACTGAAGCCCTTACCTGTCAGGGCAATACATCGGTGTTTACCATGTTCAGCGTGGTTTCAGGTAGAATTCTGTGCTGTGGCTCCTTCTGTCCGCTGTTCCTGAAGTAAACATACTTGCCATGGTAACAACAAATGAGAAAACACATTGTTTGTCAGAGCTTCATGAATCAACTGACCCACCACCTTTATGATTAATGCACGGTTAGGTTAGGGCAACACAAGCTACTGGGTTACGTTCAGTGACAGAGCATGGCGGTGGTTAGAATAGACCACTGGTCCTCCGTTGTGCAGACGCTGTGCAGCAGTATGTCTGACTACCGGCCTCTTGGCTTTATGGAGAAGATTTTCATTACTTGCATTGCAACAAGAGAACACACGTCAGAGAATAAGAGAATAACAAGCGATGCTGTTGTTTTTCAGGTAGGGCAGTCCTACCCTGACTTCAAAGGAAGTGATGGGACACTTTAAAATTGCATTGTTGGTATGAGTTTATTACAGCTGGTTATAATCATGGATTCAATTCAAAAGGAAACTATCAATCAGACTCAGACATTTGTTAGAAATACTTAAAGTCTTTATATACATATAACAACTGGGGACAAACTGTTGGGACTGGTGAAATAAAGACACCATGTGTTTTCAGTTACGTCCTCCTTCACGAGGGACGGTCACATCCTGCCATTAGAACTAGAAGTCATTCAGATGAATGATGAAACCTCTTCAATTACAATCAAGTAGTTTCAGTTTGACTTGATTATGAATTTCTGTTTAATGCATGGGAGGAATATATTTAGTTGTAATGCTGTTCAATGTGTTTGGAGGTAAAGAACAGGTTTCCCTTGAAGGCAAATTGGATCCGAGGGTTCTTAGGAGTTCCTATATTGTTTTAGCTATGATACAAACATGGCTCCAGAGAGGGCAGTACAGGCTGGTCCACCACTTTGGTCCAGACCAATCGTTTGGACTGACCTTCATGGTTCCCAGAAGATGAATCCTAATACGTTTGGTTATCCCTTCACTTTTCCTCCAGTGCAACCTCAAGGTCAGCATTTGTGGTCTTAAGTGATTTATCTCGACAAACTATTGGATCGTTTGAAACTATTAATTGTCCAATACTTTGGTTTGTGAACAAATACCTTTGAAACAACTGGCATTCATCTGCCTCAACTGTGTTTAGTGCTTATTAGCAAATATTGCTATGCTAACAGGCTAACCTAAGATGGTGAACCTGGTGAACATTAGCATGTTTACATTCTGAGCATGTTAGCATGCTGATGTTAGCATTTAGCTCAGCTGTACAGCCTCACAGAATCGCTGACGTTGCTCTACATTTTTAATCACAGATCTAAAGAAACAATGTTCCTACTGTAGATTCAGTTACCGGCTAATGTGCAAGACGTTTCCTAAATACACAGCTGGTTTATCGGGAATCGGTGATATTCCGCTGACTGCTGACCCTATGCTAAACTGAAAACATAATTTATACTGAAAAACATGTAAAAATGCCTACAGCACAACCTATGGATCTACAGTGTGGTGTTCAGAGGGGCCGTTCCATCACCTGGAAGCCCTCTGAGTCTTTCAAATGTCTCCATCTCTGCAGGTGTTTGGAGACCAGAGCTATAGATATTGTAAGTAAAAGGCCCTGATTGTGAATGGCAGAGAAGCCTCTCCAAGTCAATAACTCATTTGGAAAGGGTTTTGAATTAGAATGATCTTGCTGAGGGGAAGGTAGACTCCAGCCCATATCCTGCCTCAAGTCTCCCAAGAAACTGGAATGATAATCCTCCAGGAAAATCAATGACAGAATGCAGCGCCACGGGGACAAACACCAGCACCGGGCCCTTTCTGCACCCCACAACTCTTATCTGTCAATCGGCTGAATTTCTGCTGATATGCCATAAATCCAATTCCCTAAAATGTCATATTAAAATTTCAGGCCATTTAGATTGGCTTGTGGATGGAAAATGATGGCTTCCCTGTCCCGGGGGATGGGATTATATGTCAATAATGTCCTCAGTGCCAGGGAGGTTCTTTCATTAGCCTGTATTTAGATTGAAGTGTCATCCACATTATGAGAGTGTGCTGCTGCTGCTGCGTCTCAGCAGTGTGTGTGTGTGTGTGTGTGTGTGTGTGTGTGTGTGTGTGTGTGTGTGTGTTTGCCTGTTGGTACAGTAGTCAGGCTTTCTCAGCTCTCAGCCGTAACAGAGTCGTCTGTCCGATACGTCAGCAGCCAGATGTGTTGGGAGATACGGTGTGTGGAGTGACAGTGGTGGTACAGAGGGGTGGAGGTAACAGAGACCACCAGGACTAGTAGTTACAGGTTTGAGTTCAGCAAGTGTCTCCAAACCTTACACATCTTTAATGACAGCTCAACATATTCTCAAGCACATGCTCCTTGTTGTAACGGAACACATTGGCACATGTCGTCAGGCCTTGATCAGTGCAGAGCTGTACGCAGGTTTCAACAGATATCAATCGCATTGACTGGTGTTGCAATTGCAAAACGATTTGCGATATTTGAGAGGATGTTAATTGTAATATTGAAACACATATTTAAGTGATTATTTTTGCTATCATTATGATGGTGCAGGGTTAGGGTTAGAATGTTAGAATATGGTGTGTAGGTTCGGACATCTCTGCAACAACACAATACTTTACATTGTGATTCATTGTGCAGCCTTATTCTAATCATTGAAATGGAGTTCATAGTATTTCTTACAATCTACAAGAATACACCTGTTTGTCCAGCCCTAGTGTTATCCATGCTAGCTGCACATCTGCTCAATAAATCCAATCTCTCTTCAAAATCATCCTGTTTGATGTTTTCTTCGGAATCACATCTGATCCAGTCATTTCTAGATTAGAGCTGAGTGTGTGTTGTTCACATTGTGATCAGATATTGAATCCTTGTGCTGACAATCTGGTGCATTACTTGACAATAGACGGTTCGGGGGATTTTTTGCCTCGTCGGACCTTTTTTTTGTTATGTCGCTGCAGTCGGTCCAAGATCTTAGCAATTACTTTGTTGAGCACATTATTTCAATCAATAGAAGCAGAGCTCTTAAAAGAAATGCGTCGGTGTGGTTTTTCTTATCTAACGTATTTGTTATCAGCTTCCATTGCTGACATTGGAGGCTGTGTAAAGCCTTGTGGATGCTGCTGTTTAAGTGCATTAATGGACGTCCAGAGCTTGTGACTCTGGTACTCCACAGCACACCGGCACATGTCCCGGGTCAGTGCAGCGCTTTGTATGTGCATCTCTTCGGGTTGCTCTCTCTGTGCTTTGATCATCATTAGCTTGAACACTTAAAATAAAATATCTTAGCTCTCAGAATGTCCTTGAACTGTTCAAACACATACTGAGATACTGTTTTAAATAAGGTAATTCATTTCCTCTGGAGGTTCCCTACACAACAGCATCGGAATGCTACAGAAAGAGCAATGTGGCTGTTTGTTCTGTTGATGGGATGGAACCAGAGGAGTCAACAGTTCAGCTATGTGGCATGTGCTGCATTCTGACTCACTGGCTGTAGACTGTGGCTACAAGCCTGCCATTGGCCACACGTCATGCTTCCTTCTCCTCCCCTTCTGCTATCTGCTTTTAAAAGCGCCGAGCCAAGACGATTGTGATCGGTCTAAAGAAATACAAACAAGCCAGAGCTGTTCCCCTGCAGCAGAACAATGTGTGGAGCCATAAAGAGTGAAGCCCAGTACAGGAACCCTGTGTGAGGGCGAGTGCGTTGAGGGTTGGTCACCTCTAGTAGCGCTACAGAGCACGTTTTTCACACATTTGTGTGTGTTGTGCACGCACATACAGATGTTACACTGGCTTTCATCAACATGTGTCAGCATTAGAAGCTGCTTCTCCGTCACTAGATCAGGGTTAGGGTTAAAAGAACGGAGGCAGCGGATTCCATGAAGTGCATTTACAGCTGATCTACAGACGACAGTAACGCTCGTCAATGTGATGCTAGTGAAGCTACTGCAGGTACTACATTCACTATGGAAAAGTACCTCATTCAACTCAACTTTCAGACACGACCTTTAACCAGCGATGATGTGGTTTCTAAGGCCTCAGACACATGCAGTGCAGTTTTGTCCAGCTACTCAGTGATTGTACTCACATCGAATGTCCCGAGTCTTCCGTTGAGAGACGTGCGCAGAGAAAGTTGCTCTCTCGGAGGAAGTGGCTCACGCTTTGCTGACTGCAGAATAAAGAAACACTTCAGGCATTTCTTGGAAGTGCTGCGACATCACAACCAGCAGAATCACTAGTTGTTGGTGGGTACTTTATCTGCACTTTTACAGGCTGCGTGTGTGTGTGTGTGTGTGTGTGCTATCTCGCGCTGTTATCTTCACTCTTTGAAACTTTGCATGTGGGATCTTTCCTGAGTGTGTTTTGTGTCTTTTTCCCCTCCTGATCTGCAATTCTCCTGATCTGTCCTTTGTAACTCTGAGAGGAGATCTGAGCATCTCAAACAGCCCTATCAGCTCACTGCATCTCCTCCTTGTCTGCTATGGTTTGGAGTTTCCACAAAGTGTGTGTTTGCACGTGTGTTTTCAAGCGGGCTTGCGTCGGTACACTGGGAGGGGAGCCGCTTTGATTTCCCAAGACGTCTCGGTCAGGCCTCATCGCTTTCAGACAGCAATCTCTACTTAAAGAGGAGAGAAAAATGTGGGGAGGAGCGAAAGGGCAGAGAAATGAGTGTGTGCATCCTCACGTGTGTGTGTGAGAGAGAGAGAGAGAGAGAGAGAGAGAGAGAGAGAGAGAGAGAGAGAGATGATGGGATGAAGGTCAGTTGGGGAAACTTTGCAGAAAAATATGAAGACACTTAAGAGGGGAGTGAGCAAATAAATAAAGGATGTTTCCTTTGAATTAAACATGGCTGTAAACGGCATGGGGGATAGGGACCTCACACTCAGTTCATCTGAGCTGGTCAACACAACGCTACGCCTCACGAGCCTGCTGGGACACGGAGCAGTTAAACACACTGCCGTTCTCTGTATTTTCAGTCTCTAATCATGTTGTGTCTTGTGTCTCATCTGCTGTTTGCAGAGCAAATGCTCTTCATTAAAAGCGTCTTGAAGTTCATCAGCCAGGCTGTTGTTCTTGCAGTCTTTGCCATCGCTGCTGTTGGTAGGAATGACGCTGCACTTTGTTGACAACATCACGGTCCTCATCCACATAGTTGCTGTGTTGTAATATTAATTTGCTTAGTTGTCATCTCCATGTTGCCATGTCTGAATTATATATATATTTGAAACACAGCGGCTGCATAGGATCATGTTTTACCATCTGCATGCACTTGTGACACACTTATTCCATCCCTCTAATCAACGCACCAGCAACAACTCTCAAACCCCAAATGCAAATAGCAAACGCTAATGTGTCAACGATACTGAAGTATGTGTGCATTTCACTGATCCATATACAACTAACGCTCCAAACAGGTCTGCATCCAATTAGCTGGTCCCAGACTCATGACAGCATCATGTGCTGCTGTTTCCCAAATAATCCAATTTCAGCTCCTTAAACAATTTAATTCCAGTGCAAATCTCCCCTATACACCACTCAGTCATGTGCATCAAACACACACACACACACACACACACACACACACACACACACACACACACACACACACACACACACACAATGCACCCAAATAAAGCTTTCCTTGAAGGGGCAGGAAGCAACGCCTTATGTGTAATTATTGGGACATTCATTTTGCTAATTTAAAATTGTCATGAATGCAAGCTCATTTACACATTCATCATGTTAACACAGGTCATTGACACAGTGATCCTAAGTTAGGAGTGTTTGCTTAATCCCAAATTGTTCATTCGTCGTATAAACAAAGAAAGATGAAGGAGAGATAACAATCACAATGTGTTCTTGCATCAGCATGTGCTTATGTCTTATGGTATACCAGTTAGCTTCATGAGCTAGTGGTTTTTGTGTCTCTGGACTGAACTGCATGAGCTTCATCCACATCAAACAGCCTCCGTCTGCTACGCTGTTCATCCATCCTGTGCTGCTCTTTAGGGGAGGTCTGCTCAGCTGCTCCACCAGCACCACTTCAAAGGCTCCCAGCTCTCCTCTCATCACTTTTAGGGGCCAGAGAGGAAGAGCTGCTGGAAGTGCATTACAGTATCCTGAGCTGCAGATGTGCTCAGCCGTTTTCACTTCCAGCCAGGTTCCATCCACGTTCTGCTGAGTGATTGTTGGATGTATGCACTTAGACAGCGAAGTTACGGTCAGCTGCGCTTGCCAGGTTCGCTGAAGTCAGGGATATTTGTTAACCTCTAAAAATAAATAGTATTAATTGGCAAATGTAAGCATGTATCCAGTGATTTGAATCAGGGAGGGTTGTTCAACAGTAAAATATATGGAAAAAGTCTAATTTAACAAGCAAGCGGGCCATTTCCCTGTGAGGGTTACAATTACCCTAATTGAAAAAGCTGGACATGGATTGAAAGTGGCAGTCTAATTAATGGACTCATTTACAAGCTTCCATAGAAACCTCTGTTCGGTACAATACTTACACACATGGCTGGGTGCATAGCACGTCTGTGTATCTATCCCACATCTAGTGGCCTTTGTTGGTTCGTGTAATATGTGTGCTTTTCCAGGACACACACACATTCATGACCCTTTCTTTGTATGTTTGGAGCCCCAAATATTCAATAGATAAAGACACACTTAATAACATGGAATGAATAATCATAGGATCACTTTGGGTAAATTGTATAAATGAACCAATTCATTGTGAAATACAACTTTAGGTTTTCTCTGATCTCAGATGTAGTTGTGATTGGCTGATGAAGAGTGACACAGTGAAATGAAAAAGAAGCATGAAATAAAAGTGCTTAAAAAAACTCCATTACAGGATAAAACACTTTTGATAAAAAAACATTTTTTAAATAAACAAGTCAGTCAGTCAACAGATGAGCTTTAATTATTTCTTAACATAAATGAAACGATCATAATTAGTTGAGGCTCCATACGTTTATTCTGTGTGTGTGTGTGTGTGTGTGTGTGTGTGTGTGTGTCGTCTGTGGACTCATATTAAACAGGAACTCAGCTGTTAATTGTTTTGGTGACCTTTTCATCAGCTCACAGAAATGTCATCAATAATTGTTAATGGCTTCCCTGTTGTTTTTAATTTTGACGTTATTATCTTTATTTCCTTGTTATGCTGCTGACTGTAAATGGTAACTATGAGCTGCTGCTCTTCTCTCAGCATTCACTTCAATGTGACATCATATTATTATGTGTAATATCATGGACACAACACACACACCTCAGATCTGATGTTATATCCCATAATATGCAGCTAACTGATGATTGCTAGATGCTTGTTTGGAAAAGGAAATGTACTTATGACTTCTGGTGACTAGTAGTTCTTTTGATTACCAATGTTGATGCACTTATTGTAAGTCGCTTTGGATAAAAGCGTCTGCTAAATGACTGTCATGTAATGTAATGTAATGAACCTGTAGGTCATGATCCTTACTGGCATCTTGGATTTTCAGCGTATCGTTTTTTTGAATGTCGGCTCTATTTCCTGATTCGTACTGCAACATCTGCACAACAAACCCCTTGAGAACAACAGAATATCTCATCTTAATGTGTACTCATCATAAATCAAGGAGTTGGAGGTGGAGAGCGTTGATCAATACCAGCACTATAACAGGAACAGACCTGCTCATCTGGCTCATCATTCACCATAGTAATTAAAAAAGTAAAACAAGTCTGAGAGGAAGAGGAATGATTTATATGCAGAGTGGCGTTTGAGCCAGGAGAGTAGCTGGAGAACAACATTTCATGAGGATGCAGTGACTGCATTGTTAGTGTTTTGTGCAGTTCAGCAGAAGTTTCTCCAAACGAAACACTTAAATTGTTTCTCTTCCAGATATATTTCACAGTTAGAGCTGGAGCTTTTGGCGGATGTGTTCAACAGTTTGTCGGCGTCGTTAAATGAACTCGTCCCTCTCAGATACACAGACGGTGAGATACAGACCTCGTTCAGTCTTTCATGGAGATGTTGAGTCAACATCGAGTGAAGAACTGATCCTCCGTCAGCGTTCAGAGGAACACAAAGAAAAAGCTTTCCATGTGGTCTGTTAGGTTAATGTGGTAATGATTCTCAGGTCGTCTGATTCAAGCCTTCAGTTCAGGGATCAGAGATGTATCACCTTGAGATGTCCTGAGATGTTCTGAGATGTCCTGAGGTGTTAGCATCATTTGGTCCATATGGTTTTAATTGGTGGTAACTCTAAAATAAACCTGATGATTTTAAAGCAACAAGCTGATGCTTTCTCTAGAACATCACAGTTATACTAATTGATAGAGTATATTTAATGTAATGGTTATTAATGGAGGACTACGTCACCCAGCTGAGCAGAGCCTTTCCCACCAAATCGTTTTCTGTGACCATTTGCTAACAAGGGATCACCAGCTCAACTTCACCTCCTTCCAAGCTGCATGAAGAGCAGGAAAAGTATGAAAAGGTCAAAACTCCAGAAACACATGTAATGTACTGAACAACGTCATTGTCAGAGCAGCACAATCCACGTGAAGCTCTGTCACCTTCATTAGGATCACATCAACTCAACAGCTGGTCTGAGACGAGAGGTGGTCTCAGACCACAACGCGGGCTGACAAGTGGGAGAGGACTGACTGAGAGGACTTCTGCTGTAGTCCGATGTTGACTGGACATCTCGGCCGAAGACAACATACATAGTATGCAAAGAAGAAGTCCACAAAATAAGTAACGTTACTAAAGTAATGCCAGATAAACTGGAGGAGGGGTTTGTGAAGTCCGCTATTCCCTGCATAGAAGCGTCAGCTCTTTGCACCGTTTATGAACCTCCTACAGCCTTTTAGTTATTTTATATTTGGTCCGCTTTAACTAAGCAAAGTATCACTTTCACTTTGATTCAGACAAGCCAAACGGACCATGGCTTGTGAAAGTGCACCAAGTCCCTGTGGTAGAGGGGTTAAGACCTAAAGATCTAATAGGAACACACACTAAACTATCTACTACACAATACACACCAGGCCGGGCAGTTGGGCCGCTCACCGGTCCAGGGCTGAGGGTTAGGATTCACATTCATGCTCATTTCTGTTATGCTTTTTGGGCTTTTGCCAACTGATGTCCATGAATGGTGACTTAACTTATAAAGACTATTTACGAACAGCCAGAGTCCACTCTTATGTAGTTACAATTCATACAATAGTGGGTGACCGTGGCTAAGTGGAGAGCAGGGCTGCCTTTCAATCAGAGGGTCAGCGGTTCGATCCCCAGCTCCTGCTCCGCTAGTCTCATGTCAATGTGTCCTTGAGCAAGACACTTAACCCCAAAATTGCTCCCGTAGCTGCGTCTACGGTGTGTAGATAGATACTGAATTGTAAGTCGCTTTGGATAAAAGCGTCTGCTAAATGACCGTAATGTAATGTAATTCAGTTTCATGTGTCCACTTTGTTTACAATAAATAGAAGAAGAGCAAAGTAAATAATACAAGTACTAACTTGTACTAACTCGACAGAGACAAGAGAAAAAAAGTGACACTATTAGGCACTGTGTGTGTGTGTGTGTGTGTGTTGTAGCGTCTTGCTCGTACGTCTCTTTTTCTGCTGAACAGTGCGAGTGTGAGCATGGGTGAGTGAACATTTACATATGTCTGTGACTAAGCCCATTGGCACAGTACAGTATGATGCAGTGCTGCTCGTCTCACTGTGCCTGTCTGCTGTGAGTGTAGTTGTCTGTGTCCTGGTTGTAATCCTCAGCGCTGTCCCTGGGGGACGCGGGTGATGCTAGCAGCAGCCAAACAACAGGTCAGTCTGTCCTCGCGTCCCCACGGGTTGCCTGGACACCACAGTGACGCAGAGCACTGGGAATGTATGGGGAAAATGACCGGCTGTTTTTGTGGACAAACTGTCCACATTGTATTGCATGGGCTCTAGATTATGAGCGAGAATGCAAGCAGTAAAGCTGGTGTTGTGTAAAGCAACATGGCGCTGAGGCACATTCTCACAGGTACAGATGTCCTCTACAGCAGGAGAGCTACTTTAAGGGTCCTGAGTAGTACGAAGGGCTACTCGTTTGATACAAACTTCTGAATAACAAAGTTGCACAGATCACCTTTTAATAATAGTAATATATGTGAAGATCTGATCACATGTCAATGTTAATTATTCCTCACAATAATTATTAATAATGATTTCCACAACAACGTCTTCGGGCGCCTGCGTTCAACCCTCTAGTCTGGGCCTTTTCGGTCAGACTGCGTTGCCTCTCCTCTACCCCCTCCTTCACGAGTTGTCCCCCGGCCCGTTCCGAGGACCGACGGACCTGACGACGGGGTGCGCTCGCGGCGTGCGTCCGGCGCCAACGGGAAGCGCCCGCCATTCAGAACCTGGAAACCTAATGCGGTGCGGCGGCCTCGTCCTGGCTGTCTGCCGTGCGTCTCCGGGTTCCCAACTCTCTGATGACAAGACATATTGTCATTTTAAAAATCGACATCAATGCAAGTGTTTTTGATTAAAAAAGACAGACAGCTCCATGGTGACTTGTGCTATTTTTAGAACATGCCTCCCCTGCGGGCGACCAGGTGCCCGCGGGCACCTTGTTGGCTACCTCTGCTCTAAACACTCTGCTGTGAGTGTTTAGAAGCCGCCATCATGGAACTCTAATCTCACTGTCTTCCCTCTGACAGCACCATTCCACAGACCTTTGCCCTCTTCTCTATGTCCTCCAATGAATCAGACACTGTAGTACTACACAGGTCATGACACGAGGGATCTTATGCTATTCATTAGGAACACGGATCACAATTGGACAATAAATTATTCATTCGAAATCGGCAAGTAGGAGAATCTCTGGTATGTTTCTCTTCTGCCCCTATTCACCCCCCATGTCACTCAGTCCTGTTAAGAAAAAAGGCAATTCAAGCCAGTGAGGGATACACAGTGACTCAGACTGCTTGTGCAAGTACAATGTGAAGGCAGCCTTGGGGATTCTGTGAGAGATGTGCATGGGCTCTCTACCTCATTCTGAGGTGAAAATAGGCATTGTGGCTCCGCTGAGAGACGGGAGTGTTGGCAGGTGTCCCATATTGAGAAGTGTGAGACGACCCCATGCTGCACGGCAGAGCGAAAACAACTAACAAAAACACAGGTTGGATGAGCGCATGCGTAGTTCGGAGACTTAAATGTGACGTGGAGGTCAGAGACACAGGTGGGAAGTCACTCACTTCAGTCCCAGGACCAACAGGGAGAGCCCGGTTGAAGACAGCAATATATTAACATTCTCCAATCCTTCAATGCACTACTTTTTATGAGTAAAGAGCCGAACCCCCAACTGTTCAGGGGTCGACTGTAGACTACTGCGATTGGACCAGTCAGGTCCAGGAGGCAACATCTGGGTCTGAAAAGTGAAGCCAATCTGAAAATGTGTTAAAGCTGCATTCTCTCTAGTGTCCAGCAGGGGGCGACTCCTCTGGTTGTATAGAAGTCTAGTCTAAAATGACTCTACTTCTCTCTTGATTTATTCCCTCAGTAAACATTGTAAACATGAGTTTATGGTCTCAATCTCTAGTTTACAGTCTTATTCACTACAGCATGATACCTTGTGATAGGTTTCTACTACGGGAACCCTTTCACACTGTGTTTTTCACTTCATGAAAGATAATGGTAACATTTTGTTCGCAGCGTTAACTTGTACTGTACTTCCAAAAAAACAAAATGGCGACGGCCAAAATGCCAAACTCAAGACTTCAAAACCGTAGTACACAAACCAATGGGTGATGACACACTGAGAATGTCCACTTATATCTATTCCATGGACAGGTCTTGCAATGGTTGTGTGGTTTTGATTTTGATTTTTAAATATAAAATGGTAACTTTCACCAGATACATACGGCTGAAAATATAATACCTGCAAGCAGCACTTCTTGGGGCCAAGCACTGCAGTACAATACAGTACAGCACAGTATAGTACAGTAAAGCACAGTAAAGCACAGCACAGTACAGTAAAGCACAGTACAGCACAGTACAGCACAGCACAGTACAGCACAGTACAGTACAGCACAGTACAGCACAGCACAGTACAGTACAGCACAGTACAGTACAGTAAAGCACAGCAAAGTACAGCACAGCACAGTACAGCACAGTACAGCACAGTACAGTACAGCACAGTACAGCAAAGTACAGTTAAGTACAGTACAGCACAGCACAGTACAGCACAGCACAGTACAGTAAAGCACAGCAAAGTACAGTTAAGTACAGTACACCGGTCCTAAGAGACGTGTCTACCCTCTGAGCAAGTGTGATCATGATTGGAGAAACATAACTGAGATGTGGCCCACTTCCTGTTTGTTCCTACCAACTTCCTCACAGGAGAAATGGTGTGCAGTAAATGACTTGTTAAATAAATGAATGTTCAGCTGCTTGTGCGTCTTCATCAACAAATTCATATTTGAGTCACTGACAAACAGTTACAATCTGTTGACAACTCAAAATGAATAGAATGAATAGATGCTTCCTTTTGCAGAGTAAAACTTTAGAGCTGCATGCTCAAAATGTAAGAAAATGAAAGACTCATTTACATGAAGTTTGATTTTTTAGGATGATTCATTTGCATTAAAGTCGTCATTCGTCATTTAAAACAGATCACTATGTGAAACATTACACACTTAAAGTAAGATGTGGCTCTTTTTATTCCCCTAAAGATAGATGTTGTCCTGCTTTACCTTACTGCAGTTCATACGCACCGTGTACAAAGTCAGTGAAGATGAATCTTTAACTAGCAATGAATCAGATTCAGCTGATCACAAAGAGACGGATCTCCTTGTTGTTAATGTCTGGCAGCAGCCCTGCACTCTTTTACACAATCCTGTACTCTTTTTCTTTATCGTTAGTGTTTTTCACTCCCAACTCGTCTAATAACGTCGCTTGATCGGTGCTCCTAAGCTTCACACTATGACGCTCTATGTAAGTGAAAGAAACAGGAGCGGTGTTTCAAAGAAAAACACATAAATAACACAATGTGACCATACAAGGGCCAATCATTTACAAGAACAGATTGTAAAACATGAAAGTTATTGAGGACGGCACAATAAACAGAAAATACACAATGAAAACAGATGAAAAGCTCAAACACCAGTGTGAACAGGTGTGTCTGGAGCTGATTCTTAAACAAAGTCACAGAATCAGCAAAGCGTAGGGGTGCAGGCACAGCTCTCCACAACTTTGGTGCTGCTGCCTCAAAAACTCGGTCACCGCGGGTCTTAAGGCGAGTGCGTGGGAGTGTGAGGTAGTGAAGCCACATATGCAGAAGTCTGAATTGGGAGTGAGAATTTTAAAGTGGATCCTATATGCTGATCAAGATGTTATGGTCCACAGTGTTGCAGAGCAGTCACCTGCATCAGAAGACATTCAAATATCATTCAAAGCCCTCAGGAGAGCGGTTTCAGCAGAGTGCTGTTTTCGAAACCCTGACTGGAACTTGTCATGCATATTGTGCATCTCCAGTGCAGCAGTGAGCTGGTTGGCCACTACTTTCTCTTTGATAGGACAGGCAGGTTTGATATGGACCTGTGGTTCATGGGCAAAGACCGCTCTACGTTTGGTTTCTTTAATACAGGCTGGAATGTGGCATGCTTGAAATAGGAGGGGACAGTTCCTGGAGACAATGAGGAATTAACAATAGAGAGCCGGTCACAGGTAGCACAGGTAGCACAGATAACACAGGTAGCACAGATAACACAGGTAGAGCAGGTAGCACAGATAACACAGGTAGCACAGATAACACAGGTAGAGCAGGTAGCACAGATAACACAGGTAGCACAGGTAGCACAGATAACACAGGTAGCACAGGTAGCACAGATAACACAGGTAGCACAGGTAGAGCAGGTAGAACAGGTAGCACAGGTAGAACAGGTAGCACAGGTAGAGCAGGTAGAACAGGTAGCACAGGTAGCACAGGTAACACAGGTAGAGCAGGTAGAGCAGGTAGCACAGATAGCACAGGTAGCACAGGTAGAACAGGTAGAACAGGTAACACAGGTAACACAGGTAGAGCAGGTAGAGCAGGTAGCACAGGTAGCACAGGTAGCGCAGGTAGAGCAGGTAACGCAGGTAGCGCAGGTAGCGCAGGTAGAGCAGGTAACACAGGTAGAGCAGGTAGCACAGGTAGCACAGGTAACACAGGTAGCCAAGTGTCTCTGCTGTTGTCTCGGCTGCACTGTACCCCTCTAGCGTCAGTGTTGGGCGTGTCAGGGACGGCGTGTCAATATATGCTTGTTACATGCATTAAAATCAATTTCCTTTTTTACAGGATTTTAGGTTTATGCAATAAAACCAACTAGTTAGGTTTTGGAACAAGATTGTGGTTGGTGTTAACTTGACTGACTAATGAATACCTTGACTAGCGATTTCTGTGACAAGCGAGTCACATGACTAGTGACTGGCATGACAAGTCAACGTGGACTTTTAGTCACAGCGTGATCTTATTGAAAGTTGTTTGTCTGACCCATCCACCACGCCTTCCACCTGCCCTAATCGGACTATCGCGCACTTTAAACTACGTCAGCTGATCTGAGCGTCCTGATGCTGATGGGTTTACGTCGGAGTTGGTAGAAGACCAGGTGCGTCTCTACAGAAGCTGCCTCTGGAGTCAGCATCAGACACCGACGGGCACTGAACAAGCTGCTGAATTTGATGAGCTGGGAGTGAGAACAGGTTGGTGTCGTCTACCTATTTCATAGTTTACATGGTACATATTCCAAAATAAGGGGCAGCACAGTGGTGCGACGGTTAGCTCTGTTGCCTCACAGCACCGAAGGCATGTAGCTTAGGTCCATTAGGTTGATAGGCGACTCTAAGTTGCCTGTAGGTGTGATTGGTTGTCCATCTCTATGTGTCAGCCCTTTGATTGCCTGACCATCAGTCCAGGGTGTACCTCGAACCTGGCCCAATGTCAGCTGGGACTGGCTCCAGCCACCCATGACCCTGGTGGATCAGATAATGGATGGATGGATGTTCCTGTATGTTTAAGGGGGTCAGCAGGTTCCTGCAGGGCCCTGACTATGCTATCAGTAGGTCACTTTTCCCCAACCAACTTTTGTTTACCATAGACTTTGATGGACAGACAGGAAAGTGAAAAAGAGGATAGGGTGCAAACGTTCACTCTATCAGTGATTCATAAAGAAAGAACAGTTTCCTTTTATACTCTGAAAAAAGTTAATTTTCAAATCAAAGAGTGCGTTTGTTCCTCAGATGACTTCTCTCTCTCTCTCTCTCTCTCTCTCTCTCTCTCTCTCTCTCTCTCTCTCTCTCTCTCTCTCTCTCTCTCTCTCTCTCTCTCTCTCTCTCTCTCTCTCTCTCTCTCTCTCTCTCCTTGCTTCGTGCTCTGTAAGCCGAACCTCTGGAGGGCGACGGGCTAAAAAAGGAAACAGACGATTTGGCCCTGGGCTCTCTTCTCTTTTAATAGGCCTGGTATTCCTGAGGGAGCAGGCAGGAGTTCACCTTGATGTCACATATCAGCGGCAGGCTCAGGGCTCATGGCTGGCCTTCTCTCACTCGCTCACAGTTATAAAGGACGGCGGTTTAGGGAGGGAGGGAGACGGAGGAAGAACACATTCTTTGACCTTCTTTTATCTGTAAGGGGCAGTGAGAGTGTGTGGTTTGATTTAATTGTATACTGTACGTGTGCTGTCAACCTTTTGTTAAGACACAGTATTTAATATTTTGGTGAAGTGTAAATGAGGTCATGAACCAAAACCTTGTTCTTGTTGGTATTGTTTGGAACTACTGGCTTATTGCTGCAGAATGTTCTTGCTCAAACCAGCCATTGGCTCTGAGTAGCACCGCCCATGGCAGCCACTCCGCTCTCATTCTTGTCATTTGAAACAAGAAACAGAAACATGCATCACTTCATTCATCAGTACATGAGTTCTCCTCGGAAAGGACTATTTTGTTACAACAATCTGTCATGCAGATTTGTGAAAAACAGTTTAATGGCGAGACGCGTGATCTTTTCAAATCAGCTGCCGGTCCTGACCAATCAGAGCCAAGCACACGTCTCATATTGGACAGAGCTCAAAGTACTGAATAGAACGCTGCGTGACGGAGTAATGTAAGTAGTGCTGAGATTTACAGGTGACAGATTACTGATGTAAAGCCATGATGTCTAAGCAGACACATAACTAAACAGGTTAATATCTGGAATGTGTCGCCCGTTCTTTGTTGCACATTGACAGCGTTGCTGTGGACCGGCTGTCACGAGGTGGGCTGGTGGATCCCGACCAAAGTATAAGATTCAGCATAAACTGCGATCACTTCACAGCGTTTAGCACACATTACAACGTTTACGTGAAACCTGTTACAACGTAAAAAGGCTGCCCATTATAGTGAGTAAGGATCATCTCGATTTAGGAGGTTGCAGTACCATTGAGATCGGTGTTCCTCTGCAACATACTAGATGACAGAACAGACATTTAAAAGCCTGTCGTATCATGCAATATGTGATGTGTTCATAGTTCATGAATCAGCTTGCATTGTGGTGGCAGCTGTCGGCTAGTGAATAGCAATCATTAGCAGCAATGTCAGATAGTAGCATTCGCACTACAAGCAGGTGTTTAACTACACCGCTCTGCTTTGTAAACGTGTGAGATGATCTCCTCGTGTGAGTGGTTCTACAGACGTCAGGAACATACGCTTTATTAGGGAATGACATCATAAACATATTCTAAGTAGTAACCAGGAACGAATCAGAGTTTTACTTAAACTTTTGTACAACACGAGAACTTTCCTTAAGTCAAGTGAACATGAACCCTTCAGATTCAGCTCAGAGTAGGAGTTCAGCATCTAACCAGAAGTGCAACATATACACAGTGTGTATATAGTATAAACAGTAAGGTGTATGTGTGTGTAGTCACTGGAGGAAGGTGTCTGGTGTGTTTTTCATGGCGTCATAATATCATGAATGACCACTTTACATTGACATGTGTGTGCTGGAGTTGTCTGTCAAAGGCTCTATAAGCACATGTGAGGGATCAGTGCTTGAGGACCTTCTGTGGAGGAGTGCACACTCACTACATGCCACTGAGTTAATCTGGACCTTTTTCACCATCATCTCTCTCTCTCTCTCTCTCTCTCTCTCTCTCTCGCTCTCTCTCTCTCTCTCTCTCTCTCTCTCTCTCTCTCTCTCTCTAACACACACTCGCTCACTCTCTGTTATTCAGTCTCCTGCTGTTTGGACAAACACTTGACCGGAGCGTCCAGCAGGCCACACAATCGATGGCAAATGCCCACGGCTAAATCAAATTACTTCTGCTCGATTTGTAGCCGGGGACAAAAGAAAGAAGAGGAAAATATAAAACAGTGTTATTTCCAGGGTCAGTGGCTGTCTGAAGAAGTTTCTTTTTTTTGTCTCCCTCAGTCTGGAAGGACACACAGCTGTGTAGAGAGGATCGCTGCTGTGTGTCTGCTGGTTCCATCGAGCTGAAGCAGCGGGTGTTCAGCGCATTGTGGACAGAACTGAAACGTCTCAAGTAAACACTGGTATAGTGGTAGAGTCTCCACTCACTAACGGGTGAGAAGGACTATTTGAATGTAAAGAGAGGCTTATTCAATTAAAGATAATACAATAGTAGTCAAAGAATATTATAAACATGTTTTACATAGAGATACAAAAATATTCACATTCATATAACACATTCTAAATTTGAAAAAGTCATTGATATTGTTCTGGTCTGGCAAGGAGTTCACCAAACAAATACTTTAATAAACAAAAGGTCAGGACATTTCAAATGGGCAACAAAAAATTAGCATTCTCATAATGAATGCCAGTAGACAAAACGTGACGCCAGTTCAACTACTGCAGTCCTGCTGCAACACTGTGTGCAGCGCATCAGGTGAGTCAGGAGAGTCAGGAGAGAAGAAGGCAGCCCTCCCTCAGGAGGGGGCGGGTCTTACAGGGCCAAGGCAGTGAACAGCTGCCTCCAATCTCCTTGATGGCCTCACTCTGGAATCCAGGGACAGACAGACAGCACCAAACACACACACACACACACACACACACACACACACACACACACACACACACACACACACACACACACACACACACACACACACACACACACACACACACAGATCAGCATTATTTAATTTGGTACTTATTAGGTGTTATTAATAATGTTAAGCTTGACAGTGGGACAGCAAACCAGCATCAACAACATCATCATCCTGAAGCTGAAGCAGAGAAATAGAATTCAGACGTCGTTCATGAGGTTATTTTATGTTCTTAATGTGACACGTCTTCAAAAAGGCCTATTAGATTTATGATTTATGAGTTCAGCTGAGCTGCTGTGCACTTACTTAAAAAGGTTTTAGATGTCATTCATTGGATGTGTATTAATTGAGCATCTATAATAAGCATCACATGGTATACATTCCATAGTTCTTTGCAGGAGTTATTGGTATCTATAAGGAAGGCTTATAAACTACAGTACAACCTCTCACAACGTGTGTCTGTAAACCTTTGACTGACCCCGTTCTTCTTCTTCTCATGTGTGTCTGTCCTTGTTGTATCATCATTATTCTAGTCCATATTCTGCCTGTTTGCCTTCCTGTCTGCACCCCTCACCCCAGCCTCCAGGGCCACTTTGACAATACACGATGCAGGCGTCAGGCTGCAGATACTAAGCTATCCATTTCTCTGTCTAATGGAGTTACGGATGGCCTCTGTTGACCCTTAAACAGTTTGCGGTGGAGGAGGCAGCCACCGGCGGCGGCATTAGCGTGACATTCTCTCCTTGCCGCCTGTTTGTTCTCTGCCAGCTGATCTCATTTCAGGGTGAAAAGCTGGATTTGACAAAGAAGGACCTTTAATGCAGGGGACTGATTGATTTGCAGCGAGATCTGGAGGTGAGTCTGTCTCCTCACGTGTGCAGGCAGAGTTGGGGTTTCCATCCTGGTTGTGGCCTCGGGGCTCATTCTTGGAGCCCCCAGCTCTGTCGGCTCCTCTTTGATCTCTGGCTGCTCACTTTTCTCAACCAGTTCCAGCTGGAACCGTAAAGGTAGTTTGCATTTGCTGCATTGTTCCTCTGCTTGCATCATAAAATACATAAAGTTGCTTTGTTTGAGTTGAGATTTTTTGGAATCCTGTCAGAATTTAAGGTAGGATCAAGCCCCTGTGAGAACATTCAAAACGTGTTGCACTATTGATCTCTTTTAACCAGACGAAGAGCACAGCTTTGACATCTTCTGCAAAGGTCATGAGCAGCTGAAACCTTTAGGCTCGGTGATCAGTCAACAGTATCCAGTGGAGTGAAAGGGCCTCTGAGCAAAACACACTGGAAGCAAGGAGCTAGTCCTAAACGTTAGAAAAGCAAGGTTCATATGTTGACATATGGTATATGCCTTTACGTTGACAATGTTATTACAAATCATATCTTTTGGTTTGTTTTCATGTTTAAACATGTGATGTCCACATAGTGGTTGCTGAGATCTGGGAACATCGTGACATAGTTCTAATTAGCAGCTAGAAAATCAGACATTTTAAGCAGATTATCTAAACCACTTGGAACACTGAAAGCGAGTACGTTTAATTTGTCACAGCACAGGAAAACTGTGTGCACACAACTACAGCAGGTCTGGTCGGTCAACGTAAGTCAGTCTGTAAACTAGGACGGATGTTTCAGCGGCTTGTTTCTTGCCCTGTCTGACTCATCTTTAGTGATGTCACCATGTTTCATGACGTCAGCTTTGAACTGAGCACAATGGTATTAATAGTGATGCGGATGGAGACGCTCCTTAAACAATGAGTGACTTTTAGATTGTTGGTGTCCTGAACCATGACTACGTTTTGACCCAATCTTTAGCCACATATGTTTCCCAAACCTCGGGAATGGCAAAAAAAAGAGGTGAACATTTGTGTCATTTGTGTTTGGAAGGTAATTTAAAGAATCATCTAATTTGACTCGTTAGATAGAAAGTTGACCTTGAGTTAAGATTCATTCGTGAAAAGACCTCAAGCAAACATAATACCACTGGAACACTGGCTACCGTCCATTATATTACTGCCATAACCAAGATACCGGACATGCCCGTCTCATTACAACATTGATATTATATTAGGATTATATATTGCTATAATAGCCGGACGGAACCAGTCCAGCACAGATTATGCTTATTTTATTTGGCAGTGAATTCATTTAAATGGGGAAAACACACCGCTGCCTCTCAGCTCCTCTGCCTCCTGGTGATGAGATGCTTCACCTTCCTCAGGAGGGCCAGAGAAGAAGGAAAGCTCTCAGAACGATGGAAACAAGATTCACTGACTGAGCAACAAAGTGCTTAGAAAAGGCCTGACATTCAGACTTAATGCGTGTCTCTCGCCCACAGACTCAGCTCGAGCAGAGTCAGTCTGGGGCTGCAGAGCGGCCTGCTGCTAATTGTGTTATTTCTGGACAGTTGAGGCTTCATCCTCGCAGGGCTGCAACAGTTCAGCCATCTTCCGCAGCTGTATATTTTCTCACCAATTTCTCCCTCATTCGCCTCTTCCATAATAACCATTACATTTTCTGTTAAAAAGCCTCCCCTCCTCCAGTCTAATTATCACCAAGCTGTTCCCTCTCGCTACATAATGGATGCCAGGAAACATTAAGAGCTCCTGTGCAGAAATTAGCACTTGACCTGCAGCCTCCATACCAAGATAATGTCTGTACGCTTACAGTAGGGGGGGTTGGGGTTGGAGACTGTGATCTCTTCTTTTGCCTTTTAAGTGCTGAGGGAATTGAGAGATAAAGTCTTACTGAAAAAGCTTGGTGTCTATAATCCAGACAGAGCGAACAAGGCGACGTAGAGACACTGAGAAGGAAAGGGATCAGGAGGGGAGGCGAGGAGAAGAAGCTGCTCTCATCATCCCTATCTCTTATCTCTTACTGTTCACGACCATCATTACTGCAAAATGCTAAATTCTTCTTTTTCCTCCCAGAAACCTGAACCACTCTTCCAGTGCTCAGATAACTACTGCTATGTTTCATGAGGAGAAAAGACCCAGAGAGGAGTGTTTACCGCGCGAACCGACTCTTTCACACCAGAGAGGAGTATTTACCGCGCTAACCGACTCTTTAACACCAGAGAAGAGTGTTTACCGCGCTAACCGACTCTTTAACACCAGAGAGCTAACCGACTCTTTAACACCAGAGAGGAGTGTTTACCGCGCTAACCGACTCTTTAACACCAGAGAGCTAACCGACTCTTTAACACTAGAGAGGAGTGTTTACCACGCTAACCAACTCTTTAACACTAGAGAGGAGTGTTTACCGCGCTAACCGACTCTTTAACACCAGAGAGGAGTGTTTACCGCGCTAACCGACTCTTTAACACCAGAGAGCTAACCGACTCTTTAACACTAGAGAGGAGTGTTTACCACGCTAACCGACTCTTTAACACCAGAGAGCTAACCGACTCTTTCACACCAGAGAGGAGTGTTTACCGCGCTAACCGACTCTTTCACACCAGAGAGCAGTGTTCACCACGCTAACCGACTCTTTAACACCAGAGAGGAGTGTTTACCGCGCTAACCGACTCTTTAACACCAGAGAGCTAACCGACTCTTTAACACTAGAGAGGAGTGTTTACCGCGCTAACCGACTCTTTAACACCAGAGAGCTAACCGACTCTTTAACACCAGAGAGGAGTGTTTACCACGCTAACCGACTCTTTAACACCAGAGAGCTAACCGACTCTTTAACACTAGAGAGGAGTGTTTACCACGCTAACCAACTCTTTAACACTAGAGAGGAGTGTTTACCGCGCTAACCGACTCTTTAACACCAGAGAGGAGTGTTTACCGCGCTAACCGACTCTTTAACACCAGAGAGCTAACCGACTCTTTAACACTAGAGAGGAGTGTTTACCGCGCTAACCGACTCTTTAACACCAGAGAGCTAACCGACTCTTTAACACCAGAGAGGAGTGTTTACCGCGCTAACCGACTCTTTAACACCAGAGAGCTAACCGACTCTTTAACACTAGAGAGGAGTGTTTACCACGCTAACCAACTCTTTAACACTAGAGAGGAGTGTTTACCGCGCTAACCGACTCTTTAACACCAGAGAGGAGTGTTTACCGCGCTAACCGACTCTTTAACACCAGAGAGGAGTGTTTACCGCGCTAACCGACTCTTTAACACCAGAGAGCTAACCGACTCTTTAACACTAGAGAGGAGTGTTTACCACGCTAACCGACTCTTTAACACCAGAGAGGAGTGTTTACCGCGCTAACCGACTCTTTAACACCAGAGAGCTAACCGACTCTTTAACACTAGAGAGGAGTGTTTACCGCGCTAACCGACTCTTTAACACTAGAGAGGAGTGTTTACCATGCTAACCGACTCTTTAACACCAGAGAGGAGTGTTTACCGCGCTAACCGACTCTTTAACACCAGAGAGCTAACCGACTCTTTAACACCAGAGAGGAGTGTTTACCGCGCTAACCGACTCTTTAACACCAGAGAGGAGTGTTTACCGCGCTAACCGACTCTTTAACACCAGAGAGGAGTGTTTACCGCGCTAACCGACTCTTTAACACCAGAGAGCTAACCGACTCTTTAACACTAGAGAGGAGTGTTTACCGCGCTAACCGACTCTTTAACACCAGAGAGGAGTGTTTACCGCGCTAACCGACTCTTTAACACCAGAGAGGAGTGTTTACCGCGCTAACCGACTCTTTAACACCAGAGAGCTAACCGACTCTTTAACACTAGAGAGGAGTGTTTACCACGCTAACCGACTCTTTAACACCAGAGAGGAGTGTTTACCGCGCTAACCGACTCTTTAACACCAGAGAGCTAACCGACTCTTTAACACTAGAGAGGAGTGTTTACCGCGCTAACCGACTCTTTAACACTAGAGAGGAGTGTTTACCATGCTAACCGACTCTTTAACACCAGAGAGGAGTGTTTACCGCGCTAACCGACTCTTTAACACCAGAGAGCTAACCGACTCTTTAACACTAGAGAGGAGTGTTTACCACGCTAACCGACTCTTTAACACCAGAGAGGAGTGTTTACCGCGCTAACCGACTCTTTAACACCAGAGAGCTTACCGACTCTTTTACACCAGAGAGGAGTGATTACCGCGCTAACCGACTCTTTAACACCAGAGAGGAGTATTTAACACGCTAACTGACTCTTCAACACCAGAGAGGAGTGATTACCGCGCTAACCGACTCTTTAACACCAGAGAGGAGTGTTTAACACGCTAACCGACTCTTTAACACCAGAGAGGATTGTTTACCGCACTAACCGACTCTTTAACACCAGAGAGGAGTGACTACCGCGCTAACCTACTCTTTAACACCAGAGAGGAGTGTTTAACACGCTAACTGACTTTTCAACACCAGAGAGGAGTGTTTACCATGCTAACCGACTCTTTAACACCAGAGAGGAGTATTTAACACGCTAACCGACTCTTTAACACCAGAGAGGGAAAGGTTTTCATTCATGATCACTTGTGACAACGCTCAGGCAAAAATGAGGGTGGAAAAATATTTTCAAACAATTTACCAATAATTATTGATTCATCTGATTAATCATTTTCTCATTTAATTGATTATTTGTCAACATCTACAAAATGTTAGTGAAAAATGCCCAAAACAACAGTCCAAAAGTTCAAGATGTTCAGTTTACAGAGAATAATTAAACTACCAAGCATTCAAATATAAAGCCACTAACAACTAACTATTAACTATTTGATAAATCAAAGTTTCTGGAAAGTGTTGATCAGAGAAAACAATTTAAACTTCTTCTTTCTCACCAAACCTCGACATTGGGGTTAGGGTGTTATTCTTAACTTCAGTGCTGCTGTATTACTGGTCAACTCACACCTTGGTGCCTTTCTGGTGCATCATCATGTCCTTTATCTACACTAGTCAGGCTTGAGACGGTACAATAACCACTATAGCTGCTTTTTTGGACAGTCAGTATACTTACCATAGATTACAGTTTACTTTGACAACTCCAAAGTCAAGTTAAGCCAACACTTGTTTGATAACGGTGTCCCACAAGGATCACCATTAGGTCCCATGTTATTAGCTCTATATATCATCTATTGATTTTCAACTCAACACTGCTATGACCATTATTATGCTGATGATACCATCTTGTATGCCATCAACTGTACTACAAAGACATGCACTTCTTAATAATTTAAAGGTTGTTTTTTAACTCCTAAAAGACCAAATACATAATAAAGAAATAAATAAGCACAATAGAGCGTATTAATGATAGTACATTGGCGTAATGCCAATTTCACTGTAGAGAAGAATTGATGAAAAGTTTGTGTCTCCAACCAACTGATACTGTTTTCATTGCAGTGACATTACATGTTATCCTAGTTAGCTGCCTTACATAAAGGTGTTGACTTTATGCTTGATGGCATAAAAGATGCTCACACCCTCGTCAGTAGGCTGAACATCTTGTCTGAACAACTTGTCCAAAGACACGGGGTCATTACAATCACCTTCCTCCTCTGAGTGGAGGGTTAATAAACAACAACAGCAACGTTCAATGAAAATGAAATCAAATTAAAATAAAATGCATATTGTCTCTCTTGGGCACACAGTACTTCCTTTTGCCGGCATAATGATGTTCCATTATGCAGTATGCTTTGACTGTAGGCCTTGGATACAGCAGGATGTCTTATTAGCATAGCATTGGCTGCAGGACATTTGCCTCACACTTGTTTAAAGGTAATGAAGAATCATCTGAGGGAGCGCGTGCTGCGATCAGGCTGCCATCTGTTACCTGCTAACACTGCTCACCCTGACAATGAGGAAAAAGCTGGAAACACTACACAGCCACACCGAGCTGTGTGTTCATATGTGAGCGCTCGTTTTACAAATGATCTATTACCTTTTTAAAAGGGGCTGACATTGTGTTCACGGCTAACCGTTGGCCTTCTCTCCTCTCTTGTCTTCCTGTGCTGCTCTCTCTGATTCATTGTTTCTGTTTTTGTTGGCTATTGACTCTTTATGACCAATGTTAAGATTGAATTTGAGCATTTTCATGTCAAAGCATCATGACTGAAGCAGTGATTTAGATCATTATCACTTTCAAAGACTAAAAAGAGTACCTTTAGAACTTGAAGAATGAATTGAATGAATACATATTTCTGTGGTTTCAGGCGTCACATGTTTACGTTGTGGTCGAGCCTGAGCCATTCTACCAACAGTATACTTAGGTACTACTTAGCATAAAAAGGCTCTGATGAACCTATTGTGCATCACCTGTCATGTACCAAATGGTTGACACACGTAATGACTTGCTGCTGGACAAAGTTCTTCATCTAGAGCCACAGTGTTACATTCATCAGGTGGACACAACCATGAACTGGATAAGATCATACATGCAGTTGTTCTTGAATATTTAGCAACTTGTAGTGTTGAGAGCCTGAGTTGGAGGATCAGACTCTGTGTGTACGGCTTTGGAAACCTTTAAGAGTGACTCAAGAAGAGGGAGTTTGGGTTGAAGGTGTGGTGGAGTTGCTCTTTAAAATAGTTTATCCCCTTGAGAGCATGAACGTGCTGAACACATACTAGCTTATACGGTGTCTTGTGTGTAAGGTTTACATGTGTGCCTGTTGGTGGAAGTAGAACACATTGTAGGGGTCACATAAACAGGGTCATCCTCTGGGGAGTGATTCATCCTCTGGGGAGTGATTCAGAACACATTTGATATTCAGCCTTTGGTTTGGAGATACTCGGTCATGGGCCACTCTTCTGGTCCGTGAATTATCTTGGCCTGGTGGTGGCAGTAGAGGAAAAGTCAGTGGATCACAAAAATAATCTTCTGATGATCTGAAATATCATAAATCTTAATACAAAATAAATTGTCCATCTGGACAGTAGTTCTTATGTATTGTAGATGTGTTGTGTTATGTTCATAGACATGTGTTGTGTTATGTTATGTTCATAGACATGTGTTGTGTTGTGTTCATAGACATGTGTTGTGTTATGTTCATAGACATGTGTTGTGTTCATAGACATGTGTTGTGTTGTGTTATGTTCATAGACATGTGTTGTGTTATGTTCATAGACATGTGTTGTGTTATGTTCATAGACATGTGTTATGTTATGTTCATAGACATGTGTTGTGTTATGTTCATAGACATGTGTTGTGTTATGTTCATAGACATGTGTTGTGTTATGTTCATAGACATGTGTTGTGTTATGTTCATAGACATGTGTTGTGTTGTGTTATGTTCATAGACATGTGTTGTGTTATGTTCATAGACATGTGTTGTGTTATGTTCATAGACATGTGTTATGTTATGTTATGTTCATAGACATGTATTGTGTTATGTTCATAGACATGTGTTGTGTTGTGTTATGTTCATAGACATGTGTTGTGTTATGTTCATAGACATGTGTTGTGTTATGTTCATAGACATGTGTTGTGTTATGTTATGTTCATAGACATGTGTTGTGTTGTGTTCATAGACATGTGTTGTGTTGTGTTATGTTCATAGACATGTGTTGTGTTATGTTCATAGACATGTGTTGTGTTATGTTATGTTCATAGACATGTGTTGTGTTGTGTTCATAGACATGTGTTGTGTTGTGTTATGTTCATAGACATGTGTTGTGTTGTGTTATGTTCATAGACATGTGTTGTGTTGTGTTATGTTCATAGACATGTGTTGTGTTATGTTCATAGACATGTGTTGTGTTATGTTCATAGACATGTGTTGTGTTATGTTATGTTCATAGACATGTGTTGTGTTGTGTTCATAGACATGTGTTGTGTTGTGTTATGTTCATAGACATGTGTTGTGTTGTGTTCATAGACATGTGTTGTGTTGTGTTCATAGACATGTGTTATGTCATGTTCATAGACATGTGTTGTGTTGTGTTATGTTCATAGACATGTGTTGTGTTGTGTTATGTTCATAGACATGTGTTGTGTTATGTTCATAGACATGTGTTATGTTATGTTCATAGACATGTGTTGTGTTATGTTCATAGACATGTGTTGTGTTGTGTTATGTTCATAGACATGTGTTGTGTTGTGTTCATAGACATGTGTTGTGTTGTGTTCATAGACATGTGTTATGTCATGTTCATAGACATGTGTTGTGTTGTGTTATGTTCATAGACATGTGTTGTGTTGTGTTATGTTCATAGACATGTGTTGTGTTATGTTCATAGACATGTGTTATGTTATGTTCATAGACATGTGTTGTGTTATGTTCATAGACATGTGTTGTGTTATGTTCATAGACATGCGTTATGTCATGTTCATAGACATGTGTTGTGTTGTGTTATGTTCATAGACATGTGTTGTGTTATGTTCATAGACATGTGTTGTGTTATGTTCATAGACATGTGTTATGTTATGTTCATAGACATGTGTTGTGTTGTGTTCATAGACATGTGTTGTGTTGTGTTCATAGACATGTGTTGTGTTCATAGACATGTGTTATGTTCATAGACATGCGTTATGTTGTGTTCATAGACATGTGTTCCTGTGATCCAGCCTACTAACTGACTAACTGACTGTCGTCTCTGGTTTTGTGACCTGGTTGCTCATGGCAGCAATCTTCCCGGGTGATTTACATTCTGGCCTCTTCCGTGTTCGTTGATGGAGAAGCACAGGGCCATCATTCTCTCTCCTTCTTGATAATCACAACGGACTGAAACTGTGTTTGCTGCTCAAACTGTTCTCTGATATTTATTCATTGCTTCAGCAGTACTGCATACAAAGAGCTCATCTGGAGTAGTTACGGATGAAATTCTGTTTTACCAATATTGTACTGAATATAAGTTGTGAATTATCATACTAATTAAAGGAAGAAGAGAAAGTCTGAAATATGATTACAATGAATCCACCTCTCGGCTCTTACTGGTGTCTATTGTTGTTTTTATATTTCTGAGGAAGCGTCGTGGAAAGCAATAAGGTTGTGAGATGAAGTAACATGAAAAGAATTGTTTCCGACATCTTAATGAGCACAAGATCTCTTCTGGTTGGTCATTAACATCGGTTCCCCAGTGTTCCTCTCATTCGTATTTGACGTACCCAAAAAGACAATAGGGTCAGTCGAAGCGCTGCAGTCATTGTTTGGGTTGTTTTAGACTTTGTTGCTGTTTGCACTGCCTTCATCCTCCTTATAGTAGACCCAATTAAACTGGCTGCAGACATGAGAAATGAGCAAAAATAAAATCTATAACATATTGAGTGTAAATTCTACCCTGCTCTATTTTGGTCTTCCTTTCAAACATGGCTGCCCGCACACACACACACACACACACACACACACACACACACACACACACACACACACACACACACACACACACACACACACGGTGCAGTGAGACTGTTAGTTAACGGGAGGCTATTGGGGCAGAGGGGTGGTGAATATCGATGGCAGCAGTATTGATTGAGGACCTGTAGGGTTTGTCTTCTTTTATCCAGCAAGCCTTTGCCTGTCCAGCTGACTTTATGGAGCATCCTGTCTCTGCCTGGCTGCACATTATGAGAGGTGTGGGTGTGGAGGAGCCCATTAAACGAGCTGAGGAAACACACTTACAGCACAGTTCAATCATGGCAAGACACCGCGCAATACTGATGTTACAGCATGTAATGAGCCACAACTGGCTCACTCCTCCTCGTATAGACCCGATCTGAGGCAGATACTATATCAAGCTTTTTGTGACTAAAAGTTACCTCTGTACACCCACACAGTCATACAGCAATCACCAATGCACCAATAACATCTGCCATGCAAACACTGAGCAATTGCTCATCAACTCAGTTACCACATAGTACATAGTAACTTCTAGCAGCATGGTTCATGGATTACTATGTTGTTCTGTCATTCAATTAGCTGTTCCATCACTTTGGTCCAAAATAACTGGTCCAACTCACACAGGCTCCCCCTCAACTGGACTTCATGGGTCATACTCTCCTCCAACAACAAGGATTCGCCCACTGAAAGTTTGCACGCGCGTAGCCGGCCAATAGGGATCATTACACAAGCTGAATACTGCCGACCCTCCGGTATATGAGGGGCCTACACCTCTGCCTGCTCACCGACTGCTCATCTCCACGTATGGAGTCATGTCTTGCCTCATCGACGAATTCCCATGATGCTTGCGTCAAGTCAATCGACCCAGACCACAGAGTTCAGCAGCCACCAGTCTGCCGGGCCTGCCAAGCAGCGGGACCACTTCTGACCCCTTTGATGTGATGTGCTTTGATGCGATTCGTTGCTGCGATGAGAGCAAGCCGGAGCCTAGGATTGGCGCAGTCAATGTCAGCCAGCTACACCCTGCCCCTGATCATATCTGCAGCAGGAATAATGATCCAAACTAATTCAGCAGTTCACCAACACATTGCAGTGACGCTGCTGCTCGCACACATTCACCAACGTACTAACGACTAAACAGTCAAAGGGCAATGCCAGGTCTGCAGTAGAGGGTTCAGCCTGTGAGCTAGAAGGAATGTACCGACATTGTAACCTTGCTTCTATGAGCACAGGCTCAGGGGCCCTGCCGCTCCTACTGCAAACATGTATTTGTCTTCGGCCAATAATGCCATTATTTCCATTGAAACACTGGTTGTAATATGTTGTATGAAGTTGAAATGTAATCAAATGTATGGTTACAGCATAATTCAAACAATATAATATCCATAAAGAATCTCACATTATCAGTAATGCAGACACTTGAATCCTAGGTCTGTCTGCTCTGAATCGGCTGTAACTGAAGGGAAGTAATCAGTAGAGTATCTGAGTAGACCTGGGCCCACTTGGAATCACTTGCTCCATCAGGAGGGTTATGTAAGAATTCACAAGAGTGTCCAATAGTTCCCTCATACCCCAAATGTCCTCCCAGTTCCCTGTTGGTGTTTCCCCTCACGTGTTAAATTCAAACATGGGAACCGATGCTCTCAGTGAAGTGTTGAGATGGGAACTGATGCTCTCAGTAAAGTGTTGAGATGGGAACCAATGCTCTCAGTGAAGTGTTGAGATGGGAACTGATGCTCTCAGTGAAGTGTTGAGATGGGAACTGATCCTCTCAGTGAAGTGTTGAGATGGGAACTGATGCTCTCAGTGAAGTGTTGAGATGGGAACTGATCCTCTCAGTGAAGTGTTGAGATGGGAACTGATGCTCTCAGTGAAGTGTTGAGATGGGAACTGATCCTCTCAGTGAAGTGTTGAGATGGGAACTGATGCTCTCAGTGAAGTGTTGAGATGGGAACTGATGCTCTCAGTGAAGTGTTGAGATGGGAACTGATCCTCTCAGTGAAGTGTTGAGATGGGAACTGACAGCTGGTTTGATACAGAATTCAGATTTAGAGACACACATGATAGTGTTCCTTCTAAATGTTGGACACACCACAGTAGTTTCTGGCCATGCTGTAGTTTTTAGGATTTTAGAACTCCTCCATTGTGAAGTGCTGCTTGTGGCACTGTGGGTTGGAAGCCTGTGGAAGGGAAGCCTTACATAACACCAGCATTCAGCATTAAGTGGTACTTATTTAGATTAGTGCAGCGCTCAGCTGAATTACCTGTTTTCACAACACCGCTACCACTGAGTGGAAAGCATCTGATCTTTGCACTATCTACCGAGTTATGATTTAGATTACCTGTGATCTGAGTGGTCATGACCCCCCTGTAGTGTTTGTGTAGATGTGCGCTAGGAATGAGGTTTTTCTGTGTGAGCCAATTAAGGATGTAAAGATAATGTAAATTCATTCATTCACGTATTCACTGAAATAACCCTAAGAGAAACATATTTACCTCATTCATCTCCAAAATGTTACACAATTTCATCCAAACTTAATTCAAACTTTTAATGCATTTCTTGTTGTAGTTGTTGATTGTACACTTTCCTTCTTGTTTGGTGGTTATGTGGTGATTTAATTGCACCTTTGAGTGGCGACCATATGGTCAAAACTCATGTTAGACGCAACGATCTACCAAGCTCACTACGAGTCCTGGTGCTGGTTCAAAGCCGGTTGCTAACTTAGGGTCCATCGATCAGACCTGCTGCCCACCAGGGAGGACAAAACGAAAATACCAGTCATTTTAACGTTTCTGACATTTTAGATGTATTCCAATAAACACTATCAAAAATACAATACATCGTCTTTGACATAACGCCAGAACTGTATTCTCTTTTTATTGATAATGTTTGGTCATTTTTTGAATGTTTTAGATTAAATTCTGTCCAGATTGTACACATTGCACCTGTAGCGTTTGAGGTTGGGGCACAAACACAACCTGGTTAGGTTTAGAGAAAGATCATAGTTATTCTGTTCACCCCATGCATATCACTGAGGATAGGCTAAATCACAGAAACATCTGTCTACACAATTAAATCAAAGCATTAGTGTGTAGGTTTAGGTAGGATATAGCCGTGTGGCTTAGTTTCAGGTGATCATACACTAATAAAAACAATATATATTATATTGGAAATGGAATATTATATAAAATTTCTGCTAATTGATCCCACAAAATGCTCCACACTGGACCTTTAAATGTAATCTGTAACTTTGCATGTGTTCCTTTTCCATTATGCATATCAGATTAATTGTTGCGCTCACCTTCTGGCCATCCACAACTGTGTATTCTCTGGTGTCTTAACATCAGAAGTGCAGTGAACTCTGTCTGCGTTATAATGTGCTCACGAGGTGATCGAGGCCGACCGCTGAAGAAGCGCTCCTCTCTCAGGACCACCAGATGGAATGGAGTCTTGTGTTTCCATCATCTGTTCAGCAGCTGTGCTGTAACACGTGGGACGATAAAGGCTTATTTACATGTTGTTCCTAACGTTGACAGGTGAGAGAGCCCTGTCTGGAAGAGGCAGGGGAATATAACTAGGACAGGGGGACAGATCCCTCAGTGATCCCAGCCCGTTGTGTGAGGACGAGGTTCAGAGAGAGGAGCTAATTGGAGAGCATGTTCAGACCCTCATTTAGACCTCAGACCTCATTAACCTGCAGCCTGTGCCATGCAGGAGGTGGACAGGAGGACAGGCTGTGACTGTCGGTACAAGGTGTCGGCTAACAGACGCCACTGAGCTGTTCATTGCTTTCATATTTACGGTTCAGACAATTCATGAAAACCTCTCAGGACATTGGCCATTGTTTGCTCCGACACCACCTGCTTTGTGTTGCTCTTTCTGGAAATATGACTAACATCCATTAGATGAAAATTATTTTTTGGAGTCAATGTTATCCAGACTCCATGTTTTATCAGTGAAAGCAGTGGCTGTTTAGTAGAGCCATGCAATTGATCCCGAGCTCCTCCTTGTGAACGTCCCCTGCAGTATGAAGATGAGTGTTTCTTCACTTCAAACTGAATAGACATTAGCTTTAGCCAGCTAGCAATGTACACACCACACGTGTTAATTGTGTACATATATTCATAATAGTATAATACTCATACATTAGTCATTCGAGGTGAATACACTGTGTGTGTACTGCTTTAAGAATTGTGGAATGCAGCAGCAATGTGTCTTTCAAGAATAATGGAAGATGGCGATACACACACACACACACACACACACACACACACACACACACACACACACACACACACACACACACACACACACACACACACACACACACACACACGTATTCCCCCACACACCCTCCATCACCTCGGTGTGCAGACTTTATTTGCATGCTTTCCTTGTTAATGTCTCGATGCCACGCATGCAGTTCCTCCGGCTGGTGAACAGGAGAGCAAGTTGAATCGGTAATAAAATGGTTGAGCCTGTAATTAGTTCCTGAATTATTATAAGTGCCCTAATGTTGTTGATGGTGCTGCCTCCCTGCACACCCGCAGGCTCAGAGCTGGAACAACCAGAGCAAGGAAGGTGGATGAATGTTTCCTCCACATGTTAAATGTGGAGGAAACATGACGTGTGTTTTGGAAAATGACATTCTGAAGACATCACAGGTACATCAGGTTATTGTTGGTTTATAACCAAGGGCGTCGGTTCCACTGTCAACATGTATGTACAATTTACATGCTGTGTTGTTACACATTCATAATGATCAAGAATTCACAGATAAGTTAATCATCAACTTTACATTGCATTCATTTGTATTAACCTTCATCTTAACAGCTGTGGCTCCACAGACAGATGCAATAGACATAGAGTTCATTTTATTTCACTAGAATAATAATAATCTTCTTTATCTTTAACTTCATATGACATTGATTACATGATGAATAATGTTAACAAGAAGACATGAGTTCACATTTAGCTACGGTGGTTGTTTCTTGCAGTAGTCTTTGTGTGTTGTGTTGGTAGGATTAATAGAGCGCTGGTATTTACAGCATGTTGTATTACATCACAGAACACTGTCCTCTTCTTATCTTACACACTGTACACTGAAGACCAAATATGGATGAAAGATTTATTTTCAGAAATATATGCAGTTGAAGGTGCCGTACTAGTAGTGTTAACCTGTCCTCACTCCGGATCCTTCAACAAAGGATGCATAGAGGCTCTCTTTAGTGGCTGCATGCGACGCACAGGGCTTTCACCTGATCCGGTGTAAACCTCCCACATAAGCGGTGACGGCGAGTCAGTGACAGTCTGCTTGGAGAGGGCGGGGCAGTGGTGGAAGAGTCAAACAAACAGGACTTGTGTCCAGGAGACCGGTGTCTGTGTCCCGGGTGAAACACCTTGTCACCTCATTAGTCACGTGACTCACTTCAGTCAACAGTGACGTCACTTATTTGTCAACGGCTAGTGACGTGAGCCGCTAGAAAAAACAGTTCACTGACCAAAGCTGCTGTTCACTTAAAGACATGTAGTAATGTCACGTAAAAACATCTTACATATCTTTAAGATTTAACTCTTACTACTACAAAGTTCTACTAGCTAGTTTAACAACAGTCACACTGACCCACTGACCAATCAATCCACACGTTAACGATGACGTACTGTAGGCCAGCTAGAAGCTCTGACACGTCAAAGAACACGCCCAACATGTCAAACTAAAGACCTGATTGGTTGAAGATGACAATCAACAATATCGTCTCCATTTACTTAAACTGTAAAGAGATTCACTTTGTTTGCAGATTGTTTTACTTAGAGACAGCATAGAGGGGAAATCTGATTGGATTAAAGCTTAAAAACTTAAAACAACTATCAAGACAGTAGCGATGTAAAACGCATATTTAGAATACATGTAGTGTATTTATGAAAATATGATTAAATTATGAAATATCTTTGTGATTCTGTGAGTGTCTAGGCCAGCAGAGACGGCCCACCACTGATTGACACGCTGTCCTGAAACTAGTGATGGAGGGTTACCTGTAGGGGCACTGACCCTGGGTCTGTGTTAGATGAGTTGGGAGTGATAATATGTCGTGTCTGCAGACCTTTAGCCTCCACCAATCAGATTGTCAGGTGACCTGCTAACACTTCAACTCCTCCCTTCTCTCCTCTGGGTCTCTGCAGCTGGACAGTCAGATGAAAGTCTACTGGGATTTAGAGAGTAAATAGATGTTTTTTACCCTCGATTTAAAGTGATGATGGTTAATATTTGATGCTGCTCTAGGCAAGATTTGTGAAAAGAAAAATCACGCTGCAATAGCATTCCATCTAGAGTGATATAGATGCCTAGGGTTTGCATTTCCCCAGTAATTCTGCTTTTGGTTGGTCACTCACAGGAAATTGATTCTTGCAATGACTGAAACTGTTACAAAATTGGACAATTATTTACAGTCATCTTGTTCTCTTTTTCTGGGCTGATGTATTTGTGTGCTCCTGTTTCTCCTGTGTGAGAGCAGCAATAGATTTCTAGAAAGTGCATCCGTGAAGCCACGGCACGTTTTGTTTTTTACACATCTCATAACTAAATCATGTCCAACTGTCTTCTGGTGTGTTTGTGTGTGTGTGTGTGTGTGTGTGTGTGTGTGTGTGTTTGTGTGTGTGTGTTCTGGTGTGTGTGTGTGTGCGACTCATATGTGATTTACCGAGCAGTGAAGAGTGTGCACGAGGCTCAAACCTCAGCGTTCCACAAACCCCCGCTGGTGAAAATCACTTAGACGAGCATGTTTTCTTGGATATTAAGTATTGAAGACGATTCTATTCTTCACTCAGCCTTCATCACCCCCCCCTCTCATCACCACATCCTCTTTGTTTTCGTCCCCTTCCCTCGGTGTTACTCTGTCATAAAGGAGAAGCACATGCCTGTTCCTCTGCTGAAAGGACTGTTTAACTCAACAAAGAACAAAGAGCAGCGTCTCGTCTGCGTGGTGTCACACATCTCTTCGTGGATTATTTTTACCTCCTCTATTTATAATCCTTCCTCTGTCCTACATCTTACACAACTCTCCTGGGTGGTCTTTGTCTCTGAAAGGCCTGTTGCTCTATTTCTGTCTGCAGTGTGTGATCAGGTCAAAGACCACATCCTGTCACACATTTAATGGAAGACCTACACAGCTGCTTTGATTCGTTAGATTGATTAGTGACTATTGACCGCTTGTGATGTTTATTGTTCTTTGTTGATTTGATATTGGGCTGTTTTAATGGATAACAATCACCCTGTACACCTGTCTGATAGGTGTGCAGGGTTAGGGTTGAAGCGTTCTGGACAACTTACGCATCATTTTACATCATTTTAAAGCATTGCCAGTAGAGAAACTAGACGTGTGTCCTTAGGGCAGCTCCAGAGGAAACCTCATTATCATTCCCAACAGTTCATCCTCTTGGGAGCATGAATGACAGACACCAATTTGTTGGCAGTCCACTATTACACACAATTATATTGCATTTTGTTCAAAGTTGCCATTCTCCCTGAGGGCGTTGCTACAGGAACACTAACGAAGTGTCCAAAATAGCAAGTGCTGATTCTCAGGGGAGAATGAAACTACACAGCAAATCTCTTTACAAAGTTGACAAAAGCCTTGAAAAACAACACAGACGCAGTATTGGGGGCGCTCATAACATTCAGTAGAACCCTTCCCAACAACTCCTGCAGATGTATAGCCTGTGTTTACTGTTAGCTTTAGTCTACCTTATCATTTTAACACTTTAAACAATCAGTGTTTTATTAATATAAAATACAATATCTCATTCCCATGCAGATGAAACCATGTTGTTCAGAGGAGTCTGTGAATGAGACTTGTGAATTGTGAGTAGAAATTTTTTGGCAAAACCCAAATGATGAAGAAGACCGCTGATGATGTGTCCTGTACATAATCAGGTGATCGAACCGATAGCAGTTTGTTTGTCTGTCAAACATCATTTTCATCGTCACACAACAGGAGCTCTGACTCCCGGCATAGACATCAGGATGAGCTGTGTGCATCGGCCTCAGTCACAGTTAATAGTTCACACACACACACACACACACACACACACACACACACACACACACACACACACACACACACACACACACACACGTGTGTGTGTGATGGAGGCCGTGTCGCGCTGGCTGTCTGCTGGCTGCTTTCTTTGTGTGGCCTCATTCAGCGGGTGGCCCTGTCCCCATGCTTCGTATCTCTCCATTGTTGAACTTACACCCCCGCCCCTCATCCCCCACACCTGGTAATCCCACAAGGAGCTCCTGCACCGTCTGCCTGCAGGCTTGGCTGGCTCTGATAACACTACCTGTGGATATTCATGCCACATTCTTCTCGCACTCAGCTATTTGAGGCGTCTGCATCTCACAGAGAAAGTGAGAAATATCCCCACCGTATTCCCACCTCGAGCAGAGCAACGTTTACACTCGCTTACAGCTTTGCACGCGCTCTTTTTGGAAAGGGAGTGTGCGTCCGACGTAAGTGTTAATTTGGCTCTTAAGAAATAGTGTTGCGTGTCGCGTGCGCCGCTGCATGTGCGTCAACGACGGCGAGGCGGTTGGAGTGTTGTGGGTTCATGCGGGGGTGTCATGGCACACAGTAGTGGTGTTAGTGTGAAGTGTGCATGGGAACGCTACGTTGGACCCCTGCAGGTGTTGTTGTTGGTGGTTCATGTGGGACGGAGAGCTGATCCTGGGTCTGTGCCACGCTCGGTCTCACTGCACCGTGTGGGAGGATCCATGAGACCGCTTCACTGGGGCTGCTTTCATTACCGGCTTCCCTGATAACCTCCCATTAGCCAGGTGTAGCTAAATATTATTATGCAAATGATGATGCATTTGATCTATTAAAATAACTGGATATGGAAGGAACAGACAGATGGTCACCACAGCGACACTCTTGTTCTCTACCAAACCCTCATGCGGGTCACAGAGATGGGAGACGTCTCTCTTTAGTTAACTAAAGCATTATGGGTAATGTTAGGAACGGCCCAGTCTCCAAGAAAAAAACTGTTTGTTTGAATGTTTCAGCCTTTTGCCTTCAGCAAAAAAAAACTACGTTTAAAGAAAGTGACAGAGTATATTGTCTGATATTTAAAGTGACAGAGTATAAAAAGTATGACAAGTGAGAAGCTCTACTAAGATGGAATGGGATTTGTGTTGAACGGGTCCAACAAACAGGACTTTCACCCAGGAGACCTCTGTTTTTGTCCCGCGTCAACATTGACTTTACACTTGATACGAAATGTTGCAAAAGAAAGTCTGCTATTCTAGGGATGACAGCCAATAAACACTGAGTACATTTCCACACATACTGTTGCTGTGAGAGTTAGGTGACTGTCTTGGTGAATTAGCACTATAATATAACTAGTAAATACTCCCTAAACCACCACCATCATCATTATCTGCTCACAGAAATAAACAGAAATAAAGTGCAAAACGCTAAACATGTGCAGCAAAACATAAAGCCACTCACACACACAAACACATATTCCCCAGTTGCGTGGCAGCTGGCTCAGTGTCCCAGCTAACTGCAGCCAGAGGCACAAGTTCCCTCAAACAGGGAACAATTTCCTCCAAATGCACGGTAATGTCTGAAATAAATAAGCTACATTATGCATAAAAGGGGAAACGATTACCTGCTTTTAAAAGCCTTTATGAATATTTATAAAATGTGGCTGTCACCACTTACTTCCCTTCCTTTTTAGGTATTCAGTCAGGAGCAGCTAATAGGAAAGCCCATGTTCCCTCATGCAGTTTCGACATGAAGCTGCCTTGCACATTAACACTTTCATGATTTGTCTTTTAATAATAAAAAGACAACTTAGCTTTGACTGCTGTTTGAATTGACATTCCTCCTGGTCTGTTTAGGGTGTTTATATAGCTGTTATGTGCTTCTACATGTGAGCCGGACCGTGCATGTGTGTGTGTGTGTGTGTGTGTGTGTGTGTGTGTGTGTGTGGTATGTGTGTGTGTGTGTGTGTGTGTGTGTGTGGTATGTGTGTGTGTGTGTGTGTGTGTGTGTGTGTGTGTGGTATGTGTGTGTGTTGTGTGTGTGTGTGTGTGTGTGTGTGTGTGTGTGTGGTATGTGTGTGTGTTGTGTGTGGTATGTGTGTGTGTTGTGTGTGTGTGTGTGTGTGTGTGTGTGTGTGTGGTATGTGTGTGTGTGTGTGTGTGTGTGTGTGTGTGTGCGCATCGTCTATGTTCTAGAGGAGCCTTCAGGCACGAGGCTTTGTAGGACAGCTTTTCCCTCCCTGTAGCTGTGATTGTCAGGGTTGGTTAAAGGCAGAGAGTCCAATGTTCCTGTAGCTTTAAGGACAGTGTGATCTGGTGGTGGAGAGATGAAAAGATGGAGGCAACTCTTCCACCCATCTACGGGGATTTTCCCTTCAAGGGCCTCATCACCATCCCTCCAAATGAAACCATTATCTCAACATTTCTGCCTCAGGCGCTCTCACTCTGACTCTTTTACTCTTTCTTTCTTATGCACACACACACACACACACACACACACACACACACACACACACACACACACACACACACACACCACATCATCTATGCTCTCCTGAACTTTTCTCTCTCTTCGGAGCAGTATTTTGGAGATGTGAAGGGAAGATGAAAGATGGAAGGTGACAGCGGCAGAGAGATTGCGGATGGTGGGAACAGGGAAGGGGAAGGAAAAGGGTGGAGGTGTCAGGGGAGCAGGAACCAGCAGGGAGGAAAGTGTCAGAGACGGAGGAGGAGGTGGTGGTGGAGCGTGTGTGACTGGAGGTGACTCCTAATTCATCCAGGGAAAGCTGAGATTTGGTTTGCTTGTCATAACAGATGCCTCAGCCTGCCCAGAGGGAAAGCTCTTCTCCACCTGCTGTGATTCAGTTTGAAATGTCTCTTAATGTATTAGTCGGCCATAATGGATCCCATGGCTCATACCTGCAGACATGCCTGCCTTTTATCTCCACACACACGCTGCAGCCACCCACCAACCCCCAAAGGAGGGATGGGGTAAAACAGGAGGGAAAGAGACGACAGAGCGAATGAGAGAGGGCAGTGATCATGGTGGTTCCAGTGAATAATGGCATGGCCTCAGGACTCAAACAAATCACCTGTAGATGATTCTATTATGTGCAGACACACAGGAGCTGCTCACCACTGCCTGGTGCTGGGAAGCTTGCTGCAAAGCTGTTCACTCAGGGCACAACCAATGAAATGAGAATTATGTTTATCATTGTGTGATACAAATCAATGAGGAGACATATTTCTTTGACCGTTGAGAAATGGTCCTAGCTGGAGGTCTCAGAGAACCTGGGTCACACATGTAACCTTCTGTTCTCTAGTGTCTGGACTGTCTCTCCGACCTACATGTTCCCCACACGGGAACTCTGTGGGACACGCCGTGTGGAAACCAAGCAGAGCCGGCTGCTCCGGTGGAAGCATGAAATGCCAGGTTGCAGGGCATTGAAAGAAGATGACATCACTCCGAGACGGGGTCCACTCTTGTGAGAGCGGTGGTCCCAGAGTATGTGGAGTCATGGCCCGCTGTACTGAACCCAGCACACTTTCAGTGAATTCATTGTCGGCTTCATAAAGGGGGTCCATGAGGTCCATGAGGTAGCTAGGCCCCACCAGGAATGCCCACGCCAGCCTGCCTTCTTATCAGACCTGTTGAACTTCATCCATAACCAAATGAGAGAGCCTAGGGTGACTGTTTGCCCAAACCAGTACGGTCTGGAACAGACTGTAGTCTTGTGGGCATGTGTCCGATGATGTTAGGAGGAGGCACAGCAGCGACTGGCTGCTCAACCCTGCTTCACGACTGTGAAGAGGTTGTCCCTGGATCGCCACAGCTCCATGAGCATGGCATCCATCAGTTTAGTGGTTCCTGCTTCAGTAGCTCAGCTTCCCCAAGACAGACTTGGTGGGGGACACCAAAGCACCTTTAAGACCTTATTCTCTGGAGGAAGTGGTCCACAGCCATCCCTCTCTCAATCAAGCATAATTAAAATGAGGACATGTTTGAACTATTGTACATACACAGTGTATTTGGAAAATGTTCACTGAGAACACATTTCATTTGTTTTACTACAATACCCGGCTTGTTGCCACTAAATCACGAAGAGTGTTTTTATGGTTCTGTTTTGGCAACTCAAGGGACTAGTTGAGAGAAATAGTGCAGTCTTAGTTTTGAAATAAAAAAAGCAGGTCACTTTTTTTGTAGTTCACCACTATGTTCTCCTAACCCTAAGCACAGTGTATCTGAGAACATCTAAAGAGCATTAGGAACACTTCCTGGTTCACTAAAACGTTTCTAACACAGACATAAACCTTCATTTCCTCTGCCTGGTTCAGCTCAACGAATCCCGTTTAATACCAGCCGCCTTCCGTTTCCCGTCCAGACGGTACCCTCAGTGTAGGCTGGATTCCCAGCTGATACATGACATCGCCAAGACATCATCACCACAGCGACACTCGCTGAGTCCTTTCAGCGGCAGTACGTCTGCACCTTGTTGTATTGTTGTACGCAGTAGTGCACAGTGTCGTTTTTTGAGGGCTGCTATTTTCAAAATGTGGGCTAAGTAAATTATATTTTTTTATCACGATGTTGATGGAAGCTCGGCAATTTCAAAGCGGCGGTTTGTGCAGAGTTTTCTTTGATCAACTTCACCTTCTAGTATCTGCTCAGCTCACTTAGAATCTCAGCCGGAGTATCAGGTCCTATCCACAACTTATTGCTAGTGGAAATAAAAAAAACTGAGACGGGTTTCCATGATGTGAAAATAAAGTTTTATTTACATTTCCTGCTAAATCTACTTGTTTCAGTTATTTTATTTCCTGCTAAATCTACTTGTTTCAGTTATTTTATTTTGGCGGAACAAAGGTGGAGTAACACGATGCTGTTATTAGTACTGCAAAACCTCTGAGGGAGGAGGCTTGAGCTTTGGTCAAACAATCCTGTTTACGGTGACTCACTGTGAGCGTCTCATATCCTACAGTGGGCAATGTTGTTTTCTACGAACCATCATTTGTTCCTTACCTTAACCTAGTATTTCCTTCACTTCAGTCATGTTGTTTTAAAGAAGGAATAGGACACAAATGTGTTTTTCCTTTGAGGAAAGAGGGCACAGGAAGGACATAGTGACACTGTGACTTAGTTCTGAGAAACACTGGCATGCCAGATAAAATGCTGTAGAAGCACCACACGCGTATTAAAGTATTGATTCTCTGCTTGGACTTTGATCAAGTCGCAGGCTGCACTATTTGCGGTGAAGGAAGGGTTAACGCTCACGCCAGCTCGGTTCCGTGCGGCAGATCAAAAGGAACAAGTTCATTACAGAGACGAGGCCGATCGTTCTGCTGCATCCATCATCCATCCGCCAGCCGTTAGTTCTGTCTGCCAGATTCCCAGAGAACCTTTTGGGATCCAGAAGAAGCAATCAGCCAGCCCTCCGCCTTCGAAAGAGAATCACAGAATTCCACGAAGCCGACCCGGCTGTGACCTTGAGGCTGCAGCGTGATTTCATTACGGGAGGAGTTGAGACGATGGAGGCGTCTTAGGAGCGCTGCTCTCTAAATGGGAAGTGCACTGAAACATGATGATTGCATCGTGTTGGCACTCAGAGAAGACGTGTACAGCAGTGGGAAAGAGGAAAACACTCTATGTGCACATGGCGGTGTCAGAAAGAATGTCTGATAGGATCCCAGTTCAATAAACAAAACAGCCTCGTCGATTAGTTCTTGAGGAACACTCTGCCTTCCCCTTCACTGAATGAAGCCGTTCAGAGGGCACCACAGGGATCGCTGGCTGAACTACCGGCTTTTTGGCTTTCATACTGAGGTTACTGTTACGGAAATGTTCTGCATCTTTCATAAGATGTTTGAGTATTCTCTTTATGTCGTGGTTCTATACACAACGGAAACGATTGTACAACGATTGCACAATATTTGGTCCCTGGTCCATTTAGGAGAGCGGTGAAGGTCAACGGCGCTTCGTCGTTAGTGAATCGAGTCTAGTGACTCGTTAGTCAAGTTAACGTAACCCACAATCAAACCTGACTTCCTGTGTATTCTTTTAAAAAGACATTATGCGTGTAACAAGTGTGTATTGACACGCTGTCCGTGACTAGAAGAGCACGTGTGTCGTAGATTGAAGCTGATCAGGCCTAGTACTCTGCATGAGTACTGCATTTTAAACCTTGTAGTTGAAGGCTTCATCAGAGAGAGGAACGCTCTCCACACTTCTTGGAACCTGTAAAAGATGTTGTATTCATGTCCATCATTTGTGAGACAGAATGTTCCGTTGCCTCTTTCATACAGGCTGACAGCCTCACTGTAGGTGAAGCCTTTATAGGGTGAGCAGTTGTTATGAGGGTGATTTGATGATTTCTCACCTGCATTTGTTTAAGGCATTAGCTGGCAGCAGGATGGTAATGTCTGCTGGTCCAGCACTTTGGTCCAGATTGAAATATTTCAGCACCTATTGGATGGATTGTCATTGACTCTGTCATGCTCAGAGGATACATCTGGTCCCACTAGCAGCCTAAAGTTCACTAGTAAACAATGAAACGCGTTCAGATGTTTCCCTTAGGAGGGATTCAAGGATTCAAGGATCATGTATTGTCACTATGTACCACAGGGTCATACAATGAAATGCAGTTTTTGACCATTTGCTGCAAAACAAAAGCGATATTCCAGTAGTGCATTTTTGGATCTTGCATCAGAAGGAATGTAAACAGCAGCAACGAAACAAGTCTCTGGGCAATATAGTTGCCATTGTCATCGTGAGCATGTGAGCATGCTGATGTTAGCATGTAGCTCAAAGCATTGTCGTGCCACAGTGCAGCCTCACAGAGCTGCTAGTGTGGCTGTAGATGAAGTCACGGTGTTATAGACTGATCTGACGTGACACGCATGAGGAAACATCTGTGCTAAACGTCTCCTGAACACGTCCCTGCTATCGCCTTCATGTGAATGTGACAGTATTCTGAGCTAGTCATATGGCTGTTATGTCCTCTCCATCTATGTTATTCAGACATGAGACCTACATGTAAACGTGCCAGTTCATTTACATAATGAAGCCTGTGCCTTAAAGGTGCTGGCTGAACATCTCAGTGTTGGAGGTGAACGTACCCTCACACATGCTCCCAGTGGATGTATTTGCAGCGTGACCCTGAGAGCAGCTCCAGATGAACGATGCAGCTGTGAGGAGATTTGTTTAAAAAGCCAGCTGTCCCATTTTCTATGTTATCAGTGCAGCGCGCCGGGGTCTCCCACCTTCTGAATTATCTTTTTCTTGACGTTATAATTCAGTGCACCCTTGACAGCGCAGTTTTCTCCCTCAGAAAATCTAATTTCTGTACATTTGATTTGCTCCTCTTTTTGTTTTCTCATTATCTGTAAAACATGTTGTGTCCCTCTTCACCCTTTTCTAACCCTCCACAATTTCACGGAGGAAGCAGAAAATGAAAAGCCACGCAGCATATCTTCATATGAAAGTGCCCAGGTTCAATTTTCTTCCTTCCTCCTTTTCAAAATATTTCTAATAATAAATAGCTCTTGGCCGCAATTCTCTGGAAAATGAATTCCGAACACGACGATAAATGTGCGCAGAATAATTCCCTGGATGATTAAAGGAGGGACTTTCTTTTTAGTGGCGTGCACAGCGCTGACTTCTCACACTTTCATCCTCCATGTACAGTATGTTTCTGGAGCTCAGCCATTGGGTGAGAGATTCACAGATTTACAGCATATGAATGAAAGAGTTCACTTTTCCATTCCTCTCCCCTTTAATCATCTGTAGAAGATGTGGTGATACAGAATGTTCTGATCACACTGGGCTCTCTCTATTTATTCATGAGCTTCACTTTCTTTCTTTGTGATGGACAATGACATTCTGCTCAACCTTAATCCACGATGCAACTGAACGCTGCTCGATTCTATATTTCATACATTAACAATGGATCAGATGACGACGTGAAAGGAGTCACACGAAGTAACGAACCCGCACAGATTTATCACAAACTCCTTTCACATGATTGCTTTAGTTTTATGGCCCATAATTAAAGTCTTCGGTGTCAGCGCTCTCATCGGCCTGGTTTCAAGCAGCAGTAGGGACAGCACTGATGAAACCACCGGCATGTCCTGCTCCAAGCAAACAGCAGACAGACACAGTGAGACACTGTTTCAACATGCAACCAGGGCCCTGCTCTCTGTACGTGGAGAATGGAGATATCCAGACTATATTAGATCTATAATATACCATATGGATGATTTGACTGAGTCTGGACCTTTTGGCTTCATTTATATTTGGAAGTCCTTCAGCCCACATCTACAAAAGTGTATCTGATTTACAGTTAGCTGAATCGTGGCGGTTTACTGTGAACCACATACTCAACGTAATTTTCAAATAAATGAAATGCTTCTCATGATGATCACTTCAACGTGTCCTGCTTGTCCGTGGGAGGAGACACTGTGCAGTCAGTGTGGTTTGCCACTAGTGTGATCGAGGTTTCCCATATGAAAATCCATACATTGTTCCATTATCTCCCGCTTCTTTGAGGCTTAGCGGGGTCTTCCAAATGTTCATCTCCCTAGCAACCTGTTCCAGCTCCTAGACATTACCAGGCCAGGTAGATATAGGGAGGGAGGAATAGAATATCTATGCAGAATGAATAACTATAACAGTGTAGTTTTCTTTCTATATAGTCCTCATGGAGCGTACTAAAACACTGTATTTTTGAACATCTGTTGGTTGGGTGAAGCTCGTTTGTCCAGCTGATGTTCATGTGGCCCTGGCTATGCTGATGACGCTGGCTCTGAGGACAGTGATGGTTGTAATGAACGTCAGGTGAACTGATAGGACGGACGCTTCAGCAGCGCTGATGCACCGCTGACGTTCTCTTCTGCTGTGAAGGGACTGTGCTCCACAGCTCACTGACTTTGTTGGCCCTGAAAAGGGAACATTGGCACAAACAACTGACTATTGGCAGCCTCAATTCAAAATCTGTTGGTCAAACCATCGACGGTACAATGGAGAAAAATGTGAGGTAAAAACAGCAGAAAGACGGCTATACAAGGAAGGAAAGTGGGGTCATAAGATCCACGACTCCTGTGACCTGATTCAGGGCATTAAAGATCCAACATTGATCCCATTATGGCTGTGAGACTTTATAGACAGCTCTGCATCGGAGCCTTCGAGAACCGTATATCTTAATTAATCTGAATCACGGACAGAGAAGGAAGGTTGTGTTTGTGTACCTGGTCGATCATCGGCTGATGTTTCCTCTGCCGCAAAATCAATGAGCCTGTCGAGACTCCTTCATATCTCATCAGAGCCCCGGCTGATCTCATAAACGGGCTGGGATTACATCACAATGGAAGGGTCAAGGGGCATCATGCAGGTGCACCAGGGGAAAATCGCCTCAGGAGGAATGCACCCCCCCCCGTACTCGAGATAATATCACACAATCGCCTGAGCACAGAAAATCAATATGCCTGAGCTAAGTTCAACACCAAAGCTACTCATTAAAAAGAGAGGGGGAAACATGTTGTTCAGAGAATCGGTCCAACCGGGGAGAGTTAAGCTGCAGGGATTGTTATCATTGTTAAGCAAATAGATCCACAGTGGGAGAGCGAGACAGGAGAGAAATAATAGATTTACTCCCTGTGCTATTAGCAAACTGTAACACCTCGTGGACCGTTTGGGGGAGCCGCCCCCTCGGAGCGACTGGATGTGGAATGAGCCAACTGTTGAGTCATGAAGCAGAGCAGAGCTTTTCTCTCTGGCCGTCCTCCACCTGGCCCACAGTGTGGCTGCATCAAGGTTTGAGGAATCAGCAGAGCATAGTCCCAGTGTCATTGCTGTCTGATACATCCTTTAAGTTCAGTGTAGTAAGTTTATATGATGACGTATGGCTTAACTCTCTGTACGGGATGAGGTTAATCTAATATTATTCACAGTAATTCAGATAACATACCATACGTTTGACAATGATGTACTGATCGTACCACGTATCACCTTAACACTTTACCAATTTCCCTGGCCCGTGTGGTCAGATTTATCATATAAATGTGTGTGACCTTTGCCTTGTATGGGTGCTGATATGGGTCACAGGCTTGTAGCAGCAGACTGGATGAGTTTCTCTGTATTATGTGACCAAGACTCTACAGTAGATCTTTATAGTGGATTGGAGTGTGCTGTGCTCTCTGCCTTCCAAGAATCTGCGCCCTCCCATTGTGGTTTGCTCATTGACATTTCCAGATGTGAGCAGTTCACAAAGGCTATGACTGAGGAGAGAGGCTGACATTTTGTGTCTCTGCGAGTGCTTGACAATGGCTGAGAAGCACTGACATTTGTGAAAGTGCCGCAAGGAGCACTCCTAAGACTTTCTATTATGAGAAAGAGAGGAAAATTACACATTACACACTTATATCTGTTGCAGTAATCTGTGCTCACAGGATGTCAGATAAACGTGAAACAGAAAAAGATTAGTGGTAGGGAGGGAGGAAAAACAAAGCACGGGAAGAAGGTAGCGGAAATGGGAGAGACAGCTGAATAAAGGACAGATGATAGAATAAATACAACAACCTAGTTGCAATCCTCAAGGGGCTCACTGTGTGAAAGCGTCTTTAGTCTTTTCCTTCTAAACCCCCTCAACTGCTGCAGACAGCTCCCTGAAGTGTAGAAAGCATTCTGCTGTTGATCTTGTATGAGAAAGGTACAAACTGTTCTGCACAAACAGACCATTGAATAATAATGAAAACGCTCTGGGAAACAAATTCACAAATGCCTACACAAGATTTGCACGAGCTCACAGAGATAGAACACAAACTGAGCAAGGATAGCTGCAGTAAAAATCAGATTATTCTACAATTAAAACCTTGGTTTAACTATTTAAAACGGCTTAAATGTGCATTTACTGCTCTATTGACAGTTCTAAAAACTATACATATGGGGATATGGGGATGAGTCAGGCCCTGTTCCTCAAGCACCACCACCAGTGCTGGTCCAGTTGCACCAGTTACGTCCTAGGGAAGCTAAGCTGGTTCTAACCATGTGTACTCCACATTTAGATTATGGAAATACTGGGTTCAGATACAATATCAAACTGATAATGACCCTATCCAACAGGATTGGAACACAATGTTTTGTCCAGTGTAATATTTCATAACTGATTCTGAGTATACCTCACTAGCAGGGCTAAATGAAATCCTGCAGGCGGAACAATAAGTTGTGGGCCCACATTCCTATTGTGATGTGCACAGTTGTTTCAGTGATTGAAGATGAAGAAACGTAAGAGTCCAGCACACAGTTGATCTGGAGCTCCTTACTAGTACATATAAACACTAGAGTCAGAGTTTAAGTTGTTTTCACCCAATAACTTAAATTATTCATCAGGTACCGAACCTTTGTCGAGTAAATTCTGACCCGATGAAGGTCTAAAGACCAACATGTCAGATGTGAAGTCAGTACAAGTGATCAGCAGTGTGCAGGATTGTTCTCTTTACCGTCAGTACTTTCTGGTGTTTGGTCAAGATTTTGCGGTGATTTAATGAAACACTATTTTTTATGAACTTGCACCACGTAGACATAAGAAGAACAACATAAATGATCAGGAAGCTCTGTTCTGGGAACCACGATGGAGCCGTCACAGAGGAGTGTGCTGCTCAAACTGTTGTCCATCACGGAGAACACAAATCACATCCTCCAAACGACTTTCAGCACAAGACCGACCCGGCTCCACTGTGACAAGGACCGCTGCAGGAGGTCCTTCCTGCCAGCTGCCATGTCCCTGTACCAGTCCCCTGTGTCAGGACAGGGGGGTCCACAGGTGAAGCCTCACACTTGCCCCCAACAGACTAAAGACTAACACAAATGCTCTCACCCTGGACTCATACACAGTATAGCAATATGGTACAATGCACAAACTTACTGCCACACGGTAAAAATGGGGTCTTCCAACCTAGCGGATGACAGAGACTGGTTTTATTGTCTTTTACGTGATGCCATAGCTGACATTCAGGATCCTGGACCTATGGCAGTAGTTCTCTACATGATAGACCACAAGGTAAAACTGGTTTGGCTGAAATGTTCACACTGAGAGGTCTGTTAGTCAAGTCAGGATCATATATGTACAGTATGTTATTGCTGTCAGTATGGTCAGTCTGACGTCAAACTGAAAAGAAGTACTCCGTCTTTGAAGACTGACTGCGTCCATGCTGTTCTGAGATATATATATATATATATATATATATATATATATATATATATATATACGACAACATTTCTCATATAGCGCTCTGAATCTGATCTCTCCCTGTCAGTTGACAAAAGCACTAATAGCATAGAGTTCAAAAGCACAGTAGGACATAGGTTTGTATAGTAAATCACTCATAAATCAAGTAATAGATTCAACCAGCGTTGACTCCAGCCGTCTCAGTCTCGTCTCAGCCCAAGATTCCTTGCTGAATACATAGTTTGCCTTCTAAAGCTCCACAATCCGTCACGTTAAGTCCCAAAGGTCGACTGGTTTTCAGAACTGACTTCCTCACTGAGTCATGCTTGTGCCTAAGAGTCTTTAATATCAGATTTTGGGGAAGTCTGCATTCTTTCATCAATAGTCAAACAAGGTCCTTACATCCTGTGACTGCCTCTCTGTATAGGGTTTTCATTGGTAGGAGCAGGGACCACCATTCGCGTGTGGAATCCAAATTACCGAGCTGCAATTGAGGGTTGTGTAATGTTCAGAAATTTCTCAAACAGAGAGGAAGAAGGCCACTGAGGAGAAGAAGCAGCAGCCCCCCCCCTTTGCACTCTTTGTTCCATCAGCAAGCAGGGCAGGAGTCAGCAGGTCCAGGTCAAAATCAAAAGTATTTAATATTGTTAACAGAAGCCAAAACAATCACAAACCAAATTACACTATCAACAGTAAAATATTTCAAGAAATATGAGACCCCGTTCATACCACAGGACAGATTGATGTATCTGCCCCATGGTACGAAGGAAGTCTGATTCTCTCAGGGGACAAACAGCTCCTTTGCCCCCCCAGAGTTACATTCCTCAACCTATCGATCAGCTCCACGATTGGCTGAAGTCCAATGAGCTCCTCCTTGGATCCTGACCCATTGTCCTGGGCAGACACCTCAGTGAACTACCCTCTTCCCCCGCAGGTTTGCCGCAGGTTTGCACCTTCTGACATTCCTCAAACCCCCATCACAGACACTCAATATACATTCAATGACCACACTCCTTGGTTTAACACTTCCCAAGTAACCACACTGTGACACATAATATCCAGCACTAGGAATGCTTTAAAACTTAAAATTCCTCACAGTTGCACAGGAACGGATAGATGCATAGTTATTACACCGTAATCGAGTGTTGCCGTTTGTAATTGATCTCATTGATAACAGCCTCGCTGTTTGAACTGGGGTTGTGTTTGGAGAGAACTGGTTCATACGATGTCTTCAACATCGACGTTAATTAACACGTCAGTATAATCAGACTGACGAGTCTTCGTGTCATTGGTCACAAACCAGGTAGTGTAAACTCTTAGCCATGTTGTCACCATGCAGTGTACTGTCAGTATGTGCAGGGTTAGATGACACTGTGACTCACTCACTCACTCACTCACTCACTCACACACACACATCATTGTAACATACTGTATGAATGTATTTGAGGAGACTGGACAGGATGCCTTTACAGTTTGTACTGTAACTTGTTGACGGATCATGTCATTGAGAAGCAGAAGGAAACAAGACATGTCACAGCGTTGCACAGCACAATGGAACAACATAGTGAATTAGACAAACTTCTGAGCTCTTTCATTGAGAACTGTTGATCACTGGTGCTTCACACATTCATTAGTGTAAGTCAAGATTCGACTGTGAGCAATTCATCAATTCACGACACATGTACAAATATAGTCTATTATAAATGTATATGAGATGCTTGACAAATGACTACTGGTTGAACTGCTTTGCAAAGGCTTGTTTTATTTTTGTATTCATTTATTGTGACTTAGGACTATTCAGCACAACGGACTAGATGATGTGGAGGTTGAGCAAGTCGTTTTTAGAATTTCACCTCTGATCTGTACCTAAGGGACTGAGAAGAAGCGTGAATAGTGTTGCATTGGTTTTACCACAAAAGGCGCCAGAAGTAGTTTTGTGAAGAAGTTGAGAGAGAGGCTCAAACCCTGCTTACTGTTTCACCTTCAAAGACCGTGAAGTGGCCGTGAATATTGATTGAAGGTTTTAAAGTTAGAGGAATTGACTGAGTCCGTTGTTGGAAAGGTGCGGGGGATGGGCTTTCAGTCACGGTTTAACCATCCGTGAGGCACTTGGAGATTGGAGTATACTGCCGCCTAAAAGGCATGCGTGCTTTCTCTCTGCCACTACAGGAACCTCCTCCTCCTCCTCCTCCTCCTCCAGGGCTGTATTTGAAGGAGGAATGCATCATAATGGGGCAGCAATTAAGCCCTAAATTCTGGAAGGACATAACTGAACAAGCCTTAAAGGATTCAAAATGCTTCAAATGAACTAGGTCTAGTTATTTTAGATGTTCTGAATGGAAACACTCGAAGGTCGAATGAACCGTCGTCATTGCCTCTTCTGGCTGCATCCCACCTAAGGTTCCTTGTTCTCCCCAGGAGTTATGTGCGTTTTGCTTGCCTTGTCTTGATGCGATAAACCATACAAATGAGGATAAGAATGGCACACTTTTTCCCTGAGGGCAGTCATGCTGTCACTTTGTACAAGCCAAACGTGACGGAAATAGTTGTGTGAAGAATCAAAAAGGCGAGCTTGAGGGAGAAGTTCAATCTCACCTTTGCACACCTGGTCAGCTGCTGCATGAATGGAATTTGACTGTCACATTTCCAAAAGTTACAAAAACTGTCAGATGTAGCTTTCCCCTCTCCACTGTCAGAAAAGAGTTGCAGAAGGTGCAAGATGATCCCCAGCACTCCGTTTGAAGCATGTTGTGTCCCACCAAGTGCAACACAGCTGGTTGGCTGAGCTTTTAGCCACAAGTCGTCTCATGTTGTCTCATGAATATCACTTCCCCTTTCCCTCACCATTCTCCATACTATTCAGTATGCATTCATTCATTGCCCATTGCATGTTTTCTTTTCCTTTATCGCCTCCATCTGGTCTCTTCCTGCCCTCCAACACTCCCTCTCTCCCCCAACTTTGTCTACTGCAGCAGAGCCTCAGCTGTGATAAAGATGGAACATGCTCTCGGAGCTCGTCATGCTACGCTTCCCGTTTCGCAGCACTGATATTCTGACACTGATCACCATCAAACTGTCAACAACAGACAGGGAGTGAGGGCTGAGGGTGGGTGGAGGTGCCGGAGGGAGCTAAGGCATTTTTCCTCATAAATAATTTTCACTCAACAGAAAAGATGAGCTGAAGCAAGATTTATTATTAATTTCTGTCTTTTTTTTGAGAGAGAGAAAATTGAGATGGATGATGCCTGGTGTTTGCCGGGGCCTGCCAGAGACGTGGGAAAGGCCAGCCTATAGCCTTGCAGGGCCCTCAGTTAAGTCTCAGCCCAGTGAGGCGGGATTAGACGGGGCCTTTACTCACTTCATGGATAAGGATCAGGCTGACATGGTGCTCATGAACTCGCTCAAGAGGTTCAGAGGAGCACAAGTCATCTTTGCATTTAACCCTGTCCAGGCAGAAGAAGCAATTACAATACAAACAAAATAGATGACATAACAGTAAAGAACAACACAAAAACATACATAACTAGCTTCACAGGTTGGGGTGATTGATCTCTGGTGCAGGAGGATTTTTAGTTTTTTTTTTTTTTTTTGTGTATTGGTCCTGTAGTGATTCATTATGTCTATCGTACCACATACGGTGTCGTACCTTCTTGTATAACATGAAATACTCCTGAAAAGGAAGTACAGATTTCTGCTAATATCCCTCTGCCAAGCCCTGCCTTTTATGTATGGTTGTAATGATTACACTGACTTCAATGCTACGACCAGTGTCATAATTAATCATGTATAACTTCTGAGGGGCTCAATCGATTGGGGAGAATGTGATGGGAAAAGGGTTTGATGCATGGCCTGATTACAACATGGCGGTTTGCTTACAGGACATATGTCCATGTAGATTCGTCTGAAATGTGATTGTTGTGTCTTGATCCACCAGGGAATCAATATTCTGTGGTTCAGGGCACCTGTCAGTCACTGTGCTCACTGGATACGAGGGTAATATTACATTCTGCAGAGCCGTATTGGTGCCACAGACTCATTACAGCTTTAATAGATACAAGAGCCTTGTTAATACACTTGTTTGTTATAATAACTCTAGAACTTGACAATTCTGTTATCTTCTCTGAAATGTCTTATTTTAAGATTAAGATAGACATTCCATTTCAGGTTGTTGTAAAATCCTCAATGCTAGCATCAAGCCACCGTTTAGAATGAAGTGAAACACAAAGCAAACATGACAGTGTTTGCAGGTGTCAGTGACAAGATTTTCACAATCACATAAAGGTTGAAAAGATGCGTCTGACAACACATCAATAACAGGTTTACATCACGCCAGCAGATACTGACATCAGGGAAAATGTTCCCAACCTTATTTTTGTAATGTTGATATGGGAACGAGCACAGCTGTACCACCAATGTGCATGTGTAGCACTGATCTAAGAGTAAGTCACAGTTGAATGAATGTGGGCTGAATTACATCACATGCTGACATGTATGGCATTCTGCCTGTGTTTGATACCTAGACCGGTCTCTGTACCCCGGTAGGCCGGTGCTAGCAGTTGTTTTTGTTACTGCCGTTATCTCGAGATCACAAGTCAATTATTTTGTTATCTTGAGAAAACAAACTTTGTTATCTGGAGATAACGAGATAATGCGATCATTATCTGGAGAAGACATAAAGGTTGTTTCCTCTTATTGCTTGTGATGTTTATCAGAGCTCAGCAGCACAATGCCGGCATGCATTGATGACTGAGGTCAAGTCAGCTGACGCTAAAGTTGAAGTGTATAGAACATACTGACGCTCAGGGTGAATGCACTCAATCAGTCCAGATCGAACTGACCACAGCGACAGACTAACAAAGTGACTGAATGAATACGTCTGGATTTCAAAAAAAGCTGTTCACAAAGCAAAGTACATCTATGGAGCACGATTCACTGGACTATGCTTGTTTGTATCTGTAGTCAGAGATGTCCTCAACTCAAATGGATCAGTCGTTGTTATTTATTGAATTTTTTCTCTAACAACCCAAAAATCAAGGATTAAAGACATTTCTCATGCAATTAATTGGTATTTTAATTTGAATTCATTGATGACACAGAGTACATGTTTTATACTCCTTGTAAATATAATCCAATTGATCTTATTAGTATGGTGATGGACCCACCCTCTGGTTCCCCCTCAGGTAAACACTGTTAGCTCTGTCAGCACTGTTGTTGTTGTTGTTGTTGTTAGCACTGTTAGCTGCTAGCCATTGGCTCAGCCGTCGCCATTTTAGAGCCCTATGTGGAGCCAATAGTTAAGCTCCAAATTATGTATTGAGCATCTTTAAATAAAAGTAACATAACCACAATTAACAAATTCTCCATTACGAGCTAAAGTCCTACATTTAAAAGATGGTAAACAAGATGTAGTTTTCAAAGGTTCATGGGAAACTAACATGTTACTTTACTTTACCAAATTGTGTTGAATTAATTGTCACAAGAGCAGCAAGTGTTTTGAACATTTGTGTCCTGACTGTGTTTTGATTATTGTATATTGTTTTTATTATATAAGAATCAAAATCAACTTGCAGCGGTCATTCATGGTGATTGTTTCTCTCCTCTTCGCGTCCGGCCTAACAACACGCCTTAGCATTTCTTAAATCCCTGAGACACTTGGCCCTGAGTGGCTTATTGCTTAAGTACTCTCTCTGATCAATCATGGAGGCAATGTTTGAACATACATGTTTCATTTTCAGAGAGTTTGAAAGAGTCTGTCGGGAACGTTACACTTCAACAAATCCTTGGGATAAGTAGAGAGGGTGGCGACGGCTGCGAGTTCTGGTCACTGTGTGTCCACTGTCATTTGATCAGATTGATGAAGTGCTGATGGATTTCTCTCTTGACTGATCACGGCTCCCTGGCTCCCGGTACGGCAGCATAAAGGAGTGTTCCCGTAGGTGCTTCATTCACTCACATATACACACCAGACTGCCCTGACTGCTCAGGCTCAGAGCTTATTTACAGTGGCAAGAAAAAGAGAGTGAACTGTTTGGAATGAATTGCATTCATTTATGAATTTAGCTTAAAATATAGATCTTCATCTAAGTTAGTCTAATGATGTGAATTAGGGATGCACCGATACCACTTATTTAAAAGACCAAGTACTCACATTTGAGTACTCAGTTCTAACAATGAAAACATGTTTATTTATTTGCTCTATCTGATGGTTTTAACATTCAACATTGTGTTCCTGATACAAACAGAGCATAACTTGCAGTCGGGATGTTTACAATTAACCATTTAACAATGCTATCAGTTAAATAGTTTAAATAATATCAAAAATATAAAAGCTGGGCAAAATCACAAAATCACTTATAGTACATAAAGCGCTGGTCTACCTTCAAGGCCAGCTTAAGTGCACCTGACCTTGTATCTTGGCAGCTTGTTAGGCTAAAATGTTGAGACGTTAACGACACGTTGCCGTATTGATATATATTAATATATATTGGGTGCAGGTCTATTGAAGCAGTTTTACGAGTAATAATAATAATAATAATACATTTTATATTTTATATCACTTTACATGGTAAAAACAGAAACAATGAAAGCAATTACAATATAAACAAAATAGATGACATAAATTTGAATAGAGCAGTTTTAAGTGCAGTTTTAAAGAGGTGAGTGACGGAGAATGTCTGAGGTGTTGGGGAGAGAGTTCCAGAAGGACGGGCCAGCGATGGAGAAGATCCTGTCCCCCCAGGTCCGATGCTGGGACAGAGTAGGGGGGGTGAGGAGGTTGGCGTCGGTGGATCTGAGGTTGTGGTTGGGAGTGTGACGGTGCAGGAGGTCTAAAGGTATGAAGGGGCTAGATAGTGAAGGGCTTTGTATGTGATGAGGAGGATCTTGAGCTGGATTCTTTGCTGTATGGAGAACCAGTGGAGGTTCTGAAGGACTGGGGTGATGTGGTCTCTGGTGCAGGAGTGGGAGAGCAGACGGGCAGCTGAGTTCTGGATGTTTGTAGTTTGTTGATGACAGTGGTCAAGGCCTTCTCTGCTGGCCTAGACAGAATCACAAAGTTATAGCTATTTTATAATTTAATTATTTTCATAAAAACACTACATGTATTATAATTATTTTTCCCATTAGCTTATTATCACATTGCATAGTTGCTGTCTTCCTGCTTCCAGCGCAACTTGTTTTAAGTAGAGCTTTTATCCAATCAGAGGCCTTACATACAAGTGAGTCTCACTGCGGTTTAAGTATATGAGGACGATAGTGTTGATTGTCATCTTCAACCAATCAGATCTTTAGTTTGACATGTTGGGCGTATTCTTTGATATGTCAGAGCTTCTAGCTGGCCTACAGTACGTCTTCGTTAAAGTGTGGATTGATTGGTCAGTGGGCTAGTGTCGCTGTTGAATTTGAGGAAGTTGGCTTGTATCCAGGTTTTTATATCTGTGAGGCAGTTGGTGATGGTGGAGTGGGTGGTGGGGTGATGGATTTGGTGGAGATGTAGAGCTGGGTGTCGTCAGCATAGCAGTAGAAGTGGAAACCATGGTGGTGGATGATGTCGCCAAGGGGGAGCAGGTAGAGGATGAAGAGGAGGGGACCGAGTACTGAACCTTGGGGGACACCTTGAGAGACTGGGTCTGTGTCAGACTTGGATTTATTGATACTAATGAACTGTTCACAGTCAGAAGTATGATTTGAACCAGGAGAAGGCTGTGCCAGTAATGTGGAGGGAAACTCATTGCTGCACACATGAAGTTTGTCAAAGAGCATCTGGACACTCCTCACAACACTAGGTCTTGACAACTTCCAATCATTGAGGAGAGGATGAATTAGTCCAAGACATCTTACAAGAATTGTCAGGTGGAACACCTAAGTAAGTGTGCTTCGCCAAAGAAAATCCACCTTTTGTAGTTGCCCAGTCAAAGCCCAGACCTCAACCAAATAGAAATGCTGAGGAATAGAAACCTAGAGGAACTAAATCAGTTTTGCAAGGAGGAATGGGCCAACATTCCCTTTGAGCAGTGTGCAGGTCTGATCTGCAGCTACTGGAAGTGTTTGATTGAGGTCATTGCTGCCAGATGAGGTTCAACCAGATATTAAATCCAACGATTCTACAGCACTGTGCTTGTTTATTTGGTGTGTTTAATAAATACACTGAAAAATGTAATTGCTTCTGTTTTATTAAGTTAAGCCTATTATGTCTGTCTATACCTGTAGATTTGATAAAGATCAGGTAATATTTTATGACCAAATAAAGCAGAAACACAGTCATTCCAAAGGGTTCAGACTCTTTATTGGCACTCTGTCATATAACATTTTTGTAGATAAATTCAGAGTTTTTGTAGGTGCAGCTCTTTTCATCATCTATTCAGCCATGTTGGCTGTTGGTGCAAACACACTGCCTCCTGTTTCTCTTAAACAAATTGCAAGGTCATAGGAAAACACTGATTTAGCACCAGTTCAATCATGGAGCTTTGAATTTAGGTTAGACAATAGGTTAGACAATAGGTTAAGGAGTTGAAGTGCATCAAGCTAGCAGCAATCACCACAGCTAGCTGCTATAGGCTGAGAACCCTGTCAGCAAATCAATGTGACAAACCTGTTGCTGGTTTTATCAATGATTTTGTACATCCAAAATGTTTGTAGAACACGTGTGCTTAGGACCACTGATACACACATTGGTTCTTTTTTTTGGTGTCTGATAAGTTCTGGGTAATAAAATAGCATATGCAACACAGCTAACATTTGGAAAACAACAAATAACAATAACATGTGAACACATGGAAGGAAGTCCAGAGAGATGCAACCAATGTCCCCGGCTGGCTATGAACCGAGGACGACGCAGTCTGTGGTTGTTGATGATGTTGGTGACCCTCAAAATGTTTTTTTAGAATTTGTTTATATTCTAATAATTGTTTTTTGTAGGGAATGCAATTACTACCTGTTTTATGTTCAATGGCAAGTCACATTTGTTCAAGTCACACATGCCAACACCTCACACTGCATGCAGGTCATAGGGAGGTAGTAGGGGTTGGGTGGATGGTAGGAAAACAAAGTGCAGGGCTTTGACCCCACAACTGGGGTTTGCATCCAGAGTGCAGCATATGGTTAGGTTTAGGCAACTAAAGTACTTCATTTAAGGGAAGGTTAGGGGAAAGATTGTGGTTTCAGTTCGATGTTAATAAAGCAATACGAGAAAGTCACGTCTCTGCAATACTGCTGTAACACTCTCTGGTTACCACCGTGAGGTTTGTGAGCGCAATGACTCCAGCACTCTCAGAGAGAGTTTCTATATTTATTTATTTTATCACAGTTCAGACTTCATCCGCCGTCTGCTCTGTGGTTTCTCTGCCGTCTCGTCAGCAGCTCTCCCCGTGTGTCTCTGGCTCTCCTCAGTCCTCGCGCCCTCTGTCACTGCTTGTCTTTTACTAGCAGAGAGACGCAGCATGATTCACTACAGGTGAGGCTAATCAAGCCTCTCACCACTCACCCCCACTCCCCTCTGCAGCTGCGCCTAACCACGCCCAGCCACCACAACTGCCTTCTCTACATCTCTGTCCATCTTACCAACATTTGAGTGCTTTGAGTGCCTCAATTTAAGCATGAAACATTACCAAATGCTTTGGTTGGTATAAGCATTGCAGTATATTTTCATAGTGAATGTTTTACAGTTACGTTCATTGTCAACGTCTCCCTGAGTCCTGTGTTCACTGCTTCAGATTTATAATGTCCTACATAATCATAACACAGGGCTTTACCCGCCAGGCTTGGACATTGTTTCTCTAGAATAAATGTCTATCGGGACAATACAATCAACCAACTATTTTAATATCACAGTAAATAGGCTTTTTTGCATGATCAAAATGTTCATGATTAAAACTAATCCCAGTCCTAACTCAAGACTAACTCTAATTAAGAGGAGAACAAGCTTTGGAAGATTTTCTCTCTTTCGTTTTATCCTCATCTCACTTATTCTGCTTCATTTCCATATCTCCGTGTCCATGCAGACAAGCAAGCAACTTTCTCATTAGACTACATGTGTATTCATATTCAAACTTACCTACTTAGACAGTCACCTCTCCAACACCGATTCACCTCTCTGCAGTGATTCATCTCCATTTTTACAGGCCAGATTCCTTTCAATTGAACCGCTGAGCTTCTCAGCAGGAATACAGCGTTTCTCGTGTGTGAACGGACCCATTCCAAACGCTCAGCTTTCCAATTATAGTACATCCCGCTTAACTGATGCTTATTAATTCCTTCAAACTCATTATGGAAAGCAAAATAGGGCTCTCCCATGAGATGAATACTAATGAAATAGGAAACTTCTCGACAGTGCTGCTGCTGTCAGAGGTCTTTCTGTTTCGATGTTTGCTTTAAGCTCCAGCACACAGACGAAATGAATTCCCCCAGGGGAAAAAAAAGCATTTCCAAAGAATCCATCGGTGAAATCACTATAAGGAAGCATCGATCAGAATCAGCCTGTCCTGTGGTAATCGCTTGTGGCAGGAAGAACCTGCCGTACTCATGCAATGGTGTGTATGGATTACGTCTAGACATCAAGAGGGTTCTTCAGTGCTTGTAGTTGGAGTAAATAAAGCTCCCCCTGACTGACACTCAGCAAGCAGGGCCAGGCCATAGGGCTAACCCAAACAAAACACTTCAATCTCTCACCATTGCTCTCTGCTCCCCAAGGGCTTGATTGATTGATTCGCCGGCCAATCAGAGTACATTGATCTCAGAACTCAACCCCCCCCACTCTCAACTCCCCAGGCCTCCTCTCAGTCCATTCATCTGCTGGCTGTCAGAAGTACTCACTGGAGGGCTGTAGCTGTGGAGACCCACACTCTTAAGCACACCTCTGTGGCTTTCTGAAGAAAGCGCTTTACAGTGCCTCATATTGTTATTCAGGCCTCCCTTGATCCAGTTGCTATTGCTATCATGAAGCTCATTCCTATATAAAGTCATGATATTAAAAACGTACTTAGTTCCATCCATCCATTGGTCCATCCATTGTCTTCTGCTTATTTAGGGCTAGGTCGATGGAGCAGCAGGCATAGCAGGGTATTCCAGACATCTTTGTCCCCAGCAACATTGTCCAGCTGCTCCTGGGGGACCCCGAGACGTCCCCAGGCCAGAAGAGATATATAATCTCTTCTCTTCTGGGTCTACCCCAGGGCCTCATCACAGTTGGACATGCCCTGAAACCCTTTATTAAAAGGAGAGGTCCAGGAGGCATCCTGATCAGATGTCCCTTCCCCGTCCGAGCTCCTGCCGGATGTCTGAGCGCCTCACCCTATCTCTCATACTTTAGTCACGACCGAAGCTTGAGACCGTGAGTGAGGGTCTGAACGTAGATGAACCGGTAACTCGAGAGCTAGCCTACTGGCCCCTATTTTTTTCTCTTGGGGTCGTTAAAAAAAATGCAATAGTTGCATACAGTGACAAAGTAGAAAATAAGGGATAACGTTTGAAAGACTAAATCACATTCTAACTGGACAGTCCTTTCTCTCTGAATTACGCTTCCACTTTTCCTCATGCAGTGGTTAGCTACTTATGCTACTTATGTTAGCCAACGCAGCAGTTAGCTTGTTGCAGCAGCTCTGGTGGACTGAAAGCTGAAGGCAAGAATGGATTTGTGGATTTGTGGAATGGGTGGCAGTGGCCTCTTTGTGTTATTCTTCTATTTATATAGAATCCCCTGTAAACTGAATCTGTGGTCTTTTGTTAAATACTTAATAAAGGAGTGTAGAACAACATGATGCCATGGGTTGGTTCTCCCCAGGGGTTTGAATCACCAGCTTCCACTGGGCAAGACACCACAGACCCCTGATTAAACATTTGTGGATTAATTAGTCAACCGTTCCGTTATGTTCTACCCATTTGCAACACTGAAATGTTCTGAATTTACTACGTTTCTGACTCTGCAATGATGGCTAACGTGAGAGCCATCCACTATTGGGAAGATGTCTGAATTGTATGATTCTTCAGCGCACAACTTACTTCCATAACCCCAGAGGCGCCATGTACAGAGACATTATTGAGAAACATGTTGGCATTAGATGTGGAAGCCTCTGTACACCTAAACAGATCTTTTGGTTTATTCTGCTTTATTAGACCTCTGCAAGTTGAAGCAGGGTTTGAGCTTTGATGGGCATTTCTTAGGTCACCAATCTTCATCTGCCAATAAGAATGATAAAGGTGTAATTTAACCCGCCAAACAGGTTTAATGAAGCTAACGGGAGACTCAAAAAGACATTACTCAATTAGTCTATGCACCTCCACACAGTCCTAAAAAAAGGTCTAATGAGGGAGATTAGTTGACAACACCTCTGTGGGTGTTCAAAGGCTTTAATGAGCAGGTATTGAACGTAATACTGGGGCCAATATTGATGGCAATGTCAAACAAATGAAAAACACAAGACTGTCAGAAAAGATGTTGACATTCTGAAAACTGATGGCTGTGACATAAACATGTTCTTACTTTATCTAGGGTTCACCCATATGTGTATGTTGATGAACATGAGTTAAAAGAACATTTAAAAAATAGAATTATATTGTAGCTACAGTTGCAACAGACTTTAATGTATATAACTAGAATTTTTAAATTCTCCCCAAAACATGTAAGCATGATTATACTTTAAAAGATGCACCACTCAGAAAACTGGTATTGGAGTGCTCCTAAAAGGCATTCTATATAAGAGATAAATATAAAGTATTAAGGAAAAGTTTTCTCTTTCCTATCAAATATGCAGTATTATTGTAGGCCTATAGTGTTCCGATAACCAAAGAGAGCTATGTTGTGTTGACATGTTGGGGGATGGCTTGTTTGGTGTCTTACCGGGTCTTGGACCGGGCCGCTCAGATAGAGGGTGACAGGACTTGAATTGACGCGTGAGTTAGAGTGTTGACAGATAAATAGGCAGGGTGAACCGATGACAAAGTATAGTGAACGTCACAGTTTGCGTTGCTTCTGGGGACTAGAGGCCGGAGACAAAATGCATCGGGATTTACATTTATGTATTTATTTAGATTTAAATATTCCTGTTTTTACAACTATTACTACAACTATTTGTAATTAGTCTTCTGGACCTATTGCTTGGTTCCCGGCGCTGCTGCGTAGAGTATCTGTTTGTTGTGCTATCATTCAGAATGCGTGGCCCTCCAGAGCGGGGGACTGCTTGGCTCCCAGTCCCCGATGTGCTGCAGGGAAAGAGTTTGGTTGTAATGTTAGTACATTCAGCATCCAGCAGCCAAGCTGATCTGCAGTCCATGAGCCACAGCCTGTAAAGCCACACTGAGGACAACATGTGGACGTCTGCAGAGCCCTGAAGCTCCGCCCCCTCTGCTATATGTAGCAACTACAATGAAAGCGTTTTAATGATTTGCACTGTATCGAAACAATGTACTGTTAAAGCACGTTTTCTAATCAAAACAACTGAACCGTGACACTTTGATCAACTAATGCGTTGGTTCTCTTTCTTTGACAGGGGGGATATTCGAGTCCATTGAAAGCGGTCCATCAGGTGCTGAGGAACTAGCCTTTAAGTTTGCTTTAAACACAATCAACAGGAACAGAACCCTACTGCCAAACACCACGCTCACCTACGACATCCAAAGGATCAACATCTACGACAGCTTTGAAGCCTCCAGGAAAGGTACTTGTGTGTTTGTGATCAGAAGACCTGCCTCTGGTGTTGGCACGCTCTCGGCTGCTGCGTGTGTTTGTGTGTGTATTGAGCGAGTGAATGTGTGTGTGTGTGTGTGTGTGTGTGTGTGTGCACGTACGCTATGCCATAGCTGCTTTGCATTGTAAATGTATTCCCCGTTCGAGGCTTGTGAGCTGCAGTGGCTTAGATTGTGACAATTATAATCAGGCGAGGGAGAAATGGCTGAGCACTTCAAATGTAAACAGAGAGAATTGATTGGTTCCAGGTAATGACTCAGCGGCAGTAATTCAAAGACCGGTTTGGCCCCCAGAGACAACCAATAAAGTGCTATAATCTATCAGTTTTGTGTGTGCATCAGGCTGACATTTCAAGTCTCTTATCAATTACGGGCCATTATATCCTGCATCAGTGATTTAGCCAACTCCCTTAAAAAGGTGATTAGATTGCACAGTCGAGCTAACACAAAGACAGTGCAGTTATTGGTCTGTCCCTGAACACAGTTCCATGAACGCAAGCTCAAATTGGTCACACCTTTGCCTCACTGCTTCAGCTTTCTGTGTAATACAATGTAGCAGAGGCTGTGTATATATATATATATATATATATATATATATATATATATATATATATATACACACAAACATTCCTCAAACAGGAGGAAACTATGCTTTAGTTGGGGACTATTTTCAGTGGCAGATCAGATCCAAACACATCCAAACTATTTCCTGACGAATACAATAACTGGAAAACTAGCTAGTTTTTTAGTTTTTAGGCACTTTCTTGGTAATTTTCTAGGCCGAGACGTACAACTATACGTATCATCAAAGAACAACTTAAGTCCGTTACATAAGTCTATTACATCCTCCCGCCTGGATGCAGTTCATGGAGTTGGCAGGGAAGCAAATTCAGCAGCACAACGGTAACTTCCTTTTGGCCCACCGAATTCATTGCTCTTAAAAAGACACATTTTCATTCAATTTTCATTTTGCGCATGAAGCCATGTAGGCAGCTGTGATTAAACTATATCTAACTGAGTATATGGTCTTAGAAGCACATTGCACAATGTTTGAAATGCAGAAGTAAAAATACATTGTTGTTAACAATGAATGATCATTGACTTTATTATTATTATTATCTAGCTTTAATTGGATATTACAGAAGACTCACAACTGAAGCCTCTAAACACTTAGAGAACATGGAATCTGTATCAGCTTAATTCAATTACATTACATTTTATTTACTTCCTTTACAATGAAGAAATGTCAAATATTCCTTCCATCAGGTTGTTCTTAGCAGACAGATCACAGCCAAGTTCATGTTCCTGGCAGTGAAGCTATAGTGATAGTGAAGTTCAAGATGTATCAACGTTTCTTCTTTGTAATGTTGATTTACTTAAATGGAGTTAATTTACCTTACTGATTATTGATACCAATAACTAATACCAATTCACTAAAGCAGTCAGGTTGCGAGCCCATAGCTTTATGACCACCAGGGGGCGACTCCTCTGGTTGTATAGAAGTCTAGTCTAAAATGACTCTACTTCTCTCTTGATTTATTCCCTCAGTAAACATTGTAAACATGAGTTTATGGTCTCAATCTCTAGTTTACAGTCTTCTTCAATACAGCATGATGTTCATTTAGAGTCAAACAGACCATAAAGCAGGGTGCATGGTGATGAAGGAACATGTCAGCTGGTGCAACAGTGTGACTTATTGATGTGTTCAATGGAGCTTTTAGGCACAAAGGAAGAAGATGTACAGTATCAGGCTTCATGCATGCTTTACCTGTTGGCACAATACACTCGTGTTTTGTTTGGCTCTGCACCTGGGATTTATTGACAATAACAAAAATATGGAATATCAACAGACTTACACACTTAAAAAGAGATTAATAAAAACTATTGAATGCTGTTAGCATATTCTACATCCTTAACGCTGAGTTGTTGCATACAGACATAATTCACAAAAGCCTTGTTTGCATCAGACAGTGTCTCCTGTAGTTTGGTGGGGGTCATGGTTGTCAGCTTCACAGTAGGAACAAGCTAACTTGTCAAATATTCCCCCTCTTTAGCCTGTGACCAGCTCTCTCTGGGGGTGGCGGCCATCTTTGGTCCCTCTCACAGTTCCTCGGCCAATGCGGTCCAGTCCATTTGCAACGCCCTGGGGGTGCCACATATCCAGACCAAGTGGAAGCACCAAGTATCGGACAACAGAGACATCTTCTACGTTAGCCTCTATCCAGACTTCTCTTCCCTCAGCCGGGCCATCCTAGACCTGGTCCACTTTTTCAAGTGGAAGACGGTCACTGTGGTTTATGATGACAGCACTGGTAAGACCTCAAATACTTCTCTACTTTTACAACTGCTCTTTTCATTCCATCCGTCTAACTTGTCCATTAGTTTTAATTATCAAAAGTAGTTTGTCATTCATCATCATTATTGTCACGAGGGTGGATGACGGCCATTTTGAATTTCCTGGATGCACGGCATCTTGAGAAAACAAAAGCAAACTTTACCAATCTGTCACACGATGCCAGTGTTGAGTGTAGAAGCAAACTGAAAATAGAGAACATACAAGTGACAAACATACAGTAGTATACATACAGCCAAAAACACTTCACCGTAGTTCAACAAGGACCTTTCACCTTTTACTTTTGTAATGATGAACAATCAAACCAACAAAACTCAGAAACTGACACTGGAGAATACATTTGGAAGTTCCTGGAAAATTTAGTTTGTGATAAAATTTTTTTAACAAATCAAATTATAAAAATCCTGGTAGGCCACACACATACATGGATCTTTATAGAAGTGTTGAGTGTGCCCACACCTCATGAGGCAGCGTATATATATAAGAAGTTAAGCAACACAGAAACGGTGACCTTTGTTCATGTGTGGCCCGTGGAGCCTGAAGGTGAGAAGCTCATTCCACATCACACTGACACTGACGAGTGTAACGATGATGTTACTACTACTAGTCTAGGTCTACAGTGTCTCATGTGCTTCACTACATTCGTCTACATTGTCAGCATTGCAAAGTGCTCCCAATGCTTTGAATTACCAGGTATAGTGTTTACTGTTTTCACCATATTCATTTTGTGTGTTAGCATAATAACGTCTGCCAATTAATGCTAAACGCAAATTACATTTGAGGTTGATGAGAATTTTGCAGTTATTGGGTCACAAACCAAAGTATTGCAAAGTTGCAAGTTCTGTTTTGACCTGATGATGGGGCAAGATGAAAGGTCAGACGGTCACTAAAGCTCACATCTCAATTCATGCTTATTAGAAATCAATAATTCATGGCAATGCACTCTGCAGTAAAACAGTTAATGTCAACCTCATAGTGGCACTGGAGGGAAAGTCAGGGGATCACCAAAGTCCGGACTCATCATCCTCTGGGAACCATGAATGTCTGTACAGAATGCTTTGCCAAACCGTCCAATAACCGGGTGGATATTTAGTCTGATTGACCAACCTCATTGATTATCAGTCTCGATTCTCTCGATGTCACAAGATAACGCAAGAATCACAAAATCACACATCACATAAAAATCCATCTCGTCGGGCCTCAAGTAATGCGTTTTTGTGACGTTCGTGTGTGTGGGAGGAGAAGATGCTGCGATAGCATCGGTTCTATCAGAGCAGAAGAGCTCCTCACACAGCACTGAGAGCTTTCCTCCATGGACAAGATGTCCCCTCCTCCCCGACAGATGGCTCATCCAATCTCTTGCTGAATTATTTTAAAGTGCCTTTTTTCAAACAGTCTCCAATGACAGCTTCTCAGATGGTTCTGTGTAACAAACTATCTGGCGGATAAAGATAGGACCAACCTTCAGACCGACAAATTGACATTCCCATATGTTGAACCACGGCACTAGAGACAGCCTTATTTAAAGGCTACATGCCTAACTGAAAGACTTCCCCACATTTCTGGGCCATTCTTTCATTTCATATTGCAGAAAACATGGAGCACAAGATCATAAATGTGCAGCACCATTATGTGTCAGCTGTGTTACTTGTAGTGACATGCACATCCATTGTTCTTGAATTGGTGGATACTGTTGTTTCCTCCATATTATTCTGTCTTCTTTGATATTTTTTATATTTCAAGATGAAAAGTTTGATATACAACCTTAACTAATGTGGAAGAGCAGACCGAGGTTATTACCAGGGTGCAGCCGAGTACTGTCACCCCAGTGTAGATGATTCATGGACGTCAGAGAGCTTGTGAGGTTGCAGAAGACAAGCTTTCCCTGCTACTCAGGGAAGCAGACCTTGCTATTATTGCAGTCCAGGTCACCAGGCGACAAATAAGCTAGCAGGCTTGGTACATGCACCATATGCCAGGGGTCAGGGTGTGTGCCAGCCTGAAGACGGGCTGCCAGGCCTCCCAGAGCTCCATCCAACTGACACACTGGGACCAATTTGGCCTAGATCACAGTGCTGCAGTGTGTGTTCACTGCGTTTAGCATTCAGGCCAGCTAAACTCTGCTTTTTGAAGTCATATGCTAATTACGTCTGCTAGATTACAAACAAATCCAAATGTCAAATGTCGCAGTACACAAAGTCATTCCTCACTAAAGGCTGTGACGTCAGCTCCTCAGTGTTAGCCACATGAAGATCTTACAGCATTGTCACAAAATGAACTGCTCAGCACTATGCAGACTGGCTTAACATCGCCATCAACCATCATAATAACTTTCCCATTTCCATGAAGTTACTGTGAGGAACTTTTAACTGGTTATGGAAGAAGAGAAGATTGGCTATTACTCTCCAGTTATTCCTAATGCCTGTCGTCGGTGGCATTGGGTCAGATTAGATGAAATCATGCAAGTTCACCAGAAAGTCTTTCAACTACGACTCCAGCGGGTCTTAGCCTTCGACCTGCAGTTGGAGCTCCTGTGGAGAGCTTTATATATCGGGCAGCAGCATCTCCTCCTCAGCCTCTCACTCCACTGGTCCTTCTGGTGAGAGTCAACACCGACACCGAGCTGATGGAGACCCAGGCCGTATTAATGGGCCCTAAGGAGGGAAGGGAGGCACGGGAGAACCAGAACCAGGCCTGTCAGACCCTGTTGCAGTAAAATGAGAGGTTTTATGAAGGGACTTTTGTCGACAGTGAACGTTTCTCGTAGTAGCTTTAAGTACATTTTGCCAATAATGTTTCTGAAGGTTTCTACCTCCACACCCTCACATTGTTCTTTCACTTTCAAAAGTGGAGCCTTCAGCTCAACTGATGCTAACTCCAGTGACATCACTCCAGAGAATGGATCAGGGTTCACACAGAGACTTCATTCAGCCTATCTCTTCTGTTCACACAGAGACTTCATACAGCTTATCTCTTCTGTTCACAGCTGTATGAACTGTGATGTGGACAATCGGCTCAGTACCATTTTGAATATTGGTTTGGTTTATATTTCTATTTTGTTGTTGTGATACTTTTACTTAAGTATAGGATCTGAATACTTCTTCTTCCACAGCATCTCTACCCGTGTGTGTGTGCGTGTGTGTGTGTGTGTGTGTGTGTGTGTGTGTGTGTGTGTGTGTGTGCGTGTGTGCGTGTGTGTGTGCGTGTGTGTGTCTCGGTCTTTGCCCTGCAGGTCTTGTTGGCAGCTTTAGGGGGGAATTGATTGTTGCTGATCCTGCCACCTCTGTTAATTAAGTTGTAAAGTGGACATAGCTGGTTCACTATGGGGTTAATAGTGGCTTGATTTTCTGTCTCGTGATAGGAAATGAGATCCCGGCTTGACCTGCAACCAGCCTCACCTTCTCGCTGTCGACGTTTACACAGATGACCCGATAGCGAGGACAGATAGCGTTGATGGCGGACGCTGAGGGCAAACAGAACTCTCAACTGATTGGAGTTCTTGAAGAAGTTCATGCCACATTCTATTTCATTTGGATCTTTTCTTCTCTTGTTTCAGTACAAGAGGCACATTGCCTGATGTGCTGAGCAAAGTCAGCGCAGCAGAACATTTATATTATCATATAATTCTCATGGGTTCTCCCCCCCACCCCACCCCCCCCGCTGTTCTAAATCGTGTCTGCTTTTCAGGAATGGGATATAAAAGGGGGTAGGAAACTACCTCTCTCTTTGTGCCGTTTCTCCACCAAGCAGGGAGCAAACAAGCAAATCAATAACCATAATGGGACTCCTCTAACGGCTCAACTTTATAATGGCAAAACTGAAATGGCAGCAGCATGTGTTATAGCTCTCCCAGCCAGCCATAACATCCATACAACTACCTGGAACACCGCTGCCGCCGCCACCGCCACTGCTGCTGCTGCATAGTTTGATTAGGCCATAAGGGAGTAAAGGCTAGTATACAATAAAGCACTGGCTCAGAGAGAACGGCTTCTTTCTGCTGTTCACATTATGGACTCTACACATACCTCCATCTATCAGCAACCAAACTATACAGTCTCGCTTTCAGCTCCTCAATCAAGAAGATTTGCTCCTTTTCTTTGACATTAATGACAACAAATAGGAACTATAGAACTAGAAAAGCAAACAAATTGAAGACATCATTGTGGATCATTTTAGAACATTTTATAGACCAAACAACTAGCCCTTCATGCAGAGATGTCTGTACAGAGGACATTCTTCAGCACTTTAGAAGCTGTTGTTCATTTTGAGGCAAATTAATTTCCAATTGAAATAGAAGTTGAAGAATCTATAGTTGAACAGCTGAGTGAATAAATGAACAATGCAGGGCGGCTACTGATGTGGGCTGAAAGGTTCTGGCCCGCTGTGAGCTCCAGTTCATCCCAAAGGTGTTGGTGGGGTTAAGGTCAGGGCTATGAGCGGGCCGGTCCAATTCTTCCACACCAACCTGGGGAACCATTTCTTTATGCAGCTTGTCTTTGTGCACAGGGACATTGTCCTGTTGTAACAAGAAAGGGACAAACAAACACAAACTGCTGGTACAAAGCTGGAAGCTCAAGTCCAAAATACAGTTGTATGCTGTATTTCTCTTGGTTGAAACTAAACGGCTGGTTGACTGCCCCCTCATCACGTTTTAGTTCAGATCACTTCCTTCATGGTGTTACTTAATAGTGTCTGTTGTGACTCTAAATAGATTCTCATTATGATCTGATATTTTGGGGTTACACTTTCTTGACACTTCCTCTGTTCAATTTGAACAGAGGATTTGCATGTTGTACGCGTTGTGAAGCTCTCTGAGGCAAACACAAATAACATTGGAATGAATTGAAGTGAGGCCCTCCCTGAGGTGGTGGAGGACAGAAAAGAGACACTGTCTTATAGCAGCCAGTCACATCTCCATTCACTGTGACTCAGCTCCAAGTCCTCTTTAATTGTCCTGCAGTGTTTTACTCCACACTGTTTTTCAGCCTTGAAAACGTTGTTTGAAGCGAATTGTTGCCGCATGCTTTCTTTCATTAAATGATAACTTAAGGAGTCCTGCATCTGGACACGGTGGGGCTGCGGTGCTTGAAGAAAGGTCAGCTTGACAGCATGTTCACTATGAGTAATATGGATGACTGCACGGTGAAACCAAAGTGGTCATTTGAGAGATTCACGAGAATGATTCAGAGCCATGTCTGACAAGCTGAGTTGGTAATTAGAAGGAGGGCATGTCTGTTCTTTGTACATCCTGGTGGGACGTTAATGGGAATTAGAAGGAGGCTTCAACCATGAACATGGACAATAGTAAGAGAAGCATTAGTAGTGTTTCTATTGAAGCAGTAGAATAGAACAAATGTCTTCACTAGTAATAGCAGTAGTTCAGTCAAAGACACACAAAAACAAAAGTACTGCTTATCAGCAGAGGAGCATGAGACCCTTGAGACCCCTGAGACCCTGTCCACCGTCATGAATCTACGAGCTGAGATGAGCTCAACAACACCCGGCTAGCATCAGACCAACACTCGGCAGGACGCTACCAGCATCATGACGCTACCAGCATCATGACTTTAAATTATAACGCAGACTGACCTAAGGACCGAGGTTGTACTTTTAGATTAGTATATAGTAAAACACTGATAGTATTACAATACAAAGGGTATGTTCTAAAATGAAAGACCTAACCTCTATTACATCAGATAAACATTAATCTGATGTTTTCTCTGAGCTAGCTCAGATCAGGCAACATGCTATTGCTAGTAAAGGTCTTTTCGATTAGAATATTCCCTTTGTATCGTGACACTATTCATGTTTTACCATATGTTGATCTAATACCAACAGTATCCTGATGATTAGTAAATGTACCTAGCCTATAGAATGCTAACAAAGTCAATCCCATCTAAAGTAAAACCCAATAATATTGATTCTTCTCTCACATGCCAAGATACTAGTAGTGAGTAATACACCAAGTATTCTAAACTGAAATGTACCACACGTCTTTAATGTAAGCTTGTATTCTCTCCCATAGAAAAGCCAGATTTCATCTATGATTCCAATACACCAGGTTTGGATGAAGTATTATGTTCATTAAGAATTCATGCTCATCACAAAATGAATACCACTAATGGAAAGAAAGGCAGCGTACAATAACGTGGATCCAGTTAGTAATGGAAAACAATATGTATGTATAAATCTGAACAAGATTAGTGCATTAATAACAAATGGCATCAACAAGGAGATACTCATTAAATATGATTAAATAGATAAATGTATATGAACGTGTTTTAAATAAATGCCTTTTCTCTTTGCTGTCACTATCTGATGATGACCAACATCTACAGAGTCCTGATCTCTATAGAGAATGTACTGAGTCACAGAGTCCTCTCAGTGTACTTCAGTCAGTCCAGGACCCTCCAGTAATCTGCTTCAATTGGATGTGTGTGTGTGTGTGTGTGTGTGTGTGTGTGTGTGTGTGTGTGTGTGTGTGTGTGTGTGTGTGTGTGTGTGTGTGTGTGTCCACACCAGCAGTCCCAGTCCCATCATACGCTCCACTACCACCCAGCAGCCTGCTTAGAGAGGGGCTCACTGTCTCCTCACCAGTCACAATGCTAATCCCACTGTTGCTGTGCTGGAATGCTAATGGAGCTGCAATGATTTCCGTGCTCTGGTCTCTAGTTGTCGTCTTGTGTTTTTGTTATTTAGAGGAAGTGGTTAATTGGTATTTTCAAATCAGCCTTTTTTTCAGCTGTTTCTAATTAGAAATGTATTTGGTGACTAACAAAGTCAATGACGATTGTACCAGTATGGAACAAAAGGGCATTAGGCAATTTAGAATTAAAAGTCTACTTTGATGAGTTACCACAGTACTGAGGAACGTTGACCCATTTCTGCCACAACATGAATGATTTAGTGAAACATGACGAGCTAATTACAGACTTCTAGAGACGTGCTGGTAGAAGAGAACATTAGCACCTGGGGCCTGGAAGTGAAAATTATAAAGTTAAAATCAGAATCGTAAATTGCAAAAGAAAATTGAATTGACCTGCGTTAAACTCCTCCTCCTTTCCATTTCATTTTTGTTCAAGTGTCTTTGTAGATGGGGAGGCTTGACCTTAATGTCAACCAACGTGAACAACGTGTCATATTTACACGGACCAAAGTCATGTTTCAACCACCTCGTATTGAGCATTGAATCCACACACAGAGGCATTAGAATCACTCCATTGTGCAGCACACACCTGCTGTGAGCCCTCTATTACAGTATTTACAGTATTACAACAATAGCCCTGTCTTTGTAGACACAACCAGTTCTCCTGCTTTGTTGTTGTCCATCTCTGTGTGTTTGAACGGTTGTGACATGCTAGAAGAACTGCTTCCTCTGATGCTGGAGGTGTTGTACTTTTTGTTATTTATCCATTATGGTGCAGTTAATAGACACGTATTAACTAAAGGTATTTGCTCCCATTTCCAAATAAATTGAGTTGAGCTCATGTTGTGGCAAGAGTACATTTGTGAAGGGAAGCGTTAATTGCAGAAAAATAGAGCAGTGGTTGAGGCATTGGACTTTATTTCAGCTGAAATGATTAGGAGCGAGGAGGACTGTGTGCAGCTAATAACAAAGACACTGTGCATCGCTGCGACTGGCCCACATTCACACCCGCAGCTGTGTTCACAGCAGCATGCTCTGCCTCCACGTTCCTGAACGACTGGTAGAACCTTTGACCGCAGGCCCGCCGTAATCTTTCACCAAGCGGGTTACATGCATGTAATTGAACATAAATAAGTCACCTGATGTGGCGAGGGTCACATTAACCTTGACCCCGGGAGTCTGCCGCTCAGCGACTGATCAGTCATTACTCCCATCATGCAGCGCTGCAGATCGGCCGTCTGGGGGAATCACTTTAACGTCTATGCGACTGGTAATGATTGAAAAGGAACTCTTCTTCCTTGTCGCGATGCTCTCGGAGGGGAGTTGGGAGGGAGCGCTTGAGGGGCTGTTTCCTTACAAGGATATTTATCACAGGCAGGCGATCTGTTTTACGCTCAGGAGACTCCCAGACGGCCCCTAATAAACGCTTAGACGCGATGAAATATTCATGCAGAGTTAAATATGGATCCTGGAGCAGTCGCCGAGCATTAAACACCGTCAATACTGATCAGCGCTGACACCCCTCTTTTCTCCCAGTCCAGTATTTTCCCGCTCTAGAGTTCTAGACTGCGCCTATAGATTCTGGAACTCTATGAAGGAAGAATCGGCCGTGCAGGATGGAAGGAGTGATGTCTCGGTAGTGAGAGGGAGAGCCAGAGAGCTCCGACATATGTTTATGATGAGCGAGTGCAGCAGTCAGATGTGTCGGCCTGCTTTTATCGACGTTAACTAACTAACCGTAAAACAGCCATCGCTGCTCCAGCAGTGAGTGCTGTTTCTCTCCTAAGACAGCTCACGCAACATCCAGCGCTCGTATGAGATAGTGAGATAGGACTCAAGTCAAATACAACACACACACACACACACACACACACACACACACACACACACACACACACACACACACACACACACACACACACACACGTTTACATTGAAATTAAGCTAAAAGTGCTGATCGTTCTCGGTCCCGGCGAGTGGCATCCATTTAGGAGGACCTCTACTCGTGCTACTTGCAGGCATTGTGGCCAGCCCAGTGGAATCATGGGAGGGACTAAATGGATCAGCACGGGTCCATCTGTCCACACGTCTCTCCGTCTGTCCTGTACAGTAGGTCAGATGCTGCTCACTGGCTTTTGTTTGAGATTTAGAGAAGCGCTCGTGCCGGTCCTTTGTTAGCCTGACTCGGATCACATATTTCAAGGTGTAAGTCTCAAGTCCAAGTGTTGTTGGTGCTGAAGCCTAAACGGAGTCTTTGACTGTAGTCATCACATTCTGGCTCTTTGCCCAGACTGAGATACTTCCTCACCAGGCATGAATGAAGGGTTGATGAATGTTGAACAAGCAGCCACATGTGTGAGTTAACAGTCAAATAAGAGCAGCACCATAGCTCAGTGTGGACAGTGAGGTCATTACATTCCTCCATCACTCAGTCGGTGTCTGCTCATGCAAACAGACAGAGGAATTAAACGTATCTGTTGATGAAGGCTGTGAGAGGTTGAATGATCTGTAATAATAATAATAATAATAATAATAATAATACTAAATGAACAACCAGCTACAAAACAATATGCAATTGGTCTTTTTTTTCTTAATAGTTTTTTTTAACTTAATATTTCTTGTACATAACTACAACCAAATATTCTGACAGAACACAACAGAACAAAGACACATTTCAATGCTGCACATCATTCATCATTCATCATTCATTCATTCATTCATTATGTATACACGTGAATCACAAAAGTGTTTTCAAGATATAATGTGTTGATTAGTGAGCACTGAACGATCCCCATCGATGCTCAGATCAGTAAGCATGTATGTCATCATGGAAGTTTGGAACATTCATTTCTTTCTTTCACTTTTCACTGGCTAGCTGGCTAATGTACCTTTATGATGAATAAAGACTGCAGCTCCGTGACGTTAACAGTCGTGTCTCGATTGAAATCCTAAACTTCACTCCTGAAAAGAAAACTAATTGGTCGGTTTCCCCAAAATGTTCCTTTTGAGGAGGAATTACAAAAAGGCAGCTAGACCTCCTCAACAAGCATCTGTTTCTTTAGCACACTTGTTCACTTGGCGCACTAGTTGGTGCACATCACAAATGTCGGCCATGTTGCAGATATCTACGCTGACATCAGCAGGTGACAGGATTGATGTCACGCTGACCCTTGTTGACCCTTGAGGCTACGCAAGAATGGAAAGTAGGAATTGACTTATTGTTTGTCTCCAGGTATCCAAGAGCATTCCTACTGTCACAGACCTTCCATATCAAAGAGCTTTGTCCACAACACAACCTACAGCATAGCCAATGCCATCCTATCCCACTGTTAGACTGTTGTTTACACATGTACAGACGTATTGGCTGCAGTAATCTGGTGACCGTCCTCTGTGACTCAGCTTCAAACCTTTTATAGTGTGCTTTGTTTACGCCGTTGTGAGCAGCAGCTGAGGAGTCACTTTGTCATGAGATGGTTAAATGGAACACTGCCAGTGTCTCACAGGTCAACACTCTGGGGATGTCATCATCAGTGAGCGAAACACTGTTTGATTTAATGAAAAGCAGCGACTGGCTGCTGAAGCTCCAGCAGACTGCAGGCTGGTTTCCCACAGTGCAATGCACTCATCTGGAAGCAGGAAGTAAACAAATAATGCCACGGGCCCAACAGCTGGGGACGGCGGGCCGTGGGCAGAGACACAGGACCGACGAGCCTGTTTGTTGATGTGAGGAGTGACTGGTGTCTGAAGCAGCATCTGGGCCAGGCACTGTGAATACAGCTGATTAATTACCTGTGATCACTTTTAGCTCCTGAATAGAAGTCAGAGTAGCATGGAAGTAACTCAACACATTGGTTTTCGGCTGTATAATTATCATTTACTTATTCCACTTCAATTTTAGCACTGAAAAAATGATCTTATCCAATTTATAGTGGAGAAAAAAAACAATGTAGTAACATTTTGCACAGTTTTTAAGACCTGATTAAAACAGCGTGACAGATATGAACTATTATATTATTATTTGTGTGTGTAGGTATTTAGTGAATGTGTCTCTACAGCACACTGAGGAGCCAACCAGCCTGACTCATCACCAAGCAACATGACACCCATTCTCCATGTTCACTTCATACGCTCTGTGTTCAGACTCTACCACCTCTTCAGACCCTTTTTCATGTTTTCATCTCTGACATACAAAATGAAAATGAAGTCTTTTCTGATCTGCCAGTCGGTTGAATTTAAGCATCGACTCAAATTGAGAAAGCAGAAAAGTATACAAAACATCCGCCAATTGGACACAAAGACACTACATTTAACCGGTGTTAGTGTGTTTCATACCTGGGCCTTCAGTGCTGTCCTACGGCTGAACCCCCTCCTGATGACCTCACTATGACGCCACAGATACGGTTATTATTTGTTTCTAGTGTAACAACACACGTATTCATAATGAACCGTTCGGTACGAGGCTCACGAACCGAACAATACGTTTGAATAATACTAGTGCGTTTGGAAGAAGAAGCTTAAATTGTGGGAAATGTAATGTTCTCTCAGTGGAGCCACTGCCCTCAACCTGGCAACCCACCCGACGTCACAGACACCGTGCTGTCTGACACGCCCACCACGAACCACACCATTGTTCTCTGGTGAGGCTCGTGTGTTCTGGGAGGCTACGCTAAACTAGCTTAGCAGGAAAGCAGCAGCAGCAGCACACGCTGAACTCTCCAGCAGCATTCAGCTGTTCTACTGATTCAAACAGGGATAAAGAAATCACCTCAATCCACATTTCTCCAGACCATCACTCTGCTTTTTAAAAGAAAACAAAACCCCAAACAGATAATCAAATGTCCGACCCTAACCCCGCGATGACGGGATGCTTCGTCATTAACGGACAATGCATATAGTCAAAATCAATGTGATTAACACAATGACAAGAACAAACTCACAAGAACCAGTCACATATTTTATACACTGCCTGGCCAAAAAAAAAGTCTCCACCTGGATCATCATGCCTAGTGCCTACTGAAGAAGCCTGTGGGGGCAGTGCTATGATGTGGGGTTGCTGCAGTTGGTCAGGTCTAGGTTCAGCAACAGTATGTGCTCAAAGAACGAGGTCAGCTGACTACCTGAATATACTGAATGACCAGGTTATTCCATCAATGGCTTTTTTCTTCCCTGATGGCACGGGCATATTCCAAGATGACAATGCCAGGATTCATGGGGCTCAGATAGTGAAGGAGTGGTTCAGGGAGCATGAGACATCATTTTCACACATGGATTGGCCGCCACAGAGTCCAGACCTTCACCCCACTGAGAGTCTTTGGGATGTGCTGGAGAAGGCTTTGCGCAGCGGTCAGACTCTACCGTCATCAATACAAGATCTTGGTGAGAAATTAATGCAACACTGGATGGAAATAAATCTTGTGACATTGCAGAAGCTTATCGAAACAACGCCACAGCGAATGCGTGCCGTAATCAAAGCTAAAGGCGGTCCAACGAAATATTACAGTGTGTGACCTTTTTTTTTGGTGGCGACTTTTTTTTTGGCCAGGCAGTGTATGACAACAAAGCAACAAATCAATCCAGCAGCACTGCGGAGCTAAAACATTCTCATCCATAAAATGTGCAGCGCTTCTCCACCGCTGTCAGACAGGAACACCGTTCACACAGATCCTTCTCCTGGCTGGTCAGGGCTGCTAGCTGTGGGGTTAGCCGACCCTTTCTTACCATGACCATTCTTTATGGAAACGTCCTTCTTGAGAAAGGCGCCGTCAGTAACTCTCAAATCCGTTTCTCCTTCTTCAGCCATTGAGTGATAAAAAGCAAAGCTACACCAAGCAAAACACAAAAAATGTCATGTCAATGTCATAACTTCTTACGTATCTTTCAACTTGAACTCTTACTAATACTAAGTCCTGCTAGCTGCTTCAGCTTCACAACAGTGACACCCACTGACCAATCACAGCACACCTTAATGCTGACGTACTGTAGGCCACCTAGAAGACTCTGACAAAGAACACGCCCAACATGTCAAACTAAAGATCTGAGTGGTTGAAGACGATGACGATCAACACTATCGTCCTCATGTACTTTAATCTGTAAGGTCTACCTAGAGGACCTCGGGCCTCTCTCCTTACATAGAGACATAGAGGCTGAATCTGATTGGATAAGAGCTCTACTTAAAACAAGCTGCACTAGAAGCAGAGCAACTGAGGAAGACAGGAGCTGTGCAATGAGAAAATAAGATAACGGTAAAAATAACTAGAATACATGTAGTGTTTTTATGAAATTATTAAATGATAAAATAGCTTTAACTTAGTGATTGTGTTGAGGCCAGCAGAGAAGGCTTCGCTGGCCCTGATGACCACTATTCATTTCTATTCATTCATCAAGCATCACGGCATGTCAATTATTTGAACAATAACAACCATCAATGAAAAAAAGTGCATAAAACTGAGAGGAGAAATATGTATACACACGTATCCGTCAACATGAAGATGATTATGATTCTGTTGAACATCCAATCATTTTCCACTGCAAGGTTGACTTCACGAATATCCTAAACCCAGCAGTGAATGGTCTATAGTGAGCATAGAATCCATGTCCTTTATGATGACTGATGAATGATGTGCAGTGTTGATGTGTGTCTTTGTATCGTTGGATCAAAGTCTGCCGATACCGAGGCGAGGCGGACCGCTTAGCTGAGTTCTGAAGGACATGGAAAGAAATAGGAAGAACATATAATATATCAAATAAGAGAATAAACAGTAAAATATATCAAATAAGAGAATAAACAGTAGAACTAAAATATATCAAATAAACAGTAGGACTAAAATATCAAATAGAGAATAAACAGTAAAATATATCAAATAGAGAATAAACAGTAAAATATATCAAATAGAGAATAAACAGTAGCACTAAAATGCAGCTTGTTTACTCTAATTGTGACCACCACTGCCATGTGAATGAAGAGTAGCTGTTACCTTAATTACTGTGGAAATGTATGTACATACATTTGAAATGTCCTTTTAGGAACTCCATTGCCCTCGTGGGAGCCAGACTGTACCAGTTTCAATGGGGTAAGATATAACTTGTGTGTTTTTCCATTGTTGTTCTCCACAGGTCTGATTCGGTTGCAAGAACTCATAAAGGCGCCGTCCCGCTACAACATCCGGTTAAAGATCCGGCAGCTGCCTGCAGACACCAAGGACGCTAAGCCACTGCTAAAGGAGATGAAGAGAGGGAAGGAGTTCCACATCATCTTTGACTGTGGCCACGAAATGGCTGCTGGGATACTGAAGCAGGTGTGTATGTGTGTGTGTGTGTGTGTGTGTGTGTGTGTGTGTGTGTGGACAGAGTTGTAGGTGCAGCTCTACATACCTGTGTTCTTACATCCTCGTGAGGTCGGTTCTCAAGTGGAACCTACAGCAGGAGCCGGTTGTGAGGGCTTCTTTCTTGTGTCTGTTAAAGCACACTTCTTTTACTTGTGTTTCATTTAATTTGACATGTTTCGTACCATCAATACATGAAATTGTCCGTTTAATTATGTGGAATGGGTTTCCCTCCTTTAAGGTCAGCTGACGTTGCACATCTAGACAAATTGTTGTTTCTTTTTAAACATCAGGGTGCAGAATCAGAGTGTCTAGCTTTTGATAGGATTAAGGACATTTTACCATCAAACTGCAGCTGAGCTAACATTCAGTGCCATCACAAGCAGTAGAGCGCCCTTTATATCAGGGGTCTCCACATTAGTTTCCTCTAAAAGCTCATTTTACTAAATGAAAGTGGAAAACTGCTCATAACACCAAGTTGTACGTCAGCAGCAGACTTAATTTCCGTCTTACTTTTATGGTTCTTTAATAGCGTCCCAGCCGCTGCAGTCATCACCTCTATTACAGTCCCTCCTCAGGCCAGCGGCCTTTGAGCTTCATTAGGATGTGCTCCACTAAAGGAAGCCTCTGCTGCTGCGTCGGCCTTCTTCATCAGCTTGGTAAACAGATACGTCGTTTTCAGCTCCTCTACCTTCTCTGGTATTTAACTGCTACCAGCCAGGAAGCCCCGTGAAACGTTGGTGAATCTTTGCGTAGAATGTAAAATGAGACACTTGTGAAAACAAACAACCTCTGGCGTCACAGCAGTGCGACACCTTTAATCGACAGCTGATGTGCAAATAATAGTGCTGGTAGCTCACAAGCTGCTGGATGGAGACCCGTGCTTTATAGTGAGGCGGAGAGTAAAGCTACGGAGGTCTCAGTGTTGGGTGGATGCTTTAAAATCTAAACGCAACCCTTCCCTCAGTTGCCCAATCCTAATGAAAGCTCTCCATAGGTTATTTGGAATAACTATGATCTTTACCTAACTTTAAAGTGACCATAGTTATCTGATGACAGGGTTCGTTCATTTCTTTTTCCATGCATGAGGACATGATCCCTCACTGCTGTGTTCGATGGAGACGATGGAGGCCTGGACTGTCTGTCGCTGCTAATGGTAATACAAGTAGTAAACATAGCTGCTAAGAATATTTTTTTGACCAATTATGTCTAATGTATGACTCATTAATCGTCTCATTGTCTCATGGCAGCAAACTGTGTATCCTGACTTGATTATCATATTCGTCCCGGTCATAGCAGGCTGCTGTTAACGGCACGGTGTCCTCCTTTTCCTCCACATGATGGAACGCTCTTCTGTGTGTAACAGTGAGTTAATTATCACATTAACACACTGTGATAATGACACTTCACACGAGTAAAGAGTCAGGTTAGAACATTTCATCAGTTGCATGTGTAGAGTTGTGAATTAAACGCTGCAAAGGAAAAGTGTGTCCTTGTACATTAGACATCAGCTCTATTCTCACAATTCCACACAATCATGCAGCGCAAGAATGTCATCTGGCATAAAAGAGGAACTTTGCAATGAGTAACTCAATTAGCAAGCAGTCATATTTCTTGTGCTAGCAGGATTTATCAAATATTAAAGACAACATGATTCACCCCCGGCACTCCGTCACTCTCGCAGGGTTTTTAATCAATGCCTGAGTAGTAGATTGCTGGGGAAGGTCAAGGACTATACTCTCATTAATAATTTCAGAGAGAAACCCTGCTAATGGGATGTAATGAAAGACTTCACTGTCCTGATATGATCTCATTATATGGCGCACCAATAAGTTAGAGACTGTCATACCCGTCAACAGCTACCCGCCGTTAAGCCCAAATAGAACCAACAAGGAGGACGACAAGCAGCCAGGTGACAAACGACATTAACATCTAAAGAGATGTGAACGACATTAACGTCTAAAGAGATGTGAACGACATTAACGTCTAAAGAGATGTGAACGACATTAACGTCTAAAGAGATGTGAACGACATTAACGTCTAAAGAGATGTGAACGACATTAACGTCTAAAGAGATGTGAACGACATTAACGTCTGGTAAAGAGATGTGAACGCCATTAATGTCTAAAGAGATGTGAATGACATTAACGTCTAAAGAGATGTGAATGACATTAACGTCTAAAGAGATGTGAACGACATTAACGTCTGGTAAAGAGATGTGAACGCCATTAACGTCTAAAGAGATGTGAATGACATTAACGTCTGGTAAAGAGATGTGAACGCCATTAACGTCTGGTAAAGAGATGTGAACGCCATTAATGTCTAAAGAGATGTGAATGACATTAACGTCTAAAGAGATGTGAATGACATTAACGTCTAAAGAGATGTGAACGACATTAACGTCTGGTAAAGAGATGTGAACGCCATTAACGTCTAAAGAGATGTGAATGACATTAACGTCTGGTAAAGAGATGTGAACGCCATTAACGTCTAAAGAGATGTGAACGCCATTAACGTCTAAAGAGATGTGAACGACATTAACGTCTAAAGAGATGTGAACGCCATTAACGTCTAAAGAGATGTGAACGCCATTAACGTCTAAAGAGATGTGAACGACATTAATGTCTAAAGAGATGTGAACGACATTAACGTCTAAAGAGATGTGAATGACATTAACGTCTGGTAAAGAGATGTGAACGCCATTAACGTCTAAAGAGATGTGAACGACATTAATGTCTAAAGAGATGTGAACGACATTAACGTCTAAAGAGATGTGAACGACATTAACGTCTAAAGAGATGTGAACGACATTAACGTCTAAAGAGATGTGAACGCCATTAACGTCTAAAGAGATGTGAATGACATTAACGTCTGGTAAAGAGATGTGAACGACATTAACGTCTAAAGAGATGTGAACGCCATTAACGTCTAAAGAGATGTGAACGACATTAACGTCTAAAGAGATGTGAACGCCATTAACGTCTAAAGAGATGTGAACGACATTAACGTCTAAAGAGATGTGAACGACATTAACGTCTAAAGAGATGTGAACGCCATTAACGTCTAAAGAGATGTGAACGACATTAATGTCTAAAGAGATGTGAACGACATTAACGTCTAAAGAGATGTGAATGACATTAACGTCTGGTAAAGAGATGTGAACGCCATTAACGTCTAAAGAGATGTGAACGACATTAATGTCTAAAGAGATGTGAACGACATTAACGTCTAAAGAGATGTGAACGACATTAACGTCTAAAGAGATGTGAACGCCATTAACGTCTAAAGAGATGTGAACGACATTAACGTCTAAAGAGATGTGAACGACATTAACGTCTGGTAAAGAGATGTGAACGCCATTAACGTCTAAAGAGATGTGAACGCCATTAACGTCTAAAGAGATGTGAACGCCATTAACGTCTAAAGAGATGTGAACGACATTAACGTCTAAAGAGATGTGAACGACATTAACGTCTGGTAAAGAGATGTGAACGACATTAACGTCTAAAGAGATGTGAACGACATTAACATCTGGTAAAGAGATGTGAACGACATTAACGTCTAAAGAGATGTGAACGACATTAACGTCTAAAGAGATGTGAACGACATTAACGTCTAAAGAGATGTGAACGACATCAACGTCTAAAGAGATGTGAACGACATTAACGTCTGGTAAAGAGATGTGAACGACATTAACGTCTAAAGAGATGTGAACGACATTAACGTCTGGTAAAGAGATGTGAACGACATCAACGTCTAAAGAGATGTGAACGACATTAACGTCTGGTAAAGAGATGTGAACGACATCAACGTCTAAAGAGATGTGAACGACATTAACGTCTAAAGAGATGTGAACGACATCAACGTCTAAAGAGATGTGAACGACATTAACGTCTCAAGAGATGTGAACGACATTAACGTCTAAAGAGATGTGAACGACATTAACGTCTGGTAAAGAGATGTGAACGACATTAACGTCTAAAGAGATGTGAACGACATTAACGTCTAAAGAGATGTGAATGACATTAACGTCTAAAGAGATGTGAACGACATCAACGTCTAAAGAGATGTGAACGACATTAACGTCTGGTAAAGAGATGTGAATGACATTAACGTCTAAAGAGATGTGAACGACATTAACGTCTAAAGAGATGTGAACGACATCAACGTCTAAAGAGATGTGAACGACATTAACGTCTCAAGAGATGTGAACGACATTAACGTCTCAAGAGATGTGAACGACATTAACGTCTGGTAAAGAGATGTGAACGACATTAACGTCTAAAGAGATGTGAACGACATTAACGTCTAAAGAGATGTGAACGACATTAACGTCTAAAGAGATGTGAATGACATTAACGTCTAAAGAGATGTGAACGACATCAACGTCTAAAGAGATGTGAACGACATTAACGTCTGGTAAAGAGATGTGAACGACATTAACGTCTAAAGAGATGTGAACGACATTAACGTCTGGTAAAGAGATGTGAATGACATTAACGTCTAAAGAGATGTGAACGACATTAACGTCTGGTAAAGAGATGTGAACGACATTAACGTCTAAAGAGATGTGAACGACATTAACGTCTAAAGAGATGTGAACGACATTAACGTCTAAAGAGATGTGAACGACATTAACGTCTAAAGAGATGTGAACGACATTAACGTCTAAAGAGATGTGAACGCCATTAACGTCTAAAGAGATGTGAATGACATTAACGTCTGGTAAAGAGATGTGAACGACATTAACGTCTAAAGAGATGTGAACGCCATTAACGTCTAAAGAGATGTGAACGACATTAATGTCTAAAGAGATGTGAACGACATTAACGTCTAAAGAGATGTGAACGACATTAACGTCTAAAGAGATGTGAACGCCATTAACGTCTAAAGAGATGTGAACGACATTAACGTCTAAAGAGATGTGAACGACATTAACGTCTGGTAAAGAGATGTGAACGCCATTAACGTCTAAAGAGATGTGAACGCCATTAACGTCTAAAGAGATGTGAACGACATTAACGTCTAAAGAGATGTGAACGACATTAACGTCTGGTAAAGAGATGTGAACGACATTAACGTCTAAAGAGATGTGAACGACATTAACATCTGGTAAAGAGATGTGAACGACATTAACGTCTAAAGAGATGTGAACGACATTAACGTCTAAAGAGATGTGAACGACATTAACATCTGGTAAAGAGATGTGAACGACATTAACGTCTAAAGAGATGTGAACGACATTAACGTCTAAAGAGATGTGAACGACATTAACGTCTGGTAAAGAGATGTGAACGACATCAACGTCTAAAGAGATGTGAACGACATTAACGTCTAAAGAGATGTGAACGACATCAACGTCTAAAGAGATGTGAACGACATTAACGTCTCAAGAGATGTGAACGACATTAACGTCTAAAGAGATGTGAACGACATTAACGTCTAAAGAGATGTGAACGACATTAACGTCTGGTAAAGAGATGTGAACGACATTAACGTCTAAAGAGATGTGAACGACATTAACGTCTAAAGAGATGTGAACGACATTAACGTCTAAAGAGATGTGAATGACATTAACGTCTAAAGAGATGTGAACGACATTAACGTCTGGTAAAGAGATGTGAATGACATTAACGTCTAAAGAGATGTGAACGACATTATCGTCTGGTAAAGAGATGTGAATGACATTAACGTCTAAAGAGATGTGAACGACATTATCGTCTGGTAAAGAGATGTGTAGCAGGAGACCAGCAGGGGAACACTGTGTCGTTAAATATTCCACAACTACATAATGGTGTATTTACATTTTCTATATTTAGGGTTCACACATTCCAAAACAGCAAGAGAGTTCATGAAAACCAATAAGAAGGAAATAAACAGCCGAACAGTCAGGAGAGAATATAACATGATTGATGTTGAGGTGAAACTATTCCAACACATCTGCTGAAGAAGCAGACATTCAAAACATTTTGGGTGTTGTTCACAATCACTGCATTTAAACATGGCGACCCCACGGGAGCATGGCTTTATACTGCATCCAGCTGTGGTTGTTCAAAACACGGTTCCGACGCTAACCATTGTTGAATGAGGCGGATTCACCATCAACATGCACAGTCACCTCTGAAACAACGCTTGTTCCATTTCACACAGGACAGAGAAAGAAGGCCTCTGAGTGCTAGCTGAGGACCGTGGATCAGGTCACTTGTTGGTTTCATCAGCTGTAGCTCTCTGCACTAACGCTGAGTGTGAGTTCAACACACTATGGGGACGTATAGAAGTAAAGGAGCAACATGGCTGTGTGTTGCAGGGTAGAGCTAGTTATCTCTTTTAAAGTACGGTGTTAGAATTATCCTCAACTCTCATTGTGGATGTTCCGGCCCTGAACGGGTAGCACCGCCTGTTAGCGTCGCCTGTTAGCACCGCCTGCTAGCACCGCCTGCTAGCACACGTAACATTGTGCTAAGCTAATCACAATCCACTAAGTAAAGCTAATCACTTATGTACGTTGTTAGGCAGTTTGATTTTATTTAACCGCCCTGTGAAATGTTATCCTTTTAATTTGTGCTTACATAGAAACACATTGTGTTATTATCGATAGAGAATCTTGACATCAGTAGTTTCAATGATGTATCATATAGAGCTGGTGTTTGGAAGTTAAACAGATAAACAGGTTTTATAATGCTGTGAAAACATATCCTTCAAACTATTGTATTCATTTACGTTTCTCGCCATAAACTACATTTTACAAGATGACATTACAATGAATCATGATAACATTGTAAATAACATTCACCCATTACTCAGTTTTACTGAACAGAGCCTGAACGCATCATCACAATACCCAATGGAACCTCTGTATGCTAGCTGTTAGCTTTGGGGCTAACTAGCTCTCCTACTGATTTCAGCACAGACCTGTTGTTCACAATGTAGCGCTATCAGGGATCACTGACTAGAAAGGGTTAATGCTGATCTCCCAATTAATACCAATAATGATCGCCAGTGAAACTGAGTTTCACACTTAAATCTGCTGTTATATATGTCACATAGCCTACACTGTTGTTGTAGCTAGCTGTAGCTCCATCATGTGTCTCAAATACACACAGAATTCACCAACAGTTCAGCAAATGAGGAGAGTTGAGAAGTGGAACGCTGTCTGACCCCAGATCTAAACAGAGCTAAACTACCATGCACATTTTGATTGTTTTAATCCTGAACAGTAATTAGAACTGAACAGGACGTAAGTTATTTCTTGATTTGTGTTCATTGCATGTGATATGAGCTCCGAAAGGTTAACGGCACTCTTCTGTTATCACAAGGTCCAGGAAATGGCACCGTGTGAATCACTGCTGAGTGGGCTGGCTCTCAGACGGGAAGCTGGAGGCTTCCTCAAGGTTCCCCACCTGATACCAGCAGCCATTATCCCTCCCTATCTATTTAATCATCCTCTCCACACAGTCCTAATCTGTAATTCATATTGGTTTACTGAGTTTCTGCACGGTGGACAGGACTTTGACACCACCATATAGAACCATACAGCCAGCACACACACACACACACACACACACACACACACACACACACACACACACACACACACACACACACACACACACACACACACACACACACACACACACACACACACACACACACACAGTCTAGATGATAATAGAATTATGCAGAGAAAGGTTCCACTTTAGAATCTCATCTCAGAGGTGCATTTTTAGAGACAGATTGCCTTGGTAATGGTGCGAATGACTACATATTCCTCGCTTGGTAAGATGAAAGGCAATCGCAGACAGATGACAAAAGTCTGACTCACACTGAACATGAACAAGGCGACAGTCAAGTAAAATTACATTGATATAATCCACTCATAATGGGAAAATGGAGCCGCAGCAGAGCCAAATGTAGTTTCCCCATTGATCCAGATTCTCCATCTGCGCTCAGGTTCAGGTCTGGTGTTCATGTGGTTTTTCTTCTAAATGGTGAAACTATTTAACATAAATGAGCAGCCGGTCTACAGTGTTCTTCTTTACTTCTACTCGTCAGTCCTGTCATATTTTGCTGCTGTTGGCTAAAGTAAAGCCCCGGCGTCCTTCTTCTCAGACGAGTCTTGTAGCTCTTCATCAGGGGTCACAAGGTGTTCTCAGACCAGCTGATCCCTGCAGCATGAGAGGGCTTTGTTTCTGTTGGTCTACACACAGCTCCTGACGACAGTTGAGCATTGGACCATACAGTAGATTGACTGGCAACTTGAGAGCTTTGTGTTGTGGCTAAGCCTCATCTTCAACATGAAGTTTGGGTTCCATGAAGACACTGCACCCATCTGCCTGAGAAGCTCCGTCTCCATTGAGCTTGAGCTCAACTAGTTTTGGGTATTGAACCTCTTTTTGACCGTTGCCAATCACTGCAGAGCTGCAGAACATTTCACTAGTTTTGACTAATCCAAACCCAAACCACAAATTATTATAATCTATACAAAAACAATAGGTTCTGTGTCATGAACTATAACTAACTACCAAATATGAGATGTTGGATATTATAGATATTATTGAAATCTCATCATTAGTGGTGTGGATGTGAATCTTTGCGCCTGGATTGTGTATATTACATATACATATATATTATATTTCCATTTGTTAATTCTGACTTCCTGCAATATCTTCAGGCGACTCCATCATTGGTAGGGCAGCAGAAGGACTGTATCTAGAACATGAACTTCAACATGACATGAACTCTGGTCACCTGCATGGAAGTCGAGTGAAACGAACCCGCTCACCGCCCCGACCTCCACGCCCTTATTCTACATCCCTGTGTGAAGGACGCACTACCTCCCACACTGACACATAGTTACATATTCCTTGGGATAATATGCTGCATTATCTGTGTGGTGAAGAAACGCTGAACACAGACTGTAACACATTTACACTGATTGTCGCTCTGCACACCACTCTGCTAAAAGCATCATACTGTCAAATCAACAGCAGAAGCACCACACATCACGAGCTGCATGTTGGGAACACCAGCTTCTACACAACGTCCCACAGCAGCTCCACCCTGGACCTCATTATTGTGGGATGAGGTCCCAGATGTCCCTTGTCTATAGAATCATGTGTTATCCTTCATATGTGCTTTATTTAGCCGTTTTTATTTTTGGTGGGCGTTCTTATCTCTGAGCCCGTGGCTGCAGCAGTGCATCAGAATATATGCCTCTTCACATTACATGGTGGTACAGCCAGTAACACAGCCACACACACGTGTGTGTGTGTGTGTGTGTGTGTGTGTGTGTGTGTGTGTGTGTACACACAATATGACAAAATCTTCTCTCTGCTTCCCTATTCATTTATAAATCTCCCCCTCTCCCAATCTGTCTCTGTGCCTCCTTCTGTCGCTCTCTTTCTTAGGCTCTCGCCATGGGGATGATGACGGAGTATTATCACTATATCTTCACCACACTGGTAAGTAGAGAACGAGGCTGTGCTGCACAGTCGCTCTGTCATCAGGTCTTACTCAGAGCTCCACATCCCCGTGAAGATTTGTTGCATCCCAAAGAACGAGGCGACGCCGCTCTTCAATCTTCATTTTCTCTGCTATTCATTTTATATTCATTACCTTGGATCATTCTTTGTCCCTTTAATGCTTCTTTTCCACAGCCAAAGAAAATAATAGCATAGTTCTTTGAGACATCAAGAAAGCGTTTTTATTTCTTTTGCTTCATGCCTTTTCACTTTCACATCTTCTTTCTGGTATTCTTCTTATTCTAAAGTTACTGTGAGGATCTTTTAACTGGTTATGAAACAATCTCAATCTATTACCGACGCCTCTATGTGACCAACGTAGGTAAAAAACATCAGCAGGAAGACAGATCGGCTGTATCTACATAGTTATTCTTAATGCGGGTTCACCAGAAACTCATTCAAGGTATTGCTGGGCCCGCTGGAGGGAAGGGAGGCACTGGGAACCAGATCCAGGACTGCACAGGGAAGACTGTCAGACCCTGCTGCAGTAAAATGAGAGGTTTTCTAAAGGGACTCTGGTGCACTAGCCCTTTTACCCACATTGACCACCAACATCATCAATAAACAATCCCAGTACCAAGAACAATAAAGTTCCTCACAGTAGCTTTAAGTAAATGCTCTTCATCTAGCTCACACTTCATATGTTGTCTGGGCTCAGTGTCTTGCCCAAGGGCACTTCAAAGTGTGAACACGAGCTGGGGATTGAACCTCTTGACCTACTGAACCTCACAGACCAGGATTATGAAAGAGACATCTAGGATATTTTTGTCTCGGTGTAGAATCTATGTGCTGAGCAGGAACGAGTTGAAGACGGTGTTAGGTTGAGACGAAGCAGCTGCTCTCTCATGCTAGGTCACCTACTACTGTAAGAAGAAGACTCAACAATGAGTCAAACTCTACAGCAAACACACATCGGTGGTAAACCTTAATCAGCTGTTTTCATCTATTCTTTCATCGCTATCGAGTCAAACACTTCTACTTAATCACGTTCTAAAACCATTTAAAGCAGCCCTTCAGTATCAGTTACAACTTGTGTTTAACAGGTCTAACTTCACAGCTCAGGTCACAATGTAGAGGGCAAGGCTCAATACCATTGCAGCCTTGTATACACTGTGACCTGAAACATAAAAGAATACATAAATGACACAGATGTGCCTGCACCATGCACAATAACTCAGTCAAGGAGCTCGGATCAGAACAGTCTCACTCTGCCCGCCCCCCCACCCCCCCGACCTTTACTTGTTTAATATCGACTTCCTTTGAAAACGGAATAATTCTGTTTTCAACCGTCTGAGCTTTCCATCACGGAGCCTAAGAGGATCACTTCTGTAGGTTTGAAATAAAACATCTCAAGGAGTGTACGTTCTCTCTGTGGATACATGTCCCTCTGGTGTGTTCGGGAGGATGAAACGTGAAGTACAGAGCGAGTGAGGGAGTGGAGGTGTGGTGGTAGTCCTTGTGTTTGGCAGACAGAGTCCAGTGCTGACAGCAGAGAGAACACACCAGCATGCTGAGGCCACATATGGCAGCCTTCTCCTGCCAGACTGTCTGTAGATGTCTGCTCTTCACCTTGTGTTCAGGGTTTGCTCATCATACAACTCTCATGTTGTATTTAACACAGTTTGGTCGATTTGATTTTATAAAGTATTACTGTTTCAACACTATCATTCTAATAATAACAGTATAAGTAGTAGTATTAGTAGTGAGCTGTAGGTTTAAACAGAGACATGTTTATTGTGAGTTTACACAGCAGGAGCTTGTTTTTAGTCGTGAGTCCTTTCAGAACACGGTGAGACGTGGTGACAAAGTGACCTAACAGCTTCCACACATTAATGGCCTCAGGTGTCTCCACTCTGCCTGACGATCCTCTGCCACGCCCACCACCACACCTGCAGGGAAGGCAGCCAATCAGGCAGACAGGGTCGTCACAAAGACATCAACCATCCACGCTGTGTGAGAGGATTCAATAAGTACACTACAGTGTCCAACGACAGTCCGAACCAAGACAGCAGCTTTATTATTATTATTATTATTATTATTATTATTATTATTATTATTATTCCTTTCAACCATGACAAAAGCAACGCAGAGCAAATCCACTCCTTCCATTCTCACCTTTCACAATAAAAGCTCTTGACATTTACACTGTGACTGTTTACCAGAAGGAACTCAAATACTCTCACTGCTAAAAGGAAACTCAACAACACATCCTCCAGCAGCTGAAGCTGCTCTGACCCTCGTGGTCCTGTTCCTCAAATACGTTGGAACTTTTCATTGAAACATTTTTTAAATGCACTTAACGATAATCCGTCACGCCTTCGATGTGAAGAGGCCTCAAGATGAAAAGATGGCAGAGCTGCAGTCTAAAGAACAGAGGACACAGCTAACTCTCTGTGCAGTGTTCAAAAGAACACCGATCAACTCCATTCATAGTCTGTGGATTGTTTTAATCAATGGAAATGACCGTTTGTGGTTTTAGTAGAGTTCTGTGCTGCAACACAACAGGCCATCCATCCCCACCTCTCCAGTACTCTCTGCTAAAGTGACAAACACACTAGTGAGCACAGGTTTCACTACAGGTCTCTTTATCGTGAAGCGTGCTGGTCTTAATCATTTTAACCTGGTTTTTGACAGACTGTGTTCCATCAGTTAGGAATAGCAGCCGGCTCTAAAGCCTGGGACACAGATGAGCTTCAGCAGATATTGCTTTGTAGTCGTGTTGTTTGTGGTTGTGAACGGAACACATTTGGTCTCTGCATTAGAGTCTTTAGCTTTAGTTAAATGTCAGCGGGGGAAACAACAGATTAGCTCAGTCGTTGGATGTTTTTTACAAAATGCTCTTTTGGAGTCCTGGTTAGTTTCTTCTTTACTGGTTCCTTTGACTGAAGGTATTTTGTGACACAGTCGTTCATTGTTTTTACCTGTGCTTTAGTGCCATGTCCATAACTGAGAACATGAATTAGACTTGTACTTGTGGAACCCTGTTGGAGGCCTGAAGTAACACCTCCCACTCTATGCAATATATATCTATAATATGTATCATAACGAGCGGGTGAACCACCAGTAGCACCCAGCACACACTCTTAACACTGAGGTGTCGTTGGGTATGCTGCTAGCTAAGTTTGGGTTTTTAGCCGTTTCTCAATGACTGTTCACTGAGGATCAACTCAACATCAGTGTGTCTCCAGAGGAAGGACTCTCAATGTGTTTTCCATTACTTCACAGGATCTGTTTGCGCTAGACGTGGAGCCTTACCGATACAGTGGTGTGAACATGACGGGCTTCAGGATCCTCAACACTGAGAACAGCCAAGTGGCCTCCATCATAGAGAAATGGTCCATGGAGCGACTGCAGGCTCCACCCAAACCTGACTCTGGTCTACTGGACGGCTTCATGACCGTGAGTCTCGTGAACACAGTGAATGAGTGGTGAATGAATGAATCAGAGTGTAGCTGCGGTTGTTTCCCATTGGACTGTTGAGGATAATGGTGAGAACATACACCGATGCATAACGCTTCAGTGGTCTCCATGTTTCTATGCTGAGGTCCTTTTTTACATCTGTAGTTCATTTGATATGTATTTTATATTTTAAATATAAACGATGTTGTTTCCTGTGAGTACTCCAGTAGGGTTATTCATTTTGTTGGTAAAGTATAAGAGTCAGTCATACAAACTGCAGCAGACAGCTCTCATCACAGATCATGACTGACGAGCAGAGGCCTCACAGTCACTTATGGAGTCACCTGGATGTGGGCGGGTCCCATTCCGTCTGCTGCAGCTGTTGGACATGATCCACTTCCTTCAGAAGCGTCTATGATGACTTGCACTGCGCTGCTCTTCTATACACTCTCTTTATGCAAATAGAATTAATATCTGATGATGATTTTTCATTTTGTATCTACTTAAAAAATAAATTGATTTACTTCTTTGACACAGGAGATGGAAGGTTCCTTCATTCACGAAATAAAGATAGAAGTTAGAAACAGAACATTAAGAGCAGAGGTCAGAGGTCAGAGGCCAGCAACACTTGCAGTCTATACAACAACTTTATGTTTAGACCAACACGTGGAGACTTCATGAAACACATACACACAACAATGGGATGGTTGTGAAGCAGATCACACACATATATCAGCCAATAACACACCAGCAAATATTGACGGGTATATGGTCATGTGACTTCAGCCAGTTGTTGTCCAGACTGGCAGAGAATCAGGGGAGTGTCCACTGAGGGGCAGTGCTTTAGAACACATTAAAACACGTTCATTTAAAAACAGTTATGTATATAGCAACAAGAAGATACATCATAAAAACACACATCATGAGGAATACATCATAAAAGATAATCATAAGAGAACCGTTAGTGAGAGATATTAAAGAGCGACTTCAGATCTCGTTAGGAGTCCTCATTCATGCCCTCTGCAAATACACATTTCAAATAAAACATTCCACCTTTTTGACTTTATATAAAACATACAACATAGAAATAGAACAGCGTGACGTTGCACGGTAATTAAAGTATAACCACAAAGTTGCCGGATCGATCATGAACGGGCTGCAGACGGGGGTTGAAGGGTCTGAAGAACAACTTTATAGTTTCTGAAGCCACTGGAACACTGCTATGGGGGAATGGGCTCATGGAATGGACAACTGAGACAGCCGCCCACAACTGTGTGTGCTCCTCCCCTTTGTCTCCGACTGGCTAGCGTTTAACAGACACAGTCATCTAAAGCGCTGTTCTGGACACGATGGAGCCGATTCAACGGATGGCATCTCCTACGTAACCAGCCGGTCGTCCTGAGGGAGTCAAATGGAAACCTTAGCGCCCCGAGTTGAGAGCTCCGGGTGCGATAAGAAGAGTCTCTGTCACTGTGATGTGAAAGCTCTGTGATCTGAGCACACTGCCTGTAATAACTGTTCCTCCACGCACGCTTTCATACCATCTCTTATCTGGGAACCGTGCCAAAAAGCGTCTACCCACCAGAGACAAGGAATGGGAAGGAAAAGAGAGTAATGGAGGAGATAGGAGAAATGAGATGAGGGGGATGAATGAAAGAAGAAGAAATACAGAGAGTGGGTGAAGAGAAGGCAGAAGTGAAATCAGAGTCCTTGTGTTTTATTCCCACATGGACGGTTTAGGTGTTAAACGTTAGGCCGATGTAGCCGCTTGGTCTGATTCCAGTTGGAAAGCACCGGCGGCGGCGGCGGCGCAACATGTTGGCTGCTGATTGAAAACAGTGGCTTTCCTCTGGGGAATCACAGACTCCTTTCTGGTTCTCTTTCTCTAAAACAGCAGGATGTTGCTGAGTCATGTTTCTGGATTGATATCGGAGAGTGGGTGTTACTCAGTTTAAGCCCCTTTTGTTGGATTTGTGGCTCAATCAATACTGTTTCCCACTCGAGACCCGGAACGGACTGTGTGTGTAAGAACTGTACCTTTTCAAAACACAAACGCACAGAGGGCCTTTATAGCTGCTGCATGAGTCCACGAGACGTCTGCAGTCCACAGAGCGGAGAGGAAACGAGGGGAACACAGATGCGTCTCTTCCTCTTTGTGTTTGTATTCAGCTCCTTGTGTGCTGTGGAGTCATCATGCCAGCAGAGCTCCTGGTTATTTTTAGATCAGCGACAGGCAGAGATTTATGCGTGTGAGGAGTGTGCGGTGACCCTGCTATCAGTGAATTAATGGCATATGAGTTTGAAGGTGGGGATTGATTAATTAGACAAATGGCAATCAGTCAGCAGCTAATGCATATTGACATGGTGAAAGGTTCTGTAAACGTTTGATTAACGGCTTAATTTGTGTGCTGTATTTACGGTTCTGTGTGCTTAAGTAGTGAACTGCTGATGTGCTGTAACTTCTGGACTCGCACATCGTGACAGATAGCGCTGAGTGAGCGGTCCGGAGACTGTCACACACCATGCAGCGCGATGGGGCCACAGAGTGAACACTACGGCTGATTGCAGGATACAGTGGGAGCCACGGTTGATGCTACGAACAGTGAGGAAGGTGCTACTTCTCCTGAATGGAGCGTATGCTAACCGACATTGGGTCCATCCTGTCGGGGACACAGCTCAACTGTTCAATCGGTGATTTGGTCTCAGCAGCATTTCACTCTGAAAACAATCATTTCAGCAGAGCTGCTGCAATCAGTGGATTCACTTGTGGAGCTCAGGCAGAAGCTCCGGTTCAGATTTGGTGAATCTTGAAATGCGCGTGTGTGTTGTTGACCGGCTGCAAAGTGTCCTGACGGTGATTGAGCAGCGCTCCTCCTCTGTGATGCACGGATCAACGTGTCCGCTGCTGGAGCATGAACTCAACTCCACAATAACAGATGTGACGCTGCTGTTCAGTGAGGAGAGAGAATGGTACCAATGCATCACATTGACGTCGTATGTGTGCATCGGAAATCACTCCACAAACACAGATTTTAACGTATGGTGATCATCATCATCTTCACTGTCGGGTGATTTTTGCAGCCAAAAAGCAGATTGCATTGTGGGATTGTTAGCATGAAGTGCTGCACGTGGACACTCCTGCTGTAGGACTCTTCTTACAGACCAGTGTTTCACAAACTTAGTTTTTTGGGGGAAATCTTTGCGACTCGACTCACAATATTGTTTAACTCTAAATCATGAGCAGAGTGAAATTGTGCGTGAATGACCGGTCATGACCGCTTTCACTGCCGGTTCCACGTCAGGGTTAGAACCAGCTGCTTCTAAGAGACGCACATTCGATAAATCACAACCGTTTCATGCGTTATTGAAAACATATACTTTATGAATGAGACCAAATAGAGTGAACAGACTCTCTCATTCTGTTCCTTTCCTCACATTCGTCAGAATGTACGCTGGCCTTTCACAACACATTCATTCAATCATCAGTGATCAGAACAATACGAACATGCAGGCTCCCTCATGTGGTTCAAAGTGTAGATCTAATAATAAAGAATGTTCCCCTGTGTCTTTGGGAATGACAGGTACAGAGCATACATTTCATATTCAGAATACAGAACTCAAACTATTCCATTCACAACATGTAGCACTAGATCTCCTACCAGACAGTTTGTGTGATTCTGCTGATGAATGTCCCGTGATCAGACATCGATCCCTGTACATGAGCAGTGTGTGTGTGTCGGTGGATTCTCTCTGATTGTGACAGGGTGAGGTTTTACTTCATAGAAGAGCAGTTATTTCTAAATGTTCACATGTTTCTATTTGTTCTTAAATGATGTCTTGATTGTGTTCATAGTGTATTGTTATGCACCAGTCACCAAGTCAAATGTCTTGTATGTGTAACACTACTAGTTATGATTCTGATGTGTGATTGATCTATGAAAATCCAACAGCGTCCTTATTTCCATAAAGCAGCTCCCCGTCACCCACTGCTGAAGGTCAGTGTGTTTCAGAACATCAGTGGATCTGAACCAACAGAACATCGACCACATGAAGTAACAACCAGGAGGTCCGTCTTCAGAGCTTTGTGAAGATGAGATCTGTCAAATCATTTGAATGTCCAGCGCTATTGTTCTTCTGTTTTTTTGTGCTGCGATGCTCAACAATCCTCCACTCGATGCATGTTATAATAAAGTACATGTGGTGACGTCCTAGATTTAGAACAGAGAAGTTGAGATCTTTATGTGGAAGTTCATTCCTCACTTTGGATATCAGAGCTTGACAAAATCCTTTCTAGCTCGTGGTCCACGGTCTAATCGTCCCACAGCACTGAAGACCATACGAGGTCTTCCAACATGCGTCGTTTCATTCTTCCTCTCACGTTTTCACTCCTTGTAGCCCCAGAATGCATCTGTGTGACATCATGAAGGAGATTAAATGAACCTGTGAAGTTTGGTCCAGAGACTGTTCCTTGTGTCTGTGTGACGAATCAGGTAAACTAATTCTGCTCCTCATTCCTTAATGCTGCCTTCAATTAATGTGGCGGCGGAGAATCCCTGCCCAGAGTCGTGGCTTAACATGCACGACGAGAGTGACCTTACAAGCTCCACGCTCTCATTACCATAATGTCTCTCCTTGTTAATTGCTTAAGCTGCTGTCTGATTCATTGTGTACCCTGCTAAATTGAAACAGGTTCAAAAAAACACTCAGGCACGACTGTAATTTCTGCATTTATCTCTTCGGGAGAAGTCGGAAAGCCGGAGATGTTAACTTTTACCCTCGACCGGGCAGACGGCTGACCCCCTGGCTCGTCAAGGTCGTGTCTTTGTTTGTTGCAGCTCCAGAACACAGTTGGTATTCAGAGCCACAGCAGCGCTGCCCAATCATTTCTGTTCCCGTATTACCATAAATGTGCCAGACCTGTGGCTGCATTGAAATGGGGCAGTGATGGAAAGCTATTTCCTTTTTGACAGATATCATTTAAAGTCTGATCCAAACAGAGTTATGAAAAAGAAATGTCACACAGACATCAGACATATTCCAGGATTCATATCATCTGAGCATCACTCAAACAGGCATATGGTGGACACCGTGAACGGGTGAGTCACGTGAGGAATATGTTATTACAGCAGGAGGCTCACCAGACACACACTAGCTCTGTGTGGCTGCCAATACACCTACGGATGTTTACTTATGTGTATTTTATCTTCATATTTCATTATTTATTATCCAAGACCATTCATAACATAAAAATCATCATTTGCACGTGATGCATACATAACATATTAATCCTACCTGTCTATTTATCGCCTGTCTCGGAAGAAATAAATGTAAATCCTTTGATAGTTGTGGTTAGATCTGTTAAAAACTTCAGTCACATGATGACAATAAATCTGTTTTTACCTTTTTATGCAACCAGAACAGCAGCTATGAAAGTCCCTTTGACATCATAACATCATAACATCTGAGCCACGGTCTGCTACAAAGCTTTGCATTTGAACTATTAACTAAAAATATATACCTGTACTCCTTGTCATATGATGTTTATTTGATGAGCTTATTGAAATGTTGGTCCATTTCTGATGTATACAACAATCCACAATCCAATTTTACCATATTGAAAAATGAGCACATGCTGTTTTTTCATGATGGGCTTGACAGTAAGGGTCGTCTTTGGGAATCATTGTGAAAAATTGGCAACTAATTCTTGGCCTTTGGCAACCAAATAAAGGCTAAAACGCTGCGTCTGCGTTGGTGCGTCTACTTGCGTGGACACAGGAGTCACTGTTAGAGACAACAGAAATAAAGTGAGTGACTGTGGTGAAAGGCTCCACTAACCTCATTGGTCACCATCACCAACTAATATGCAAATTAGATTCAACTAAATTGATGAACCTGAACGAACACAACAAGGACGTTTGTGGATTCTTGGGAGGCTGAAGTACGAGTTCACCAGTAACACGTCCTCAAGACCCACAGCAGTAGAAACACATGACGTATGATTCAGCTAAATGTGCCGCTGCAGGATTCTGATAGCATGGGATTGATGTATTCTGATCATACTTCATGAGAATGATTCCTCTCTCTAATGGAGTCGCTCGTCACGACAGCACACTTTAACAGTGCTTTGTTTGTGGCTGATGAAACATTTTAAAGATCATGTAAGCCACACTCTGAAGGATGTGTTCAGTACCTCCTGCTTTATTTTGGCGGTCTTGTTGTTAAAGATCAATTGTTAAAGAGCGATTCATTGGCAGAAGGAGAGATGAGTGAAGTGGACTGAGACGAGGCTGGTGGAGGCTTCTTCTATCCTCCTGTTCCTGCTCCAACCTGTCAGTCAGGCTGTCTCTCTGGAGACCTCCTTGAGTGGCAGAACAGGCTGGGAAACATGGCCTGGACCGGTTTAAGGGGCCAATGA